>NW_026652289.1:81843147-81985081 GCF_009828535.3 Hylobates moloch | reverse complement strand
GGGGGGCTGGGGCGTGTGGAGGAGGGGGAGGTGATGTGGGGGGATGGAGTGTGTGAAGGGGGGAGGCAATTTGGGGGTTGGTGTGTGTGGAGGAGGGGGAGGTGATGTGGGGGGCTGGGGTGTGTGTGGAGGGGAGGTGATGGGGGGCTGGGGTGTGTGAAGGAGAGGGAGGTGGTGCAGGTGAAGGTCACAGCACCAGCTAAGGCGCATGGCAGGACGGCCTGGAGCCTGGCTGTGGGAGCTTCAGCACCCCGGGGCTGAAATCGTTTGGGCAGATATTTTATGACCTTGGATGTCAAACTGTAGAAGTGCCCTCGAGGAGTTTGGCGTCTTGGGTGTGACCCAGTGGTGCTTTAGGAGTTTAATTTGGTGGCAGCATGCCGGGTGGAAGGGAACCTGAGTGCGAGACAAGGAGTCGTGAGAAGGGAGAGGGACCAGCAGAGTCCAGGAGCGGCATCAGGTCCTGACACTTACGATCTATATAAAATCTGTTAGCAAAGTGTCTTCAAAGTTTGCCTTGAGCCACCAGCCTGAAATTTTAACTCACATTTTCAATAATCGCTGGAATTGCCCCAAACGAAGAGCTCTTCATAAATCTGCTTCTAATGGTTGGCCTCACCCAGGAGTGGGAAACTACAGAATGGGGCAGAATTTCCATGCAAGTGTCTTAGCCACTGAACTTCATACAATTTGAATTATTTGTTGAAATGCCAACTGATTTTCCAATTATGATGACTGTTCAGAATAGCACATCTGCAAACCAGTAAGACCCAGGTGAAGTGAATCCCGCAGCGTCTCCTGTCAACAGCCCTCTCCCTGCTCTCCTTCTGCAAGGAGCTGTGTTTATGAGCTTCCTCGCTGAACTCAAATTTCAACTTAAATTCTATGCCACAAATGTATTTCTTCCCCAACCTTTTCTACTGCCATTATAGTTCATCGAAAATGCTGTACGAAAGGAACCGCTATTTTCCCCATGGCTTAGCGTGGCAAGGTGGCTTCTGACATCAGGGAAGGGCCACATTTAAAGTCTTGACACTCTGTGAGAGGCGATAGATACGCTCCCAGGAGCTGCCTCCTCTGGAAACCAAATCTGACTGGGAGCCAGAGGGAAGTGAGTGATGCTTCTGCACAACATGAAGTGAATCCAATTTCCTCCTGACCTTGTCCCACTGTGTATTTTCTTTCTCTTGTTTTATTTATATTTATTTATTACCAGAAGGTTTTCTTTTAGACAGCGGAGTTCTAAGTTAACCACCCATCTACGATCCAAAAGAAAAGCAAGTCCGAGAGAGGGTTAGATACGGGAGGGGAGACACAGGATGAAACAAACCGTTAGGACATTGTTCGCTCCTTGTGATTCAGTGGAAGGTTCTGGACAGAGATTTCCAGAACTGGTTATTGGCACATAATGACTTCACTGAAAAAGCGGGTGGGTGCTGATGGTGGGATGAATTCTCCCTCACCGATTCCCTCCCAGCAGAATGAGAGGGCTAAGGAAGAAAAATAGTATGGACCGTATTATGCGAAAGCATCTTAGTGAGATCAAAGGACGCACTTGGGCAACTCTCCATCTTGTCTTTGTCTCGGAACCACCTCTCAAGCCCCACGCCGTGGGGGCAGCTCACACCCTTTGTGTGGGTGGGAAGGCTGCAGCCCCAACCCCCACCCTGGAGTCAGCCTGGTTGAAGAGGAGAGATGAAGGAGACCAGCTATCTGATTGAAGTGGCTGGAGATGAGGGAGGCAGAAATGTAATTACCTGAGCTGGAATCGGACCAAGTCGCAGGAGCCCCCCTCACCTTCCCAGTCTCCTCTGGAGCGCATTATTTGCAAGTGTATCCCCAAAGCAATTCTGAAATAACACAAGGATTCAAAAAATTGTTTTCTGAGGTAGCATGGGGTGCATGGGGGTGCCCACGCAACATGTGTATAGCTTGCATCACATCCAAACATCGCATCCGAGAGGCCCTAATGTGAGGTGGAAACCATGGCCCACGCAGAATGGGCAACACGAAGATGGGGCAGAGAGCAGAGGAGGTATAGCCTTCCCCTTATTCCGAGGCCTCTCCAGGCGGAGTACATCCAAGAAGAAAGCTGAAAAAAGCAGGGCGTGGTAGCTCATGCCTGTAATCCCAGCTACTCGGAAGGCTGAGGCTGGGAGTTTGAGTCTGCAGTCAGCTATGATTGCACCACTGCACTCCAGCCTGGGCCATGGAGCGAGACCTTGTCTCTAAAATATATAAATAAAGAAAAGAAAAAGAACTCAAAAGCCACAAAAGCTTGATGACCGTGCAACTCATAGGCTCAGGTGGCTCTGTGGTCCTGCCAGGCTCTCTGATTGCAAAAGTTCAGAAAAATAGGCTTTCGGCCAGGCACGGTGGCTCACGCCTTGTAATCCCAGCACTTTGGGAGGCCGAAGCAGGCGGATCGCCTGAGGTCAGGAGTTTGAGACCAGCCTGGCCAAGATGGCAAAACCCCATCTCTACTAAAAGTACAAAAAACTGGCTGGGCACAGTGGTGGACACCTGTAATCCCAGCTACTCAGGAGGCTGAAGCAGGAGAATCGCTTGAATCCGGGTGGCGGAGGTTGCAGTGAGCTGAGATCATGCCATTGCACTTCAGCCTGGGCAACAGAGCAAGACTCCGTCTCAAAAGAAGAAAAAAGAAAACTAGGCTTTGGCCTTGGCAAGGGCAACTTGAACCCTCACACCCCACCTCATAAATGTAGGGAGAAGAGTGGAGCTGTGGGTGAAGGTCTCTCAGCGCTTCCCACCAGGAGACAAGTTTAAGCGCCTGCACTACTGGAGGCTGCTGTGCTGTGTTCCCACAGATGACCCGCCTTGACGCTTTCCGTTTCTTACTGTAGGTTACAAGTATAGATCAGCAGGTGGCCGACTCCAGCTCTGGGGACCCAAACACCAGTGCTGGCTTCAGCACTCCAGGTAAGCTTACCTCTTTCAGCTCCTGAAGTGGGGTGTTCCTGTTTTCAAAGGTGTCTCTTTTCGTCCTCGTCCTATTCTCTTCTCTTCTCTTCTTCCTCCTCCTCCCTCCATTTCTTACTCTTTAAGAGGCCGGAGTTTGCAGCAGCGTTTTCCATTAAATACCCTGTACATCCCCACATTTCTTCCCGTGCCTGCATCCACTACAGTCAGCATACCCGGGAGACCTCCCGCACTCTCCGGGGAGACCTTGTCCCCCTCTGCCCCACTTTCTCACTTGAGGGGTATGGATTTGAAGAAGAGCACGACTCCATCTAGGGTCCCCTTTCCAGAGCCAAAGTTGTACCTACTGGGCGAATGTCCACACGGCACCTCTCTCTGAAGAAGGTGGCTGGGCTGGGCGGCTGGCAGGAGGGCGCATGGAAGTCATGTCCTTGAGGGCATTGAAGGACATGTGTGCAAGGGTCAAATCCCCAAACACAGAGGGTGGAAGTCACGTGCAGAGCCGGGGCGGGGGAGGTGGTCTAAGGCTCCAGGAAAGCAGAAGGGCCCTTAGCATCAGAGGGAGCAAGGGCACGGAGGCCAGGCGAGCCAGAGAGCCACCGTCTTGAGGCCCCTGTGAGGGATCACATGGGCTGGCTTATTTGGAGAACAAAGTTAGATAACTCATGCGATCCCACAGAGGGCCAGCATGATCGTGCCAGGGTGCTCTGTCCCCTGCTGAACTCACTCAACGTCTAAGAGAAACAGGAAAGGGCCGTCTTTCTGGGAGGCCACTTGGGGTTGTAGAGCGCAACGTCTTTGCAGTTGTGGGATTTGGAAGCAATCTTTTCCTTCCTTTGGTCACTCCAAGCCATCAGAGGCTGTTCAAGAAGGTGTTCAGTGACATTCCCAGGGCCAACCCAGGGTACAGTGTATCTCAGCCACTGTCACAGGGCGGCCACACCTGCAGCATTCCAGGGTTTGGGCTCAGGGGGGCTGGTGCTACCGGAGCCCCTTCCTGTTTCCCATCTCAGGGCAGGCGGAAATAGACAGGGGTGCTCCTCGCCCAGAATTCAGCAGGGCTGGATCTTCCTCCCTCCTGGGACCTGGGCAGTGAACTCTACAGCTGACCCAGGGACCAGCAGAGCTTCCAGCACCCAGGCTTCTGCTGGGGTACAGGGGTCAGGACTCTCCTGAGTAGAGGACCACCTTGGTGGCTGTGTGACCCTCAACCCTTCCCTGTCTAAGCCCATTTCTGCAGCTGTAGGGTGGAGGTAACCTGGGGCTGCCTCACAGATGGGCAGTGAGGATGAAGTGGGAGGTGGCCTGAAAAGCCTGTTGCCCATGGGCAAGCTCACAGACACAGGGAAAAACAGAAAGGGATGGCAGGAACAGACCTGAAGCCCCCACGCCTGGAGGAGTTCAGGCTTCCGTGATCTATGAAGTGTCCCCCATGCAGGCAACTCCACTCCAGCGCCAGGAGGGGCCTCTGAGGGCAACTGGTGATTGGAAGGGAGAGTGCAGGAGCAGCTTATCACACTGTCACGTACATGCAGACCCCGTGGAGATGGCATTAAAACAGACTCCAATCCAGCCCCCATAGAGTGGTTCCTGGCAGGAGCCCAGCCCTGACCAGCATCCTGGTCCAGACCAGCAGTTCTTACAGTTTGGAGGGCGTCAGAATTCCCTAGAGGGCTCGCTCCAACCCCGGTGGCTGGGCCCGGCACCAGGGTCTCTGCTTCCATGGGTCTGGGGTCCAGCTGAGAGTCTGCATTCCCAGCTCGTTCCCAGGGCAAGGCTGCTGCTGCTGCTGGCCTGGTGTCCACACGCTGAGAGCCAAGGCCAGTGTCTGGTGGGCGGAGTTTATCCCACCTGCCTGCACCACCCTGTCTGGCTGCACTCCAGGCCCGGGGCTGCACCCCTGCAAGGGCGGGCCAGATCTCAGGCCCACCGGGACCTGGTGGGGATGCCTTGATGTCCCTCGGAGCTGCTGTGTACCCCTGCACTGGCCCTGTTCACCCAGACCGAAGCGTATTGTGACCAAATCATCTGATTTCTGACTTTTAGTCTCTTGTGTAGTGTGAAGGGTCTAAGCCCCCGACCCATGCCATTCCTGGAATGATTTCTGGGAGCTCATCTGGTGCCCCCAACTTTCAACAGCATAGAGCAGCATTTGTCAATCTTATTCAGTGTTTCTGCACCCCCAGTGTTTCAGAGTTCATCTAGGTCTGGAGTTTGAGGGGCAGGCCCTGTCCCACGCCAGTGTCCCCTGCAGTCGCCCGCTCTAATGCCATGTCCCTTCTCTTGCAGTACCAGCTGACAGCACAAGCCTCCTGGTGTCCGAGGGCACTGCTACGCCAGGTTCCAGCCCATCCCCCGATGGCCCTGTGGGCGCCCCAGCACCCTCCGAACCTGCCCTTCGCCCTGGCTGCGTGTCTCCAGAGGATCCTGGCATGGGCTCACAGGTGCAGCCAGGTCCCGGGCGTGTGTCCCGCTCCACCAGCGACCCCACCTTGTCCATATCTGGCATGGCAGGTAGGCTGGGCAGGCTCACCCATGTCCCCAGAGTGTGGCCAGCTTTCCCTGGATGCTGCAGGTCTCAGTGACCCCTGAGAGTGGAGGCCCGGCCCTGCAAATCCTGTCTGGGGCCACACTGGGAGTGTGGTCTTGATGACCCCTGAGCGAGGGGTGGGTGGGGAGCAGCCTGTGGGCCCCTCTGCAGCCCACCAGGCTTGTCACTCTGGCAGGGGAGGAAGGATTCAAGGGGCCCAGGGCCCAGTCCAGGACATTAGCTGTGAGTGCTGCACACGTGCTCCAGGGCTCAGAAAAAGCCTAGAGTCTGGCGCAGGACAGATGACCCCCGACAATAGCTCTGGGTATGGGGGTGTCATCAGCTGGAGCCGCCCCAGGCAGACACAGGTGCGTTTTCAGCAGCATTTCCCAGGCAGCTTGGTTCTCCACACAGCCCAGAGCTTTCGAAAATCGCCCCCATGCGACTGTGTCCGCGGGCAGTGCCCTGGAGTCTAGGACCTGGCACCGGGTCCCTGTGGCCAGCAGCCCAGGAATTTGCATTTCACACTAGCTCCCCGGGAGTCTTGGGCACCCCCGGCGCTGGAGAACTCACACCCAGGCCTCATCGCTGTCTTTTGAGAGGAGGCACAGTTTCTGCCAATAAAGATTGGTGGACCTTTGACCTCCATGCCATTGCTGTGGGGACTTTTCATGAAGTGGAAGTGCAGGAACCCTGAAGAGGGCGCAGTGGGTCCCGGCTCAGTCTCCCCTTGATGGTCCCCCCTACTGGAGCCCGGAACCGAGTCCCTGAAAGGAACCAGGGCCCGCAGTGGCCAGTTGCCTGGAGGTGCCCTCCTGGTGGAAATACCAGGTTTGGCACGTGTGGACTCCCTAGCTTGGGTAATCTCTGTATTCCTCCTTCCTGCACCCCATTGCCGGCTCACAGGGAGAGAGTCCCGTCGAACCTTCTGAAACACCCCCCTCTGCTGGTTTCTTCAGAGCTCCGGAACCTCTCTCCACCATGCTCACATTCACTCACTGAGGTTTGGAGGAGGATGCCCTGTACTTGGAGGGGCTCATAGGTCCACTCTGTGGCCCCCTGATGGCTTTGTTTGGCCTGTCCCCTTCAGTGAAATTCACACCTCGGCACCCACACACCCACCTGACACCTCTGTCCCCTCTTGGCTAGGCTGATCTGCACGCCACAGGCATGTGTCTTCCGGGGTGCCTGGAGCCCTTCAGGTGTGGGTGGGTATTCCCATGAAGGGTGCTGGGCTTTCTTTGAGCCACTGGCCCATTGCACTGTGTCGGGGTGGGACCTGGGACACCACTTGACCCACGGCAGGCCTGGCCAGCTGCAGGGCGGTTCCTGTCTGATCTGCCGCTGGGTGGGCGTCAGCTCAGCAGGTTTCTCCTGCTTGCTCGCCATCTAAAATGTCTTAGTCGCAGGTGGGTTATGAAAGCTTTCTCAGGAATTCCTTTTTCCTTTCATGTGTTCACTGAATTCTCCTTCTGGTTAAGGCGATGCCTCTTCACACAGGCCGTTGTGTAGCCAGGACCTGGAAGCGGTACTATCCGAGGCTGTGCCTGGGAGCGGTGAGACGCTTCTTTTCTAAAGCGCTTTGACTGCGCCTGCTGGGAGGTGGGGCGGGTGTTGGTGGGTCCTTGGCTACATTGTTTCCAAATGCAGCTCCTCACCCCATCCCTGGGAATGGGGGCTGCCCACTCTCTGGCTTTGAGGGCCTTTCTCTTCCTTTCTCTCTTGGTGGGCTTCTATCAAGGGCTAGCACTAATTGAACACACGTGTGACTGCTCAGCCCACTTTATGAGATTTCATCTGGGGTAGATGGGCCCCACCTGGGAGTTTCTTAATTTCTCATGTTTAATTGCTAGGCTTTCCAGTTGCCGCCAAACAAGACACCAGAACAGACCACCCAGAATGTGCCAACTTTGTGTGGCGTGAAGCTCAGGCTGGACAAGCCGGGCCTTCGCTGGTCCTTGTTGGCGTCCCTCGCCACTGACTGCCCAGAGCTGGCCTTCTTAGAGGGACCCTCAGCCCAGTGTCCAGCCTGTGGATCATGCAGAGAGGCTGTCAGCCCTGTGGGGAGCTGGAGCCAGGTCCCCAGCCTCTGGCCTGGCAGGCAGTGGAGCAGGGCACTGGGTGGTGGCTGCCTGCACCTGGCATGATGGGGGCATCTCATGTTCCCTCTGCCACCCCCAGTTCTGATCTTAAGGCAGACCCTGTCTCTAGATGCCATGATTCTGCCCCAGCAAGAGATCAGACCCAAAGGGGCAAAGGTCGTGGAGGCGAGAAGACTGGGAAGGACCAGTCCCTGTGCCCTCGGGATTCTAGCAGAGGGCGGAAGTTGGTCCCTGCCTGCTGCTGTGGCCCTTCCCCCCAGGCCTTCGCTCCTGGAGGCTGCAGCCCCTGGAGGTTGACACTAGCTCAGCTTGGGGTTGCGAAGGAGAGGAGGGATGGGGACAGCAGGTGCCCATAGCGCCAGCCCCAGGAACACAGAAACCCCAGCAGGAGGCTCCTCCCGGGAGCAGGCTTTTCTTTGCATTTGAGTTAACTTCTTATTTCAGTGAGTTTCGAATTGCATTTTTGCCCTTGATTTTTAGCTTCCATGTCTCGCTCTGCCACGGCTGCCTGTCGGGCCCAGCTTTCACCAGCGGGGGACCCAGATACCTGGAAGATTGACCGACGGCCAACACCAGAGCCCTTCCCGGCAGCCTCCAAAGAGCGGCCACGCTCTTTAGTGGACAGCAAGACCTATGCGGACGCCAGGGTTTTGGTGGCCAAGTTTTTGGAACACTCACACTGTGCCCTCCCCACCGAGGCACAGCACATGGTGGGTGCCATGCGCTTGGCTGTCACCAGCGAGGAGCGCCTCGAGGAGGAGGCCGGCTTCGGCGCTGGCGTTCTGGACCAGGTATGAAGGAGCCACATTTCTGACCGTGGACACCAACGCCTGGCGCCACAGATATTCTTGGCAGAAGCCATCATGCCTGACAAAGAGGCCTTCAGGCCCAGCTTGGCTGAGGACAAATGTGGGGGGGACACCCAGGATGATCTGGGGGTGGCGTGGGCAGGGAACTGTTACCCCCTCTCTCGAGGGGAGCCGAGCAGTGTCTCCTTGGGGATTGCATTTCCTGCCTAGCCCAGTAATTTGGAAAGATGACTCTCACGTCCACAGTGAACTCTCTGGTTTTATCTGGCGTGCAGCACCTTGAACTGAGCAGCGTTGCACAAATGTGAATACAGCAACAGGCAACACTTATGTCACCTAAAGACTGAAAGTATCTCCAAAACCAGGGCCATCCAAAGCAGGAAGTCTCCCATCCCCCATTTAACTTAGTGTTCAGTGGACAGAGGGTGACACTGAGTCATGAGACATTTTCTCATGTGGCTCGATGGCTCTGTCATTAAATGTTCATCACACTCTAGCCTATTTCCTATGAAAGGAAATAGGTAGTGTTAGCACAGATGGCAGCCTGGGCCCAACTTTCTGTCCACAGGGCTATTGTGCAAACAAGTGTACAGTGAGGGCCTCTGCCATAGCCCGGCCACCCCAGGGGACAGGCCAGTGTTGCGGGGGTTGGAGGAACCCACCATCTCCTGGGCCTCGAGCTCAGCCTCCCTCCGTGGGGTGCCTCCCCCACCTCTTCGTGGGCCCCCTTTCTCCAGGCTCCCGTCCTCTCCCTGGAGCAGTTGTTTGATCTGTAACAAAAGCGCCGATTCCCAGCTCCTTTGTGTCTGAGCTCACCTGATTGAGCTCAGTGGGTCACAGTTCTGCGGGAGAGAGGCCAGTTTCTCTGGGAAGTAGCCCCTCCTGATAAAGCAGGTCCCTTTGACCCAGAGCTGACCTTCCCCTGGGCATGCGGCAGCAGACACACCTGCGCAGGAGGATCATAAACCACTTACAAACCCACGCAAAAAGGGAAGCAGACACCCGCCGTCCTGCTTATGGAGAAGCAGACTCGCCCAGGTTGGGGACAGCCTGGGGGCCTTGGACTTTCTTGGCCCCCATCCCCTTGTTTTCTGGTGGCATCAGTGGCAGCTGCTCCCAACAATGGCCGTGGAACAGCGCCATCCACAAGAACTTTCTGCAGTGATGGAAATACCTGTTCAGGGCCACTAGCAGCAGCAGCCCCTGAGCTGCGTTGGGTGGGCCCTGCGGTGAACAAAACAGCCTAGCGCCCGAGGTCTCCCCAGAGAGCCCATGAGCCTGGCATGGGGGCATAGGGGGACCAGAGGGTGCCTTCCACTCCTGGGTGCCAGGGCAGGGGGCTCACGCTGCTCTTCCCTCGGCTTTGTGGGGCTTGTCCTTGAGCTCCCCCAATTCCCCAACACCACTGTGGCCAGTCTGCTGGGGAGCGTCTGTGTGGCTGGAAGCTGGAAAGGGGGTGGGGTTCCAGTCCAGGTGCCCAGAGCCTTCCTCCAGTCCTTTATCCCTGCCCTGGGGGCTGCGGTGGAGGACTCCCCCAGCTGTGGTCGGCTGAAAAGGCTTTGATTGCTTTAGAGAGCTGAAAACACATAAACCAGGCCTTTTGTTGACAACTTGCACTTTTCCAGGAGAGATGTACTAGAGATGAATTTATGAGCACTTTATTCAGACTATAAAATAGGAAATCTCTCTCTAATTTTCCTCACGTGGGGGCTTTTGAATTCCCTCAAGGCAAGTCCCTTTGCAGGTGAAATTAATTGGTGGATTTTCAGAATGGCCGCCCTGGAGCTGAGCTTCAGCCACGCCTGACGCCCTGGCCTCCGAATCTCCACTGTCTCTGAGGTGTGTTGGGGCCACGCCGCAGGGGTTTCACCTGCTTGGGGGGTCCCCGCTAGGGCTTGGGGGTTCACACAGCATTGTCCCTGGGCCGAGCCCTTGGGTGGGCTAGAGCTGCAGTCCTCAGACATGGCTGCAATTCCAGCGAGGCCAAGACCACCAGCCACCCAGTGGACTCGGCCTCTGGGGTGTTTTCCTCATGCAGCCGGGGTGGAGGCCTACTGGACCCCCCAGCCTGCTGCTCAGCATCCTTCCCTTCTCTGCAGCAGGGCCCAGTCCCAATGGCCAATGGGGCTCCTGTCCCAGCAGTGCCTCCCTGCGGGCCTGTCACCTGGACCCCACCCTCACCCAGCTCTGGGTTTGCGCTGGTGGCAGCTCTGTTTTGTGGATATGGAAACTGTACCCAACTTGATGCCGCTGGGCTGGAACCTTCTGCCCCTTCGAAATGAGGCAGTCGGGGACGGGGTGGGGTGCCCCCATCAGCCCAGCTGCTCAGGGCCACTCATGGGCTCTAGGAGGGTCCAGGTTCTGGGCTTCCTGGGAAGGTCCCCAGAAGAGAGAGGTGCTGGTAGACTAGGGAATGTGCTGGCAACTTGACCCAGCAGCTGTGGTGCCCGTGGCCCTGGCTCCACAGCATCCGGGTACCAGCAGCAAGAGCCCAGGCCCCAGGCTGCACGTCGGCTCACAGCCAAGGAGAAAGCTGGCTGCTTCCCCTCCCTATGCGTCCTTCCGCCGCTCCAATCATGCTCCGTCTGGGATCTGAAATGGGCCAGCTATGGCTGCTTTGGGGGTGACGTGCTCCTTCTCCAGCTCAGCTGGGCCCCGGGCATCCCCTGCCCTCCCCGGAGACCCAAAGGGGGTTGGCACCTGCTGTGACACCAGCATTGACCCCAGCCTGGGGGGCACGAGGTTGCTGAGTGGGGAGAACCTGGGCCCCAACTCCATGGCAAGCAAGATTGGAGAAGGGGGAGGATCATCCGCAAGAACTTCAGGTCTCCCTTGGCTGGAGATGAGGATCCACATTAAATGCTTGTAACACACCAGGCCACAGAAAGCTCGCTACACACAGATGCTTCTCCCCACCCATGCTGACTCTCAGAGGCTGCTAAGGCAGAATTTATAGGAAATTGTTTTCAAGCCACCAGAGACCTGTTTGTACAACTGGAAAGGCTGTATTTATTTAATGTACCTCAAGGTGTTTTAATAATGATCCGTGTTTTAATAAAAAGTATTTCTGGCCTCTGTGTCTCTGAGGTCTAACTGGGACAGAGGCAGGCTGAGAGCCTGTGTGCACCACTGGCCAGGGGCAGGGTCCTGAGAGGACCTTGCAGCAGCCAGCCGGGGAGCCTGAGATACCCATGCCACTCAGCTGTGCTTCCAGGAGCCTTCCGGAGAGGGTCAACTCCAGGGCAGAGTGGGGAGGGCCAGGGCCTGGACACACACAGGCCCACCCACGCTGGCCATGGCAGCCCCTCCATGGACATGGCCTCCAAGGGCTGCTGGGAGGAATGCAGGCCATGGCTCAAATTTTTCCTTAAATACAGGTTTTTAAAAGATGTGTATGATTTGGTGGGAGTCCTACCTGCATGTCCTTAGCTAGCCAGGGCTCTCTCCCTGGGACCTGCTTCCCTGCCTTGTCCTGGGCATGGCAGGAATGTCCCCCTTGGCCTCCTGAGTGGAATCCCGTTCCCTCCAGCTTTGACTCAGGCGACATTTCTTTTCATTCCCCAAGGATGTGGCCATCCCTGGCATTCTTGTTTGTTGGCCAGGTCAAGAATTGTATTTACTTTTCATTCTTCAGCATATTCAGAGCGAGTGCATATACATTTCGGCATATACACAGCGCTCTCTGTGACAGTCTCCTACGGAACAGCTTTCTTTGCCTCTACCATGTATACTTTCTGGGAAGAGGGAGGCACGAAGCTGGAGTGCGCCTTGAAAGGCTGTCTGTCTCTTTCATATGCCCCTGATGGCCAAGGTCACACTGAGGCAAGCCCTTGGCCCACACCCTCTGGGCGGCCAGGTGAGAGTAAGTCTTCTCCTTACTCTGCAGTTCTCCAAGAATCCTGGGCCCTGAAGGTTGTCAGTGCCCACAGCGTGGAGCTCATGCTGCTGTGGGCAGGCCAGAGAGGAAGGCTCCTGCCCATCCAAGACCCACGGCCTAACCCTGCTGGACACCAGGCCCCCACCTCTGACCAAAGCCCATGCTTGCTACCTGGCTTTCCCACACCAGGTGATACCAGAACGGTGGCCATGAAGAAAGGTAAGTGCTGGCAGAGCTGCCAGAATTGTCACTCTAGACAGACAGGCTGCAAAGGACCCACAGGGTGCAGACAGGGTGCTGGGATGGGCAGTCCAGCTTTTACACACGCACACGCATTCACACCTTTCCCAGGGGCCATTCACGTTGAAATCTGAAGAAGCCCAAGGCTCCCTGATTCCATTAGTCAGTGCTCTGCGGACGTGTCTCCCCACTGGGGCAAGTGGGTCAAGAACCTGTCGCTGACCCTGTGACCTGGCAGCATTGCTGGCACCTCCAGTTGCAGCGGGGCATTGCCCAGCTGACACCTGATGCCCAGAGCGCCCACCCACCGAACTCATTAGTGACAGCTTCCAAGTTTCAGGATCCAGGAGGAGCACAGAGCAGCCGCAGCTGCCACAGCATAGTGAATTTGCAGAGCCGCATCCAAGCTGTGAATGAGAGGACAGGCAGGCACCCGCCGCTCAGGTAACAGACCAGTCACACACACGGCTTTTCATCACGACTTCAGGTTTATTAGTGATATGCGCGAAGTCTTCCTACGGGTAGCTGCATGCAACACACGGCACTCCTCGAATACAGTCATCCTAAAGCTTTAGTTACTGCGTGGTAAGGCTTCTTAAGTCACAGTGTATTCTTCAAGGCCTGGGCCAAAAAAAGAGACTTCGAGACAAGATGACATCAGATTACATGGATCGCTAATGAACCAAGCTGGACTAGATCTGACTTGATCTACACACATGCCACTACTGCTCAGGGCCGCCGTGCCACGCTGGCCAAGGGGTCTGCACTCACGGCTGGCTGCCTTAGGCGCGGCCGAGGTCGCGTTTTCTAGAGCGGGTTTCGTTTCCTCGGGGGAGCATGTGTGTGGATGTGTGTAGATCGATTTTAAAGAGGGGGCAGACGCCTGTGCCCTCCTTGTCTCTGTGGGAGCCCTGCCCGGGGATACAGCCGGGTGGGAGGGTGCCCAGAAGAGATGACGGGAGAGGCAGGTGTGGTCACTGGTCACATTGGAAAACCCTACAGTCTGAAAAGCAGCCTGCCAAAATAAAAGTCCAAACAAACAGTAATAATATCTAAATAAATAGGGAGTTTTCATGTTGTGGCCATCATCCTTTATTTACAATCAATCAATCAATCACATGTCCCCAACCTTTCATTACAAGTCATGTCCTGGGAGCCGGGCTGCCCATGTCCCTGCAGTCAGTGGCAGAGGCAGCTGTTTGGGACCATTGCGGGGGCCCCACAGGACCCCAGACATCCCAGCCAAGGGGGCAGGAGGCAGGGGTGACGGCTGCCCTGCCCCGGGAGCCACGTCCCTCGGAGGCGCCAGTTGGCTCCGCACAGCTTCAGGGAGGAAAGACACACACTCCACACCACGCACAGCTACCGAGACACACCCTGGCTGGTGCAGGGAGAAGACAGTCCAGAACGTGGCAAAATACTTGAACGCTTTACAAACATTTGTTCTGTGACTCTCCTTTGATAAAGACATACCCCTTTTTGGCAAAATGAAAACAAAAAAATCAAGTGGGTGGTGAGGGCACACCCTTTGGGCAGCCAGCGTCTGTGGCTGGGCTGTGGTGTCGGGGTCAAGTCTGTGGCCCAGCTCCCAGCTCCTCTGAGCCCAGGCGGCCCTGCCCGGTGTCCAGGCTGCGTGGCCAGGCTGGGGGCACCTAGATGTACAGCGGGGTCTCCTGACCCGTGAGGAGCCTGAACATGGCAGCGGGCATGGTCTTCATGTGGATCTGCGGACAGAGACAGAAGGCTGAGCCGCTGCCCTCCCACAATCAGGTGAAAGCAAAGGACAGAGGCAAACCCCCCAAGAGTTCTGCTTCAAATGCCCATCTCCTAGAGTGAAGGAGGAAGGCCAGCCTGCCCAGGCCTGGGGGCACTTATGAATGATGCCTTCCAGATGCAGCAGACTGAGACTCCGGGCCCCCACCCCTGGCTCCAGAGGAGTCAACACGGTTGAGTGCTAGTTTTGCTTCCAGTCCAGCTGACACCTGGGGGGTGAGAAATTGGATTTCTAGTGGTGACAACAGTTTGCCCATCCACTGGGGCTGGCCAGGCCTCGGCAGAAACTGCGAGGGGTGCACTCTGCTTCAGTGAGGAGGAGACCAACGGGGGAAGACACACACACCCCTTCTTACAAAACACACACCGGCCAGGCAAGTGTGCTGGGGGCTGAGAACAGGCTCGCTGGGGCGCAGGGCACCTCAAGTCCTTAGCCTTTGGGGTTCGGTGAGCAAATGACCCTTTGGGGCCTGACCTCGAGCCCTGACTCCAAAGGAGCTGGGTATACAAGCAAGGCCTCAGACCGCCCCAGGGAGACCAACCGTGTGAGTGGCACGCCTTGTAATCCTTCTCTGGCGACACTGGGAAGGAGCAGACTCCAAACGGCTGCTTCAAGAACAGAAGGGGAGCTCTGCTGCCCACTTCTCCTCCCCTGAGCACGACGCTCTCCCCTGTCCTGCCCCGGACTGTGCTGGGCTGCGGCCTCGGGATGGGGGCCCTCGCACTATCAGGGTCGGCTGCCGCAGGCCTCCCCACGGGGTACAGCCGCCGTGCATCTGCTCCTCCTCAAGCAAGCAGGTCT
Source organism: Hylobates moloch (assembly GCF_009828535.3). Classification (NCBI taxonomy): domain Eukaryota; kingdom Metazoa; phylum Chordata; class Mammalia; order Primates; family Hylobatidae; genus Hylobates; species Hylobates moloch. Next base: position 81,970,008 of record NW_026652289.1, on the reverse strand, counting down.
CGGGCCCTGGGCTGAGCAGCCCAGAAAGCCACATCGCGCAGCTCTGCTTCTGAAGTGTTGCCCGCCCTCCCCCGCCGGGATCTGTGTGGCCAGTGTAGGTTTCCGCTGCTCCTGCCCCCGGCACGGGCTTCCTCCATCAGTCTATTCCCCGGCGTTCCTCAACCGGAAACCCACCCCGAGGCCCCTCCCAACGGCAAGCCTTGTTTGTCAGTGACTCATGTTCTGCGTGGGCTCAGAGGTGCTGGAAACAGGCACCATGACCTCGACAGGGCTGAAAGGATTCCAAAGCCCCGGCCGCCTCCTGCCTCTTCCCCGTTCTCCCGCCCGCTCCTCCACGGGTGGATTTCCTCACAGGTGTGGGGCTCATGGCCGTGGGAGCGGCCGCTTCAAAGCATCTACTTGGGAACACTGGCTTTTCCTTTCTTTGAAGCCATCAAAGGGAGGCTGGTGTCCGCCTGGCCCCTCCTCCTCCTAAGCCAGACCCCTGCCCCCACCAGTCCAGGGAAAACAGGCCTCCCAGCTCCCAGCCGACCCTGCAGTGCACAAAATACAAGTGTGCCCATGTGGCTCCGGGAGACCTCATCCGAAGAACAGGAACTAGAGATCCCTCCACCCACCCATCCACCCCACAGGCTGCAAGGATGGTCTCCACGCACTCAGCCTCACAGAGCCACCAGGGGGAGCACCACAGACCGCCCGGCCTGCCGCTGCTGTCCCCAGACCCAAACTCCCGACCTGGTCCCCAGCAGGCCCCTCTGCAGGCCAGGCTCCTCAGCTCTCAGCCTCCCGCCTCGTGTGGCCACCACGCTTCCCAGAGAGCCTGCAGCCCCCTAGCGCTGAACACCCCTTCACACACCCCCCACCCACACACACACCCCCACTCACACTCTCCTCCACACCCCCATGCCTCACACCCACTCACAGACCCACAGCCACAGTCCCGCACACATACACACTCATGCTCGACACCCCATGCTCACACACGCCCACAGCCACACACCCCTGCACACACCCACACTCGCACTCCTACACACCCCATGCTCTCACACACACGTACATCCACATACACTCACCCCCACACACACACTCCTCCACATGCACACTCTCAGGTACATTCACACAGCCACACACCCACACCCACCCACTCATGCACCCCTACACACCCACATGTGCACGCACACACTCATTTCCCACACCTGCCCACTTACCCACACTCATACATCACATCCCACACACACCCATGCTCTCACACGTCCACATGCACACACCCACACCCGCTCACACTACACACACACACACGCACACCCGCAGCGCACTGTCCAGGCCTCCCCCGGTATACGTGCCACCCCCGCAGCACCATCTCCCCTCCCAATGGTCCTGCCGCCTTGTGAGCTCTGGAGGAAAACCTGCACCTCCCCCACACCATCCTCGCACTGCCGTGGAAACGACGCCAGAAAGAACTGGACTGCGGGGTGTTCAGCCAGTGAAGTGGGACAGGGCAAGCAGCCTGGCTGTGGGAGGGGATGGCCGGCAGGGGTAGAGAGGCAAGCCTGCCAGGGTGGCCATGGCTGTGTGCTCTGCAGAGCTTCTGAACTGGACGTACAGGTCCAGTCCCAAAAGTAGTGTCCAGGGAGCACCCCCAGCAGCCTGTGCCCTCCCGGCTGCTCAGTTAGAGCCAGACTGGGAGGGACCCAAATCACCTGCCGCTCCATTCACCCTTGTCACAGCAGCCCCGGTGGGAGACACAGCCTGGCTGACCTTCAGACGCCCTGTGTCCTCTGGAGCGGAGGAGGCTCATGGAGGGCAGGCGGGAGCACGTGGGCACCGGCATGCAGAGGCACACCCAAAGTCCCTGCTTACCTCTCCGACCGAGTTGGACAGAGCTTGGACTATCTTCTCATGGGCTGTGGCCACCACGCTCTGCCCGTTGATCTCGATGATGCGGTGGCCCACACGGACGCCCCCTCGCTCAGCAATGCCCCCTCTCATGAGGCTGCAGATCTAAGCAGACATGGCCAGGTCAGCACACGTTCCCGCCACCCCCGACAGGCACTCCACCATGACCCCAAAGATGTGACATGCAGAGGGAAAAGCGCCACATGATGAATACGTGCACATGCAATTCGCTGACTCACAGACAGCGACGCTTATGATCTGGAGTATGTTTCCTTAAAACAAAACAGTCAATGCCATGGTGTGTGGGGAACCAACAAGTTTTCTGACTCCCACAGTGGAACCTGTCCCCCAGCTGCACCTCCCCCAGGGCCCCTCCCTTTGTGGTCAGGCTGGAGACTGGTGACATAGCCCAAGGCCACTGCCACCTGGCCTCCTACGGCAGAGCCTGGTTACCATCCTGGAAGACAGGCACTTAGCTGGTGGGCAGGAGGGAAAGGAGAGGCAGGCTGTCCCCTGGCCACCAGAAAGGTGGGGCATCTGTTCTGTCAAGGGAAGGCTCTCTTTGCTGGATGCCCAAATGCTGTACATAGACGGGGAAGAGTCACTTTACTCCTATATCCCCCCTCCAACAAGTGACATAAGGGCATTTTGTGCCAAACATATTGGTTCTGGTTTTTTTGGAGACAGGGTCTCATTCTGTCACCCAGGCTGGAGTGCAGTGGCGGGGGCTTCCATTCCAGCCTAAAAGTGACGCCAAACAGATGGACGGGAGGGCCTGGGAGCGCCTGTGACCACAAGACTGGACAGAATGGAAAACAGGCACCCTGCACACCCGTGTTCATGGCAGCAGTGTTCACGGCAGCAGTGTTCACAACAGCCGAGGGTGACAGCACGGACTAGCGGAGAAACAGAATGTGCTCTAGGTCTGCAGGGAAACAGTACTCAGCCCTGGAGAGGAAGGAGAGTCCAAAGTGTGCTACAACACGGACAGACCTCAGGGACACTGTGCTGCGTGACACAGGCCAGGCACACAAACAAATACTGTGTGATGCCACTGATGTGAGGTACCTGGGGTAGTCAGAATCACAGAGACAAAGTAGAAGTGGGGGCCACCAGGGGCTGGGAAGGAGAAATGGGCGGTGGTGCTTAGTGGGGACAAAGTTCTCACTGGGGAGGAGGAAGATGTGCAGGAGAGCGCGGTGGCCATGGCTGCCTGATATGCAGATGGACTGACTGCCACAGAACTCTGCACTTCAAAATGGCTATGATGCTTGATTTTATGTTATAGATATATTTTACCAGTTATTTCTTAAATGAAAACAAAAACCAGAAAAATGGATGTCCAAGGAGAATTAGGACTAGAAGAGAAGGGGGTGGGGAGAGGCAGATTCCATACTGCAAGGCAGCTCTTTCGCCACCCTGGGGCCCTCTTATCCTGGAGAAAGGAGACTGTGCTGAGCCCTGGAAGGAGGCGAGTGACCTGGGATGGGAGAAGCACAGACTCACCTGTCCCAAACACACATGCATGCACACACACATGTGCAGACACAGACAACTGTGAGGGGGCCTCCCCCTCTCCTACACACCAGCACCCAGATTTCTGCAGCAGGCCCATATCTCATCTGACTGCTCGCTCTGGGTGCTAAGCACTGCCACCTGCCACAGGGAATGTTTCTGTGGTCATCGGGGAGAATTGCTGCAGGTCGGGGCAGGAGCTGATAGACTCCTAGCCAGGTATCCTCCAGCGCCTGCACATGCTCCCCAGGTGGCCGGGTACGTGGAGGCTGAGGGGACCCCCAGTCCCTGCCCACCAGCTCCCCGGGATACAAGGTGCCGAGTGGCTGCCCCAGGCCAGCTGGAGACAGGACTTCAGGCGAAGGGCCTGGCAAGGACGGGAGGACACTGGTGAGCGCTTCATTGGGCATGGTGGGGATGGGGGTGCCCAGAGAGGTGACACCAAGGGAAGCGCCCCACTGCTGCAGGGCCGGGGGCAGCAGAAGCCCGGGGTTCCAGGCTCCTGAAAGTAGAGGCCAGGGCCCTTGGGACTGCAGGTCCCATCCTGAGCACGCTGTGAGGGATGAGGGGCTTGGACCAGAGTAGCCAGCACCCTCGGGTCTCCTGAACGTTATCGCAGGCTCATCGCTCCCTGGAGGCCCCAGCTGGGCAGTGGAGCCCCAGTGCACCTCAGCCAGGCAGATGCCTGGACATGGCCCTGGGGTGGATGAGCCCTGGCCTGCAGGGGCACACGTGGCAGGTGCTGTGACAGCCTCTGTGTCTAGGTGCACAGAGGGCCAAACGGGGACAGCCAGCTCCTACCCTCAACCCTCACCATGACCACGGGCACTCATGGAGCAGGTGCAGAGGAGCAGGTGCAGAGGGTGGGGTCCGCACCTGGGGGCCTGAAGGGCCCGGTGTTTACCGCCAGGCAGCCGAGCTACTCAGAGATGGTGAGTGATCTGTATGGCCGCCTGCATGCCATTTTCTGGATCACTGGGGAGATGGATCATAACCGTGCCGATTCATTTGCTTCATCTAACCCTCCCTGGCACTCTCAGGGTGAGCTGTCCTGTATCCTGGAGAAAGCCCCTGAGAGCCAGCATTTGCCGCTCCCCTCAGCTGCCAGCCTCTCCCCTACATCCTGAGCACTGGGGCCTCAAGGAAGTGGGACCCCATTTCACAGACAGGGAGGCAGAGGCCAGAGGGTGGAACAACAGCGCATCCACGAGCAGGGCTGGGACCTTCAGACCCTCCTCGTCCCCAGTCGTGACCCAGACCACCCCCCAAGTTTCACAGACGCTTGGCCCCCTCCATCACTCCGGAACTCAGACCCCGGACCCCGGGCAGAGACACCAAGCAGTGGGTGGCCCCTCTCTTTTGTATTGCCACCCCGGAGATTTTGTCTTCAGAATTGCACATGACCCCTTCCTCACTGCAGGCCCCGCAAGTCTGCTGCTGCCCTCAACCCTGCACCCCCTGATCTTCTGAGAAACCCCCGTCTGCACCACCACCCTCAGCTTCCTGGCCACTCGGACCCACATTGCCCCATCTTTGGGAGCTGCTCCAGACCCCTCTGCAGCTGCCCCAGAAGGCAGCTGGAGAGAGCCCTGGTACCTGTCCGCTGCCCTCCGCCCTGGCTTCACACCTGCCCATTGCACTCTCCAGCTCTCTGGGAAGGAAGGCACAGAACCCTGCACCTGGGCTTGGCTGGGCTGCTCCAGGCTGTCCCCTCCTTTCCCATTCATGTTAATTTAGCCCCCACAAAACACAAACCAGAGTCCTCCCCTTCATCATCTCTTCTCCCCTTCTCCCCACCAGTGCTCCACATGGCTGTGTGACCTGGGGCAAGTCACCAAACCTCTGTGTGCCCCAGCTTCTCCAGTTCCTGCGCTCCTCAAGGGGTTATGGTTTGGGGGAGACCAGCAGACTGAGGGGGCATCAAACTCATCCTGGGCAGTGCTATATTCACAGGCCCTAAGAGTAGGCAGCCCTCAGGCCACTCCATGGTGGGGAAAGCCAGCCTCTCCTGCAGGGCTCACAGCGACAGGGCTGTCAGTGAGCAGCACTGGCCACCAACCCAGGCCCACCTGCCTCCTAGGCTGGGCAAGGGGGTGCAGGAACAGGACAAGCAGCTCCCCAGTGCCACTCAGGAGGCAAAGGCAGTGTGGTCACCAGGTTTGGCCAAGCAGGGGCAGCCCTGGGGACACCACACAGCGCCCCAGGCTCTGCACAGCAGGGCTTCTCGTGAGGGCTGCAGGGCTGTCAGTCCCCAGCTTCCTCCACTGTCCCCAGTGCTGGGGTGGGAGGCACACAGGCAGGGCCTGGTGATGGTCGGGGGTGCAGGAGCCCAGAAGGCTGTCCCAGCCCTCCTCCCTGGGGCCCAGCCATGCCCATCCACAAAGTGCTCACAGCAGCTGCAGACAGGGCCCCAGCTGATTCTCTGCAGAGCCCCCAAATTAGCTGGGGCAACTGCTTGTGCCCAGGTCACGTGTATGCAGAGCAGTCAGGCAGAGCCGGACCAGGCCAGACCACCAGCTGGCCAGCTCCTGCGGCAGGCACACTGTCCTGGACAGAAGTCCCAAGTGGGGTGCAGACAACCCGTCCTGGCACCTGTGCCAGGTCCAGGGGCCACCGGGCCTCCTCCTTGGCAGAGACTAGGACCAGCGGGCCCACCTTGGATAGCCTGGGGTACTTCATGGATTTTCTCAGCTGATCTTCACAAGCACCTTTTGAGGGGAATCCAGTGAGCGTAAGTGACTTGCCAAGGGTCACACAGCAGGGAAGGTATGGCTGACACTGGCGATGCCCCTGTCCCTCTTCGTTCTGGGGACCGGCTGGCCCCCCCTTCCCAGCCTCCCATGGGTCTGTGGCTGAGCTATCTGGCCAGTGGGCTGTGGGCAGAAATGACAAGGGCCACTTCTGCCCTGGCCCTGAAAACCTTCACAAGGTCTTCTGAGCTGCCTCTCTTCCTGCAGTGCCAGCCAGACACAGAGCACCCAGTTGGGAATGCCAAAGCCCAGCTGAAGGCAGAGCCTGGGCCCCTGAGTGGCTTTGTGGAGTGGAGCTCACCCCCACCACCCCCACTGCAAATTAGACTGCAGCATGAATAAGCAATAAGCTCTCAGTATATGGAGATTTGCAAAACCTTTTTTATAGCAGCAAATTTGCTCTGACACAGCAGGGTCAGAGATGGGCCCTGAGCCCAAGCCCTGGGACTCTACCCTGACGGTGGGTATACCCCTCCACGCTGCTTCACCAGAAAACAATGGAGAAGATTTGGTAGTCCTTCTAGAATGTTCTCCCACTGTCTTTCCTCTCTGGCTGTGGATGGGCACACACCCTCCCCATCATCTCCACATCACTCCCACTCCAGCCCGCAGTGTCTCTCCTCCTGGGCTCCTTCATACCCAGGGCTGGTTTAAACAATTTGGGTATTACCAGCCCTTTTCTTCTTTACTCCACTTAGTGGCCACATCTCTGCCCTCTGGGTCTTTTGCAGGAGGAAAAACAAAGGAAAAAGAATTCAGGCCACTCAAATGCAGGTCAATGAGAGGGTGGAAACTCTGGGCTAAAGAACTTTGGCCTGGGGAACTGGTACAGGTTTTTGGGCAGAACCACACTAACTCAAGCCCAGCATCACCTCCTCCAGGCAGCACTCCTGCCTTCCCACTGCCCGGCACAAAGCCTAACACAGAGCAGGTACTTCACAGAGCAGGTATTTCACAAATGTCTGCTGAACGGCTGAGTGAACAAGCGAATGATGAGTACATGAATGAATGAACGAGTGAACATCTGTTTGTTGAACACAGTAAGTGATGCCACAATTGGTTGTGTCCAAGCTACAGTGGCTGGTGAAGTCTGCTGCCCTCCCTCTAAAGCAGGGGACAACCACCATGGGGACAAGGGAGCCTGGGAAAGGCTGGAGGGGCCCAATCCACAGCCATGCCCTGGCCCTCCCCTTCTACCCAGGACCTTCCGGAGAGCCCTGGAAAGTTCCTGCCCCGGGTGGCCTGGCTGTGGGCAGCTGCACCCACGGGCCAGGTCCTACCAGGCTGCCAGACATAGCCTGCCCCATTGGACAGGAGCTGCTCCCCCTCCCTGGGCCCTGCAGCAGTGGTGGTGGCCCAGGGCAGGAGGGGGAACTTACAATTCCATTCTGCACGCTGAAGCCCAGCTGGTACTTGAGGTCTGGCCGCTTGATGAGGACCGTGGTGACCGGGGGACAGCTGACAATGTTGAGCTTCACCTGTGTCTGGTTCTTCAGGCCCTGCAGAGCACGGGGACAGGAGTCACAGGCTGGGCCTTAGACATCAAGTCCGACCCAGGATGAGTGAGGCTGGCAGGGTTGAGGCCGGGGGCAGTGAGAACACACACTGGGTGAGGCAGGCAGTCCCCTCTCAGCCTCAGTAGCCCCTCTGTGCAGCGGGGAGGAGCCTCGCCCTGGCCCTTACCAGGGCTGCCAGGTTTCCAGGGCGGCACTGCGCCCTCTGTCCCACCATGCTCAGGGTGCCTCTGCCCTGGGGAAGATGAGCCGCTGCGGGAGCGAGCCCAGGCTCTGAGTGCCACCGGGCAGAACCAATGAGCCCAGCACCAGGTCACCCTCAGGGTGTCGAGGGGGCCATCATCCTGCCGAATTCGGGAGAGCTTCCTATGGAAGGATGTGGGGACACCTTCCTCAAAACCCAATGCCCTCCAAGGATGGACCTCCTGCAGGGCAGGGAGTGACCGCACAGCAAATCTCTGTGAGGACGCAATTGTCAGCGGGTGTGCCAGGCCGCCGGGGTCCGGTGGGGGTGAGGAGGCACAGGGAGGAACCCAAGCCTCCACCTGGGAGCTGCAGCCCTGGGAGGGGGGCCTCAGCTGCTGAGCCCTCTGGTGCCACTGGTGGAGGCCTATCCCGTGTCTCTCTGTGCGGCTGCCCAACGGACAGAAGCTCTGCCAGGCCAGCTCCTAGAGCAGTCTATGGGATGCTCTGGCCTGGGGAGTGCCCTTCATCTCTCATGCTGAACAAAGAGGAGGAAGGCGCTCCCTCCAGCACCAAGACCACAGCAGGGTGGGGAGGAACATGCCACAGAGGGCTGGGGGCCAGGCCACAGCTGGGTCACAGGAGCCGCCAGCAGCAGGCAGAGCCCACTCCTTCGCAGGAGGCCAGTGTGAAGGCCCCCACCCCACGTGCCGGTGACCCTTCTGCCTGACCCCTCCCAGTGACAGGCAGCACCTCCCAAAGCTGCAAGCTCACGAGTCTGATGGTCAGGGTGGCCTCCTTACTTAAGGGAACCTGCGTCCCAGCACCCAACCCATGCAGGGTGCCACACCTCCCCGGCCCAAGAGCACTGAGGGGGTTTCCCCGAAGCGGGACTTTCAGTGCTAACCTGGCAAAGTCCCAGGCAGAGCAGGATAAGCTGGGCACCCTATACTCACTGGTTCTTGGGCCCTTGCCCAGTCACATGGCTCGGTACGGGGTTCAGACAACCCCTCCCCTCCCACCCCAGGGCAGCCCGGGTCTACCTCTGATTCAGACATGGGGAATGGTCTTGAGTTCAAATTTTGATGCCATCATCGACCCGTCACCGGGTGGATCTCCCTGGGCCTCAGTTTCCCCATGGGTGAAGTGGGGATTGCAGCAAAGTGGGGATCAAGTGAGGCAGGGCTGAGGCGACCCCTGGTTGGAGGGTCCCAGTGTGCCCACCTTGATGATGCCTTGGCAGGTGGCGAGGGGCAGCCCCACCAGGCTGGTGCCATTGATGGACATGATCTGGTCCCCGATGCTCAGCTTCCCCGAGCGGGCGGCCGGGCCGCCATTCATCATGTTGGCCAGGATCACCGTGGGCAGGATGGAGCCCCAGCCCGACTCCACCACCACCACGCCCAGGATCTCGCCCTTGTGCTTCTCCAGCTGCAGCTGCAAAGGGATCAGCAGTGTGAGAGGGGCTGGCAGCAGGGACCGGGGCCTCTGCCAAGGACCCACAGGAGGATGAGGCTGACCCTGTCCTGGCACATCCCGCCCTGCCCTGGGATCCAAGGCTGGCTCATCTCAGCCAGGAGAGGTCTTGGGCTGGGAGCCCTGCCCACCCACCCCCAGCCTCACCCACTCTGGCTCCCACACCTTCCTGGGGTCTACCCAGCAATCCTGGGAACCTGGAAGCACAGACCCCCTATCCCCACCCATGCCTGGCATTGACCCCATCCCCACCCATGCCCAACATTGACCTTCCCACCCCAAGCAGGGCTCCAGTGTCCTGGTTCCTGCTCCTTCCACCCCACCACACCCACACAGGCCAGAGGAATGTTCTCAGACTCCCATACCCATACCCTGCCCCTGGCCTTCATTCTTGTTGGAAAAGTCCTTCTACTTTTATTTCCTCTCAAAGGTCACTGTCTCAGAAACTGCCTGGAATGTCTTCAGCAAGAAACCAGGATCACGCATTCACCCATTCAACAAGCAGCAGAGACCATCCACTCATCCACACCAGACAGAATCATTCAGCCATTTATCAAACAGTCCAGGTATGGGCCATCCCCAGGGAATTTGCTCCTCTGCCCATAACAACTTTCCAAAGTCTCCTGGGGGAAGCCACTGGGACTAGCTAAGGCCTCTGCTACTGGTGGCTTCCAGCCTCCCCTGCCAGAGTCCCCAAGCTCCCTTTAGAGATGCCACATGCTTTTCAGAAAACCTCCTGGGTGCTGAGCGCTGGTTGATGATAATAGCAGCATTAAAAGGTGCATTTTCGAGGTCATTAAAGCTGACTGTAATCAGCTTCTTTGTTACAAACACCTCATTTCACACTCAAGTGCTCAGCTGGAAGGCAGGAGCGAGGTGCACATTCTGGGCCATACTCGAGTCTGATAGGAAGGCAAGGGTGTGCGTGAGGACCCCGGGAAGGCTCGCTCTGCAGGAGCTCAGGGAGCAGAAGCTGGCAAATGCGGCCTCCCTGAGGCCGGTGGGTGTGGCTTACCTCCTTGCAGTTCTCCGAGTTTGAGAAGTGGATGAGGTCATCGTTGTACATCTCCTGGGTGTTGATGATGTCGCTGTACTCCTTCTGGCTCAAGTCTTCGGGGTTGATGCCATTGGCTCGCAGGAACTCCTGGTAGGCCACGCTGAAGGCCTGGCCGATGGACTGGGCGATGAGCTGGGCCTGTGCAGAGGGCAGGCCCGCTGGAGACAGGCACGTGGCACAGGCTCCCCGCAGCCTCCTCAGCAGGGGGCTGCGGCAGGGCTGGGTGCAGGATGCACCCGTTAAGCCTTCAAGGGGGCCCTTGCTCGGGCTTAGAAGAACAAGAAAGAAACTGGGGGCCCTCCCTCATCTGATGAAGGCTGTCTCCCACCAGCATTCCACTGTGAGCGAACCCCAGTGTTGCCCTGAACCCCAAAGGGTCTACTCCTGACTGTCCCTGCCTAAGCGGTGGCATGGCCCAGATGCTCCAGGTCAAAGCTGTTTCAAAGAAAGTCTGGGATAACAATGAATTATTTACTACATGTCATATTTTTGTTGCTTTTTTTTTCTTTTGAGATGAGATATGGCTCTGTTGCCCAGACTGGAGTGGGAATGTAGGTGAGCACAACCACATCCAGCTAATTAAAAAAAGTTTTCTTGTAGAGACAGGGGTCTTGCCATATTGCCCAGGCTGGTCTCAAACTTCTGGACATAAGTGATCCTCCTGCCTTGGCCTCCCAAAGCGTTGGCATTGCAGGTGTGAGCCACTGCACCTGGCCCCATCTGTATTTCCTTTCCACTCATCTGATGCCGAAAATGGACTTTCATTGGTTTCCCGGGAGCATCGTGCTGCTAGTTGTCTACCCTGCATGTATTTATCGGTAGCAGCAGAACCCAGTGCCCACTAGAAGCAGAGGGTGTGCCTGGCTGCTCTTCTAGGGATGTGTGGCTGTGCCAGGCCGGGCCTGCAAGACATGAGACCTAGGACTCTACACAGGCCCCATGGAGCACATCGCTTCTTTCTACTTCCGCTGAGCTGCTTCAGTGGACATCATCGACTCTGACATGGCAGACCTGAACATTGACACAGCACTCAGGGCCTGGCCGGCCGCCTGCTGGTGCGCAGACAGGAGACAGTGGGAGGTGAGAGAGAGCTGTACTGAGCTCCCGGAGGTCGCCAAGCAGGCTGGCAGCTGTGCAGCCCCGGGAGCGCGGAGGGGCTCTTGGCGGCCTCGGTGACGCCTCAGCCCACAGCGGGGCCTCCTGCCAGGCACTGGGCTGTGTGAGCCCTCCTTATGCGCTGTCCTGCTCCTCACCTGCCTCCTCAACTGCCCTCAAGGGGGTTCTGCACGGCCCCCCCCCCAGCAAACCCCTACTCAACAGGATCCCAAAACAAGTGAAAACAAGGGCTTTGGCCTCAATTCCCTTCCCACTCTCCACGTGGCAGAATGTAAGAGCAGCAGATGAGTGAATGCATTGGGAAAGGCAAGCTGGGCCGGATTCGAAGCGCGCAGCAGGCGGCCTACCCTCCAGCAGGCGTGGAACTGCCCTCCCTAACGGGCCCTAAGCGGTTTCCAGGACTTGCCGGTTCCCACGCCCAGCATCTCTTCCGCGGCCAGACCCGGCTGGAGGCGCGACGCCCGGGGACCGCCAGATGGCGCCGCCGGGCTGGCCTGCGGAGTTGGTGAGCTGATGGGGCTCGGCGGGAGGGCCGGGGCAGCGCCCGCGCAGGAGAGGGTCGGGCCTCCGGGAGGAGCGGAGGGCTGTCCCCAGGCCTCTGCTTCTGTCTCCGCCTGACGAGGCCACCTGGCTGGGAAGGGCGGCCTGAGAGCACGGGAGCCCTGGAAGACCAGCTCCACCACCCACAGCCCTTGGACTCAACTTGGGCTCCCTCGGGCCACCCCCATTCTTCCTCCCTTTGGACGACATTCTCCGCCCCCGCAGAAGCTGCAAGCCCAGGGAGCCGGCTCCGCGGGGCTGCGCCTCCTTCAGGCGTTATCCAGGCCGCTGGTGTGCCGCCAGCCGCCGCCTCCCTGTCACTCCACGCCGGGTCCCGGCTGCCTCCTGGGAGGTGTGGAGTTCAGGGGGCTCTCTCTGCGGCTGGCACTTCAGAGAAGGGGTCGCCCTGCCGGCCCCAGCTCGCAGCCAAGCCTGTGGGCATTCACTGCTGTGAGGCCAGGAGCGCAACCCAGGCCCCACCCAAGGGCTCAAGCGGCCTCCTGTAGGTGGGCTGCGGGCAGAGCCTGCAGGCGCTGGAGAGGTGGGGACCTGGAGGCTGCTGTGCGAGCAGGACCACCCTGAGGCCTCATCTACCCTGCCTCTCAGCCTCGCCTCATGTACCCAATACGGCATCCCCTGGCTTTAACCCTCCGCATTGGCTGCACCTGGAAGCTCTCAGTGCCCATCGGAAACTCTCACCAGTTGACCGCCACCCTTCGCCACCGGGCCTGCTCCTGGCCTCATTCCGCCAGTACCTGTGGCCCACCCCCCATGCCAGGTCTCTCAGACATCCTCAGTCTCAGTCACACAGAAATGCCCATCCAGGTTTCAAGGGATGGAAGGAATGTGTGAGTGCGCTGTTGAAATGCTCTCTCCCTCCTGTAAATCTGCCATTGTGCGGAAGCATTTCAAGTGGACCCAACTTCTTAGAAAGAAGGTGACTGCGCCAGCCACAGGTTTGCACCCTGTCTTCAGTTTCCATGCTGTATGTAAGGATCATGACAATATGGGGACCATTCCCTATTGCCCAGGTCCCTGAGACACCCTCAAGTCCTTATGAAAAAGAACGCCCTGGCCAACTGCCCATGAAGTATGTATCTTTTTTTGTTTTGTTTTTTTTTTTTTTCCTGAGACGGAGTTTCACTCTTGTCGCCCAGGCTGGAATGCAATGGCGTGATCTCAGCTCACTGCAACCTCCACCTCCCAGGTTCAGGCAATTCTCCTGCCTCAGCCTCCCAAGTAGCTGGGATTACAGGCACACACCACCACGCTTGGCTAATTTTTTGTATCTTTAGTAGCGATGGGGTTTCACAATGTTGGCCAGGCTGGTTTTGAACTCCTGACCTCAGGTGATCCACCCACCTCGGCCTCCCAAAAGTGTTGGGATTACAGACATGAGCTACTGTGCCCAGCCATAGATCATTTTTTAAAATTTCACTCTGGCAACAGCCACAAAACGGGCTCACCATCAGCGCCCCCTGCTGGTCTGAGTAAGATCAGCCTCCAGGAAGGACAGTTCCTCTCTGAGTTCCCCTCTCCGCCCTGCTGCTCCTTCCTCAGCCCCTCTGTCCCCCTCCAGGCTAAAAACAATGCTCTTCTCCAGCCCAAGGAGGGAGCCAAAGGGCGTGTGATCTTTTCCTGAGTCTCTGGTATCTTATACTTCAGAATCACTTTTTACTTGCTCGGAAGACATACCACACGCAAAGGCAGAACTAAGCCTCATGTGCAGATGTGCCTTCTTTATACAGCATGCCAGCGCCATGCGAAAATTTGCATTTTAATAACAAAAGTTACGCAAAGATTAACTTCATTTTGAGTAGAGAAAATGTTTTGTAAAGGGATTTCTTCAAATAGCTCCCTCGTATATTTAACCATGGCTCAATTTATAAACAGCTCCTGAAGAACCTATTTCAAGAAGTAGAATAAGACTGTTCACTATCTTTGCAAACCCAGAGAGTATGCAAAGATCACTGATCCACAGGAAACGTCAATAACGGCACGGAGGAGGCTTTCCACCTGAGGGTGGTTTCCACAGCGCCTGGATTCTGGAGCCGCCCTGGGCTGTGAACTTTGGGAGGGGAGTGCCCTGGCAAGGGCTTACTTACATCCTCCGACTCGAACACGTGGCAGATCATCTTATACTGCTTCTTGCCTTCCTGGGCCCCAGGCGTGGTCTCGATGCAGTCCTGAGAGGCTGACCGGGGCATGCGGCGTCTGGCCATCAGCACCACAATGTTCCCAATGTCAGCGATGTAGGAGATGGTACGCAAGGCGTGGTCCATCATGGTCTCCTGTCAGAAGGGAGATGTCGCCACATCAGGGAACACTACTGGGACAAGCCATTGAAAAGCACTCCAGGGCCGGGCGCGGTGGCTCAAGCCTGTAATCCTAGCACTTTGGGAGGCCGAGGCAGGCGGATCACCTGAGGTCAGGAGTTCAAGACCAGCCTGGCAAACATGGTGAAACCGCATCTCTACTAAAAATAAAAAATAGTTGGGCGTGGTGGCGGGTGCCTGTAATCCCAGATACTCAGGAGGCTGAGGCAGGAGAATCGCTTGAACCGGGAAGGCAGAGGTAGCATCAAGCCGAGATTGCACCACTGCACTCCAGCCTGAGCAACAAGAGCAAAACTCCATCTCAAAAAAAAAAAAAAGGCACTCCAATTATTTGGGTTTCACAACCCTGATTCTCCTGACATTTGAGGCCGGATCATTCTTTATTGTGGAGGGCTGTCACGTGAACTGCAAGGTGTTAGGAGCATTCCAAGCCTCTCCCCAGGAGATGCCAGTAGCACCTCCCCCTTCCCAAGTGTGAGAACGAAAATTATTTCCAGCCATTGCTAAGTGTCCCCTGGGGGACAAAAATCACACTGGTTGAGAACCACGGCCCTAGTTAACAGAGCGTTTTAGGGTAATGATTTACAGTCAAAGTCACTCTGCCTTCATCTCAGTCCCAGCTTCCAAAATGGACTGTGCAGAACCCAGGGAGGTGTGATGTCAGGTGAGCTCTCGGGCTGTCTCTGCTGGAGCAGGGGCTTGCCATATAGTGAAACCCATACGCTCCGGGTGAGAGGCCACCCATGGCTCTGGAGAAGGGTCCCTTCTGAACGAGGTGCTCTCCTATGGGCCCAGGAGTGGCCTGGCCTGGCCTTCCTGCCGTGCAGAAGAGGAAAGCATCAAGGTCAATGTTTGTCACTCAATGAGCTCTTCCCAGGGAGCCCAAACAGCCTGGGCCTGGGTCAAGAGACACCAAGGTAGCCCACCTGACTTCAATTCCCTCGGCCTCTGGCAGGCCCATGACTCTTGATGGTTTTTTGTCCTCGGACAAGAATCTCCAGCCAGCATCTTGCCCACAACCCCTACCTAACAAGACTGCACACAAAGCTCAAAAAAACTAATCCACTGGCCTTTTATGCTTTTGTCCTCTGTTAACAAAAGAAACTCGAATGTTTCTGCAACCTCTGCACCTCATTTCTTCCTCACAGAATCCACTTTGCAGTGGATGCTGCTTCACCTTTGTCTCAGCTGCTGATTTTTTTTCTGGCCAAAGCCATGAGGCTGTTTCATAACCATAAGAGTCACCTTCCAGGGAGGGACGCTGAAAGGAAACAGCTGGAGTGGCTCTTCAGCATCTCCTGATTTCTGTCACTGTCATAAATGCCTGAATCAATCCCCAGGTGTCAGAAACACGTTTCTTCCCCAGCTCCTATCAATGGCAGATCCCTCCTCCTCCTCACAGACAGAGGCTGCCTACCAACATGGCCGCATCTGCTCTCCTGCCCTGACTGGCTACTTTGGCCTTCCCAGTCTCTCTCACCTGTTCCCTCCTCTCCAGCTCCTCTGCCCCAACAGCTTTAATTTGCATGCCCTGTTCAGAATCCAAAGATCCAGGAGGGAAAGGAAAGGAAGGGAGAAGGGGCCAGTGGAGTGAACCCTGAACTGGGCCAGCCTAGGAGATTTCTCATCTCTCCTTCACAGGATCCAGTGGAAGAGTTACTCTTTCAGCTGGGGCTGTGGGTATTAGGAGGTTCAGAGATGTTCAGGAACTTGTTTAAGGCTATACAGCTCATGAGGATGGAGCCCAGCTTCAACCCCCAGGCCCATCCTCCCACCCCGGGTGTGGCACCCTCCATGTACACTGGCAAGAAGAGTTACCGGGGCAGGCCTGGCAGCTGTCCCCAGAAAGGCCCACCTGCAAGGCTGGCCCTCTCTGGCATCTGGGAACGTGGATCTCAGGAGGGTTCCCAGCACCCAAACTGACAAACATGGTTCCTTTTGCCTAAACCATTTGTGCAAACAACGTGGTCTAGGCTGGACACCTCTTTTCCCTCTGGGAGTCTGGAATATTGGTAGCTGCCAGGCAGAGGGTGCCTGTGTGACCAGCTCCCAGTAAACACCTTGGGCTGAGTGTCTATGAGCTTCCCTGGTAGACACAACTTCATTCTGTTGTCACAGCCCCTTGCCAGGGAGTTCAGTGTGTCCTGTGTGACTGCGGGGAGGGCTCTGGAAGCCTGCACCCGCTTTGCTGATTCTGCTCTGGGGCCATCTGCTGAAATAAATCTCAGCTGTGAGTGCATTGAGTCCTGTCAGTCCTCCGAAACCATCCAGGCTGTGGTGGTCTTGGGGACCCCCAGCACAGGTGGGTGGTGAGGCATGGGGCTCGAAGGGTTGGGGGGAATCTAGTCCAGATGGTTTGCCCACAAAAGATTAGAAAATGGAGTCCAAGTCTGTGAAGTGTTGCAAGCCCAGTGCCTGAGCCCTGGCACCTGTCTCCCTGAGTTATCACCAAGCGCCAGGCTCCAGGAGGGGGCTGGTTCCAGGGTAGGGGGGTTCAGGACACAAACATCAGTGGGACAAGGCGCAAGCCTGGACACAGGACAGACATGTGATGAGGAAGGGCGCCACTGTGCCCATATCAGGGTATGTGAGGGCCTGGAGGGTGGTAAGTGCACAGCGATGGGTTGGGAGTGGTGGGCTGCAGTGTAAGCCACATAGTGGAGGCTGCTGCCTCCTCTGTCCCCAGAGGTCAGGATCCCTGGGAGTGGGGAGCAGGGGAGGGCCCAGGTAGCCCAGCAGGTCTTCCCACCCACCTCCCGCCCGCAGAGCCCTGGGGTGACACCAGTACGACTGCTACCTGCTGTGCACTCCTTGGTCATCCCGCAGCCCTGGCTGTGGGCCTTGGGTTGATGGGAGCAGAGGGCACAGGAGAGAAGCTGCTGAGAACCAGGGCCTATACCGTGGGACAAGAAGGAGTCGAACTTAGGAGTTTATCTGATTTTGAACAACTGTCTTAAACGCTTACCTGCGTGTCTGCATTTAAAACCTTGATCCTCTGGGTGGAAATGAAGAGGTCCACTTCTGTCAGCGTCTGGGCGTCCCCCTCAGAATTCTAAGAAAGGACAGTGGATATCGTTAAAGTCCAAAAACCAACTCGGAATAGACGACATGCAAATAGCATTATGACAAAATGCTCAACATCCCTAATCACCAGATAAATCCAAATTAAAACCACAACAATATATCATTTCATATCTGTCAGAATGGCTCTTATGAAAAAGATAAAAGATAAGAAGCACTGGCATGGGGTGGAGAAAAGGGAACCCTGGTACACTGTGGGAGGGGGTGAATTAGTGCAGCCACTGTGGAGAATAGAATGGCGGTTCCTCCAAAAATTCAAACTACAACCACCACGTGATCCAGCAATCCCACTGCTGGGCATATTTCCAAAGGAAGTGAAATCAGCGTGTCTAGGAGACACCTGCACTCCACTATCCACAACAGCCAAGACATGGGATCAACCCAAAGTCCATTCATGATGAATGGATAAAGAAATGTGGCGCGCAGACACACTGGAAGCCTACTCAGCCTTCACAAAGAAAAAGCCACGTCATTTCCAACACATGGATGACCTAGAGGACATGCTGTGAAGTGAAACCAGCCAGGCACAGAAAGATAAATACTGCACGATCTCACTCAGGTGGAAGCTACAAATGTCGATCTCACAGAAGTAGACAGCTGAATGGTGGTTACCAGGGACTGGGGCAAAGGAGTGAAGCAGGAAGTACTGGTCCACGGACTCAAAGCTCCTGCTAGACAGGAGAAATGAGTTCAAGAGATATATTGTGCATCATGGTGACTACTGTTAGTAATATTTCATATTCTTAAAAATTGTTAAGATAGTGAATGTAGTGTTCTCATTACAAAAATTGTAACTCTGTGATGTAATGCACATGTTAATTAGCTAGATAGAGTCATTTCACAATGTGTATATACTCCAAAATGTTATGTTGTACATAGCAAATACAAAGAATTTTATCTGTCAGTGTAAAAAGTATTAACTCGAAGGAAGGCTCGGCAATTTTAACAATTACGCAGAGTCCACGTAGAAGGAAATGCTGCTGGCCATCAGAAATCTACCTGCACGACACTGGCCACATGCATCATCTAGCTAAGTGTGAGTTCTCCAGGCAGTCTGCAAGAGGCACCCGGGAGGGAGGAGGGCCAGCCCCCAGGAGCTTGACTGAGATGGGGCGGGACGCCTGGGTCTGTCATCACAGCCCCTCCCGTCAGTGGCAAGCAAGGCCCTCTGGCTGACCCCTGTGGAATTTACAGACTCAGGTTACATTTCCTGGATTTGGGATTCTAAGTATCCTTAAGAAATGGGGAAGACGTTGTCAGAGAAGCTGAATGAAAATGTCAGCCTTTCCTTCTGATTTAAACAGTCACCACCATGTCCACCCCACAGCGGCCTTGGGGGACTGAGCCCTGGGGCTGGCCTGAGTGCTGTCCTCACAGCAACAGAGAGAAGCCAAGAGAGGTGCCACACAAATGGCCTAATTCGTCACCTGTAGCCACTGTAGTATGCCTGGCATATGGCTGTGAGACGGGTTTCATGGGCTCTTCTGAGCTGAGTGAACTCTTCAGGGTCTGCCCCAAACTAGGATAGCCTTTAATTGGTTTTTACATTTGTAAGAATCCTAATTACCACTGCACAGTGGCAATGAATTTCAAGTTCTATTGGTTTGCCCACCGAGGTGAATAATTCTCCATGGTCACTGGGGAGCCCAGGGTGGTCTATCTTCCATTTCAAAACAGCAGAAACTATGATTTAATTATTCACTAGAAAATCTGAAATAAGAAATTTCCCTGCTGACAATTCCTCAAGAATTTTGAGTTGTAGAGAGGCCCGGTATTGTAATAATGAATGTGTATTTTAGCTCAATTTTCAAGGGAAAGGGTCTTTTGGGCTTTCTTTGCTTTTAACTCATTAGAAAGAGAAAGGAGTTGAAAGCAGTGCAGCTGACAATCTGCAGCCGCGGAGGAACTTTTTCTCTGTTTTTTAAAATTGGGTTAGATTCAGCATCAGCATGCATTTAAAGGTTTTATTCATGGATTGTGGCTCAAACCTCTTGCTAAAAAGTAGGTCAAGCCAGAACTAAGTGAGAAAAGTTGCAGGTGGACCTTGGCATTAGTGACAATTGTGGAGGAAATCTGAGGCTGGGATCCCTGGATGGGAGAAGAGGGGCAGCCTGAAGCCACCCAGGCTCCAGAGGAAAACCCATCAGTAACAGGGCAGGGAGAGGACACTCGTCATCCTCCTTGGAGGAAGAAGGAAGGGTGTCAACAGTACAGATCCTACAGACACCAGAGAACAGGCCACAGGGTGGGCCTCGGCACGTCTGCGGATGGGGGGCATGACCTGCAGTCATCCCCATGGCTGTGGCCAGGCCAGGAAAGGGACCTTTAGCAATGACACTGAGCATCCCACTTTCCAAAAAGGAAGAACAAACCGTAATTAAATATAATCAGGCAGCCACCTGACTGGCCGCAGAGGCCTTTTTGAGCTGGGTCTGCCTGTACCAAGCCCTCTAGAGGCGACAGTGGCTCTACAGGATTGCTGGACCTGCAGGTCCCAGAAGCCAGCGACAGTCCGTAGGGACTTCCTGCTCCAGCTGGACTAGCAGGCTGCAAGCGAGGGCCCCTCTTTTTTGAGAAAAGCACACCCCAACTGCAAGTCTGCAATGTGTGGCACATTCTGCCTTGCCCGGAGGAAATCAGCCCGGGAAGAGGAGCATGAGCGCGATCCTTCCTCTCCTGCTCCTAAGCAGAATCAAACGAGACGCTGCTGGGCAACAAGTAGACGTCCTAGGTGGACCAAAGTCTCACTGCAGAAGAGGGAGTCCCCACATGCGGTCTTCTGGCCAAAGCGCCAGAAAATGGCATTACTTCAAAGCAGGGAGGGGGAACTAAATCTCCTGCTGTTTAAACAGAAGAAAACAGTGGGCAACAAGCCAGTGCCAAGGTCCCCAGGGTTTGCCCCAGGCCTTGTGACACCAACTATTTTGATATTTTCTGTATGAGGAGGATTAGAAAAGCTCTAGCATTTACTAAATGACCAGGTGACAAACAAATGACTCAATGTCAATCCTTTTTTTTTTTTTCTTTTGAGATGGAGTTTCACTCTTGTTGCCCAGGCTGGAGTGCAGTGGCACGATCTCAGCTCACCGCAACCTCTGCCTCCCGAGTTCAGGTGATTCTCCTGCCTCAGCCTCCCGAGCAGCTGGAATTACAGGCATGCACCACCATGCCCGGCTAATTTTTTGTATTTTTAGTAGAGACGGGGTTTCTCCATGTTGGTCAGGCTGATCTCGAACTCCCGACCTCAGGTGATCCGCCTGCCTCGGCCTCCCAAAGTGCTGGGATTACAGGCGTGAGCCACAGCGCCCGACCTCAATATCAACCCATTTTTAAAAGTCTGCCACTGTTTCAACACTTATTTTCTTTGTTTCTTTTTTTTTTTCTTTAAGAGATAGGGTCTCACTCTGTTGCCCAGGCTGGAGTGCAGTGGTGCAAACACGGATCACTGCAGCCTCGAACTCCCAGGCTCAAGTGATCCTCCCACTTCAGCTTCCCAGGCAGCTGGGACTTCAGGCATGTGCCACTATGCCCAGCTAATTAAAAAAAAAAAAATTGTGGAGACAGGGGTCTCACTGTGTTGCCCAGGCCAGTCTCAAACTCCTAGGCTCAAATGATCCTCCTGCCTCTGTCTCCCAAAGTGCTGGGATTACATGTGTGAGCCACTGCACCCAGCCCAAAAACTCATTTCCAATAAAGAAAGCACCACATGGGCAAACTGAGCTACTCACCCTCCTGACTTAGTAAATTAAGCTTAAGGAATCTTTAACCATCAGAAAAATTCAGTAATACTGCACAGGAGGCCCAGGCCCTACTCCACCACGCTGTCACATCAACTAAATGTCATATCAATTTAAAATGTCCACGTAAAACAGGAACATCACAGCATTATCCATACAGTACACAGGAGATGCTAAGAAAGAGGAACTAATAAATCCTTCCATAAATGGGTGGTTAAAAAAATGAAGTGTCTGTAGTTTCATTTACAAACATCTAAAATTCACCTACCAAGGGAAGAGGAAAAGCTGCTTTGCAACATTATTTGGATCCCCAGGGGAACCCCCCGGCCCCCACCGCCCAGGACAAGCCACAGAAACACAAGCAAACGACACTGTCCCAGGGCCTCAAGGCCCTACACACCGCTTTTTTCTTGATCTTAGCAGCCTTTTGCATCCTCTGACAGCATGGAAGAGAAAAGAAAAACAAGTTGCCATGGAGAGAAGGAAGGTGCGTGAGGTTATGTCACTCTGGCGGTTGACGCCCCCACACTCAGGCCTGGTGCCTAGCAAAGCCCAGTAGGGACGGATGGACAGCCACTGCCCACTTCAAGCACACACAATGACCAAGAGAAGCCCACACAGGTGTCCCTGGAGTGCTAGAAATGACTTCCAACCACCCCATCTACAGAGGACGGGAAAGATGCCATCAGCTGGCAGGAAGGCGAGCTGAGCTCCAGGCAGCGGGGCAAGGCAAGGGTCTGGGGTGGGAGGGCCGGGCCTCTGCTGAGGGGCACTGGCTGGCAGAGCTCAGCACTGCCCTGGGTTACCTGGCTTTCTCCTGCCCACCCTGGATGGCCTCATGGTGCTCCTCTGCTTCTGTTAGAGGAGGTTGTGTACGGTGAGGGCTGGGGAGGAGGTTGCCACCATTTCTCACCCCTGGGCTGGCGGGCCTCTGCAGATCCTGTTTTGCTCAGACGGCTGAGACCTCAGATGGCTGCGCCCCCTCCCTCCCGACCCCATTTAGTTTTGCTGATGTGGCCTCATCTTCCCCTTGCCCGGCCTCACCCAATGTTCAAAACCAGACAATCCAACGAGCACTTAGAGCTACAAGCAGGTCAAAGTTTTTCTTGAGGTCCTGAATTTAAATAAAACGTCATTTATTTTTCACCCTTTCTTGAAGCACTCTGAATGGCACTAAAAATACACATACTGTTGAACTGGGATTTGGGACTGTTTTATGACTAGAATGCTTTGGAATGATGATCTTTAAAGGTTGTATTTCTGGGATTCCGTGGGCCTCTCGTTAAGGAGCTTGTTGCCTCTGCCCAGCCAGCTTTTGCCCAGCCAGCTTTCTCCCAGCCAAGGCGCAAGCCTGCCTCAGACTCGTCGGCACCTAGGCCGCTCCTGCTCCCTGTGCCGAGGGCTGTGCAGTCAGAGCTGGAAGAGGGCCTACGCCCTGCCACATTCCCTCCTGCTAGTGCCCCCCAAAGTGTGTGGGCATCCCCGAGGGGCCCTCGAAGCACCTCTACCTTGACCCGACTGACGGCCTCCTGCGCTTGCATCATTCTGATGTTTTTGGAAGGGTTCCGTTCCGACAGCAGCTGGGTGGACCCCAGGTAATTGGCAGCAAAGATGATCCCATCGATGAGGTCTTCTGGTTCGCAGGGCCCTGGAACTGAAGGAGGGCACAGAGTCAGAGTCTTCCTAGAGTAGAAGTCCCCTGAACAAAGGACTTGCATGCCTGGCCACAGCACAAGGAACACAGCAGCCAGGATGCAGGGCAAACTAGAAGGGCCCAACCATCGCGATATACAGCCAGCCACGGCGGCCGATCTACTTCCCTCACTATCCCGTGCTGCAAGTAACTGAACAAAATCAACACTTGGGCCAGAAAACTCTGCACAAACAGTGTCAGGACAATGCCAGCATTCCAGTTGACTGTCACTCAAGATGACAATCACAGGCTGCAAATCCAGAAGGCTTCACATCCCAAACACGACGGCACTTTCCATGCCTTCCCCACAGCCCCGGAAATCATGCTGGTGACCTGAAACTGTGCCCTGGGCTTCTCCTTGGCCTGTCCCTGTGCATCTGTCCTGAGAGGCTCCTGCCTGTCTGTAGCCTCTCAGGACACCCGTGTAGCTCCTCACACCCATCACACCGCAGGCCCAGGCTTGGCAACATCATGCTTGTTCCATCTGCTGCCCCTAGACCATTGTGGCTAGCCACAATGGAAGGTTCTATCTCTGCAGTGTCCAATACATCCGCTACCCACATGTGGCTTTGAGCACTGGTACTGAGGCTCCTGCAGCTGAAGGACTGGACCCATTCCTTGTATGTAATTTTAATTAATTGAAATATAAAGAGCTACATGTTAGAGTCATATCCAACCAACCCCCAAGTCCTGTCCACGTTGCCCACAAACCAATCTTGAGTGGCTCCTATGCCAGACAATAAGGCTCCAGCTAGGGGTGGGCAAACCTTTCCTGTAAAGGGGGAGATGGTACATGTTTTAGGCTTTGTGGTCTCTGTTGCAACTATTCACCGTTGTACCTGAGGCTCAAAGGCAGCCGTAGACAATATGTAAAAGAGGAGGTGTGGCTGTGTGGCAAGAAAACTTTATATGCAAAATCAGGGGGCCAGGAGCATTTGCCATTGAGGCTGCAGTCAGCCGACCTCTGACCTATCTTAGACCGTGGCTTGGCTGTCCTCTCAGACCCATGTTGGCCACGTCACCTGCCTTATCCCTCCCGACTGCCCACCTCCTGGCCAGAGCCCTTTTCGTCGGGGATTTTGGCCCTGGCTTCCTGGCTCCCCTCCTGCTCCAGCTGGCCCCTCCCTGAGTCCCTCCAGTGTCATGTTCACGGGCCCAGCCAACCTGCACTTCCCCAGCCCTCGCGCCAGCAACCTCCTGACCTCTTCCCTCCCTCAGCCAGCTGATCCCTGGTCTCACCTCTAACCCCTTCCGTTGCTAAAATCATCAACTGGCCCAGCTTGGGCACCGCCATCCACCACTTCAATAACATCTGCCCAGTATCCTCAGCTCCCTGACCCCAGTCCTGTATATGTGCTCACAGGAGTTCAGCAAATCTCCAACCTGTTTTCTCTGGACCTGAGGCTGGAAAAAGCTGCCCAAAAGGGCAAATGAGTGCCATGATAAATGTATTATAAATTCCTGACCCCAAATGCCCCCCAAACACCCTCACAACTCTCATCTATCTCTCTGGGAAGCTCAGACTCTTCCTCCATGCAAGAGTTATTCCAGACCCCTCCACTGCCTCGAACTCCTGGCTGCCCCTCCCTCACCTGCTCAGACAGACCAGGTGGGGAGCTTCGCCTCAGTGCCCAGCCCACTTGGCCATCCTTCCTGCTTTCCTGGGCAGTAGTGGGTATGCGTGCCCCTGGGGTCAGAGGATCACCTGTGCTCCCAGCCATCTCTCCCCACAGGGCCCCCCTATCCCTCCCCTGTGTACCTGAGTCCTCTATCAATGGGGTCCTCCCACGGCTTTTAAATATCCTCCATTCACCCCTTGCCCTGGAGCCGATAAACCTTCTCCCAGCTGGGCAGGGCTGCAGGCACCAATGTGGGGGACTGCAGGATTCAGGGGTGGTAGCAGGGGAGGAACCCCTGCCCACCTGTCCCTCAGAGGGTACACTGGGGCCTGTCACCAGGGGAATCAGAGGCAGCCCCACAGAGGGAACAGGACCCATCTATCCCAATGCAGCACCCCCACCATAGCCTGGCGCTTCTTCAGAGTGAAGTATGCACATCTGCCTAGCTGGGGGGCTTGGACAGCGTGTATGACAGCCCCGGCTGCCATGGGCTCACCAGACATGCCCTAGGCTCCCTTTTATGGCATCTGGCCGTGGGGCTGGGAAGGCTCCCAGCGCCTGAGGTAGGCCTGTTTCTACTACCTCACACCACCTTGCCGTCCCCAGTGAGCATGGCTCAACAGGCACCCCCCAGTGAAGCCCCAGTCACCCAGTGGGGCCCAATGCAGTGGCTCTCACTGACCACTAGATGGCGTCACTTTGTTCTGCAGGAAAGCTCTGGTTCTTCCAGGCGGCCCAGGTACCACAGCCTCACAGCCCCAGCAGGTGACCAGGGCCTTGGGCAAGTGTCCTTATGTCCTCTCTGTGTCGGGAGCTGCCTGGCACCCTGTCGGCCCCAGGCCCTGGGGAGGCTGGGAGGCCAGCCTTCCCTTTGGAATCTGACTCCTACCTTCCCAGGTGCTGTCCCCTGGCTGCTCCCTCGCCAGCCCCCAGGGTGGCCCTGGTCAGCGCACCAGACCCTTCTGAGGTTCACATTTCCGTGTCAACCCAGGTCCTTGAGTAGATTTAGGAAAGACTGGCCTCGTCTCCCCCTGAAGTGAGCGTCACCAGCTCTGGGGCCCATCTGGGCACAGACTGCTGCGTGTGAAGGGTGCCCCATCCCAGACAGGGGGTCACCGCTGGCACCCACGGATGCCTGCTTCCAGGATGAGGCCAGTGAAGCACTCAAGGGCCTTGCTGCAACTCCAGCCACCACACACCTCTGCCTGGGGGCCTTCCATGCCTGCCTCGCTCCTTTGTTCAGTGGGAAACAATCGAATCCAAGGTGGCCCCAGCATCCTGCCTCCCACTCACACGCACCACGGGAGGAGAACCCAGACCCAGAGAAGAGTCCAATGGGGGCGGCATGGTGTGGGGAGTATATCAGATTCATGGGCACAGCTCTCAACTTCCGCAGGAAATGCAGAACCCAAATCCAACAGCTTCGTTAGAAAATGAAAGCAGCTAGCCCTACATGTTTGGGTAGAAATTGCTGTTATTTTGCTCAAGTCTTGCACTGACCCTAAGCTGAGACCACCAGAGGGAGACAAAATGACAAGAGAATCAAGATACAGGTTTAAAGATCTTGTCCCCTCAGAGAGTGATTTCTCCTTTTCACACGTATATCTTACTCACATAGGTTTATGCACAGTGTATCTGCACGGTCTAGAGAAGAATAAGACGCTCCGGGTTCTCCCCTGCCAGAAGCAGCCTCTGTTTGAAACACCACTTAGGAAAACCCTAGGCCCTCTGGACAGGGAAGGGGAGGGGAGTCCCACAGCTTCAAGCCTGAGGGTCTCCACTCCTGCCACCTTTGGAGAAAATTATCCTGGACATGGGTGGTGGACAGAGGCTTCTAAGGCACCAGTGTGTCCCCAGGGGGTCTCATTAGCTCCAAGACCTGTCCCTGTATCTCCTGGGGGTCTGGGAGGAGGTGGCTGGGTGGAGCTGGAGCACAGGTGTACGTGGGAGTGTGGGCGTGCATCCATAAGGCCCGCTGCTCTCCGCAAAGGCAGGGAGTCTTGGAGTGCAGCCCTCATGCCCAACACACCAGACCTCTGTGCAACAATGGTACAGTTCCACCCAGTCCTCAACCATGCCATGAAGCAATCTCAGGGTCCCAATTTTACAAATAAGGACCATCTAAGTGGGTCACATGGCTTTGCCCAAGTTCACTGTCATGAGTTCAGGTGCTCAGCATTTCTGAACCCACTGTATAAAGACCAGTGTTAAGACAGAAACATGCAGCTCACAGGCTACACAGTGAGGCTGACATCAGTCCCACAGCCACAGAACAAATGCATCAGGATGGGCCGTGGTGAATGCTCAGGAGGGAGGCTATAGCCCCGGGAAGGAAGGGATGGGGAGGCTGCTCTGGTGAGGAATTTGGGGGTGGCTGCTGTTTAAGCTGAGGTCTGGAGGAGGAGAAAGAATCAACAAGCCATAAAGGCAAAAGGAGGAGAAAGCTTTCCAGGCTGAGGCGGGAGCAGGTGCAAAGGCCCTAGGGTGCAGAGACAATGACACCTTACAAGAGCTATGGGATGTCTGGACTGCCGAGGCCCAGGGCATGGGCCAGCAGCTGAGACAAACCAAGGGTGGGGAGGAAGCGCGGGCCAGATGTGAGGACCCTGGGGCCACGGGTGACAGGCCATAAGGACTGTCACTCCAGGGTATCCATCAGGGAAGTGGCCCAACCACTCCTTTAGAAATGAACTCTGGCAGAGGGGCAGGCAGCAGAGAGGAAGAAGGGAGAGCAGCTGAGAGAGAGGCTACTGTAGCCGTCCCAGCACATGAGTGGCGATGATGGTGTGGACCAGGATGATGATGGAGACAGAGAAACAGCAACAGATGGGGATTTAGGGGTCCGTCAACAGGATGGGAAGTTGGACTGGAGTCTGAGAGAGGATGAGGAGGCTAGAAAATGGTTGCACAGCTCAATGGACAGACCTGCCCCTCACTGAGAAAGGGTGCCTGGAAGAGGACTGAGCTTGGGTTGGGGATTCCAGGCAAGTTTACTGGCAGGAGCCTGGACGCTTAGTAGGCGGCTGGACTCGGGAGTCCCTGTTAGAAAAACAGATTTGGAAATGAACCATCTGCAGGTGCCAAGTGAAGCTGCAGGCACGGATGAGTCTGCAAGGGAAGGTCATGGGCAAGGGGGCAGGACGAAGCCCCAGGACTCTGTTTTGCTAAGTACCAGGAAAAGAAGGGGCTTAGAAAGGGAGGCCTGCCCATCTGCACCCATGCTAGCAGGAGGCCAACTACAAGGAGACCTCGTGTATTGGGCACAGTGTCAAGGAAGTCAGTCGTGACCTCAAAGAGCTGTTTCAGAGGAGTTGGGCAGGAGCCAGAGAGGGGGCTGAGAGGTGCAGGGGAGGTTCAGACAACGAGGCGGCCACTCCCAGATTCCTGCTGTGAAAGAAAAGGGGCAGGTAGACCAGGGGGTGGGGTTGGATAGATGCAGGGTGGGGCAGACGTGATCAAAAGCCAGTGAAGGGGTGAGTGAAAGGGACAGGAAACAAATGACATCAGATCCTGTGAGGTTCCAAAGCGCAGACAGGAACTGGCCTCAACTGGGAGGAGGGGCTGCAGCTCTAATGGGGCAGGACAGGACTGGGGGGAGGCGAGCCACCAGATCAGCAGGAAAGCCTGCCCCCCTGGAGTGCCCCCTGGGTCTGGAGTGAGGAGAGGAGGCAGGAGTGCGTGAGTATCAGAGTCGTGTAACTGGTGTCTCAAGTGAGACCTTCTGCTGCAGAGCTAAGGCGTGGCCTCCAGGCCCAACTCTCCATTACTGCCAGGGCCTGTGCCTTGAGAAGCTCCCACTGAAGGTGACCCTATAAGGCTGATACGAAAGAGAAGAGAAGACGCCATCTGAAAACCACACTTATGGGACATTCACCAAGGAGTGGCCACAACTGGGCCTGCAGCACAGGCTTTGTCACTGATAAAAGGGATTTGGGGGTTCCACAGTGTTGAACTTTAGACACCCAATGAGCAAGATTAAGTCACTGGATGCTGGGAGGAAGAGAAGCCACAACAGAGAGTCAGGGAATGAAGGTCAAAGTCAAGCTCAAGACAACACACAGAGTTGCCCAAGACAGATCCTAACCCTTGCAGCAGGGAGAATGACTTCCCAGAAAAAGCATAATAAATAAATTTTTTTTTAGATGACAAAAACGGGAAAAAGCATATGCATAGGCGGTTCACTGCAGCAGCACTATTTGTAATAGCAAAAACCTGGAAACCACCCAAATGCTCCTGAATAGGAGACATCTATCCACACAGTGGAGTTCTGCAGAACATCCTCTCCATGCTCCTGTGAACAGCACAGAGCTGTGGCATCACTGCCAGGGTTTAGTGTGAAGTGAAGAAAGCAAGATGGAGATACGGGCGTCTAATCCACTACCATTTACCTAAGAAAGGGGAAGATATGCTTACAATAAAAATATGTAAAATGCTCAAAATGGTCACCTATAGTGGAAGGGAAGAAATTGGGAGGTGGGGGGATAAATAGGGGAAGAAACTGATCTCTTTGCATACACTCTGTGTTGTTTATTTGAATTTCATACCATATAAGTATTTTACATAATTACAAAACAAAATTAAATGGAAAAAGCAAATTCCAAATAACTAAGAGAAAAATGAAACAACTGAATCTAAAGTGTATCCAGTTGTGATCTATTCCAAAATATTTTAAAACACAGTTGTTTGACTGTACATCCCTTGTGGGATGCATTCTAAAGACAACAGTAAATGCAAATAAATTGTAATCTGTATCTACAATCATGTGTCCTTGGCAGTGTTTGGTATCGTTATTCTGAGACTGTTGTAAGGTTAACAGAATAAAACCAATGCAAAATTATGCCGGTGTCCTTGAGAACAGGAATTTGGTGCACAGGAAAAAGAAACTACAAATGTTAGAACCTATAAACCTGACAAAGCATCATTAGAAATCATGATGTTATTTTAAATTAAAAATATGTTGTGTGTTAGTTATTGTTGGCTGCATAACAAATTACTCAGGAATTTAGTGGCTCAAAACAACAACCATGGATTATCCGAGAGTTT
This sequence comes from Hylobates moloch, assembly GCF_009828535.3. Taxonomy (NCBI): domain Eukaryota; kingdom Metazoa; phylum Chordata; class Mammalia; order Primates; family Hylobatidae; genus Hylobates; species Hylobates moloch. The sequence goes on along the minus strand of NW_026652289.1, from coordinate 81,940,452 downwards.
CTGTGGATCGGGAATCTGGGTGTGGCTCAGCTGGGTGACTCTGGCTCAGGACCTCTCATCTGTCACAGGCAGCGAGGTACTAAGTGGTACTGCAGCCATCTGAATGCCTGAAGGGGGGGCATCCAGTTCCAAGTTCTCTCACCAGGCCGCTGGCCAGAGACTTCAGTCCTGTGCCACGTGGGCCTCTGGATGGGGCAACTGCCAACCACACCAGGCTAGCTTGGTTCCTTCAGAGGGAACAAGTAAGAGAGAACAAGAAAGGGCAAGCTGAGACAGAAGCCATATCTCTTTGTAACCTGATCTTGGAAGCCATATCCCATCGCTTCTGCCATATTCTATTCAATAGAAGTGGGTCTATAAGTCCATCCCCCACACAAGGGGAGGGGAGGACTCACGGCCATGAATACCAAGAGGCAAGGGTCCCTGGGGGTCATTTAGGAGGCTGCCTTCCACATAGACATATACACTCTCACCAAATCTACAGCAATGAGCAACCACACTACCCAGATTACGGTCTCTAAATGTTATTTCACAGGGCTCCTTGGAGGAAGAACCAACTGGTTCCAGACCTGGGGCAAGAAATATTTAAGATGATCCTGGAATACACCAGAAAGGAAGGAAACAATCAAAGACTACTGGGTTCACATTGACGGGACTCAGAAAACAACCTAAAGAAGCTCCTGTTGGCCATAGAAAACTTGAGCACCAATAATCATGGTAACACACACAAAACACACCAACTGTGCTAACAACAACATACACAACCTCACCGGTTATCTTCTAAAGGCTGTCAGGGAATTTTGTTTTTGTCATTAATTTTTTTTTTTTTTTTTTTTTTTTTTGAGATGGAGTCTTACTCTGTCGCCCAGGCTGGAGTGCAGTGGCGTGATCTCGGCTCACTGCAAGCTCCGCCTCGGGTTCACGCCATTCTCCCGCCTCAGCCTCCTGAGTAGCCGGGACTACAGGCGCCTGCCACCACACCTGGCTAATTTTTTGTATTTTTAGTAGAGACAGGGTTTCACCGTGTTAGCCAGGATGGTCTCGATCTCCTGACCTTGTGATCCACCCGTCTTGGTCTCCCAAAGTGCTGGGATTAGAGGCGTGAGCCACTGTGCCTAGCCAACTCATTAATTTTTAAATTTTTCAATAAAGAGAAGAAATCAAGCATTTAATCTGCTTTTCTTATATGAACCATATTCAGGGTAACCAAATACTTAAGGGAAAGTGTCTCTACATAGAAGAATTCCAGCTAACTAATGAAGAGGAAATGTTGAAATTAGAACACCACCATTTGGCAACTTCTAATCAATTACTAGATCTAGACAATGATCATTAATTGTTGCTAATATCACCAAAAAAGAGATGACCAGATATCATGTGCCTCAAGAGAACAACACAATAATATGTATGAAAGTTTTTGCCCAATCAAACTGAATCTGATCAAGCCTCTATGTCTAAAAACAACCACTATTTTACAGGACACAGAGAATAGAGGAACACATTAAACAACACCATGAAAATGCAATCAGCAAAATCCACACTGCAGGAAAATCTACAGGATAAATGACAGATTCTTCCACAATAACACCAACAAAAATTTGTAACACAGAAAAAAGAGATGGACGGACAACCTAAAAGAGACATAAGAGAATTATGAAAGGCATTGACCAATCTCAATAGACGGGTTTTGTTTGGATCCCCATTCAAACAGCACCCTGTAAACTGGGAAAATGCAAACACAAACAAATATTTAAAGGCATAAACAAATATTAATTTTACTTTAGTTGTGATAACAGAATTGAAATTATCTTTAAAAACAGAATTCCTATATTTTAGAGATATAATATGAAATATTTAAAGAGGCTATGATGTAAGATCTGACATTTGCTTTAGAATAACTGGGAAAGGGTCAGGGTGTAGATTAAATACCACTAGCCATGAATGGGTAAATACTGAAGCTATTTTTTCATATGCTTGAAGTTTTTATGATAAAATTAAAAGTATAGATCTTTCAAAAAGGTGTTATTTTTAGGAAGCCATATTCTACTATTATGTAAAATTGTTCCTTCTGTTCTACCCAATCTGATTAAGCAAGAAGAAGTAATAGAAAACAAGAAAGGAAGCAGCAAAAATCATTCTTGTTTGCAGATGGTATGATTGCATGCCAGGAAAAACTCAAGAAAACAACTAAAAATCTATTTTTAAAAAATAAGAGAATTCACTAAGGCAATGGTTTCAAATTTAATATATAAAAATCAATAGCTTTCTTTGTACCTACAAACAGCCACTTGTTGAAAAATAATGAAAGTCAGCATTTACAAAAACAGTAAAAGGGATAAAACAACAAGAAACAGACAAACAAGATATGTGTTGAATTTTTATGAAAAAACTTTATTGATGAAGATAAATGAGCTTGAATAAATGGAAAGATAAATCCTTTGTTGTCTAGAAAGACTATGTTGTAAAGCTGACATTTTTTCTCCTAAATGGACAGACTTTAAGCATGCCTAATAAAAATACCAGTAAGAGTTTGTAGTGGGCCAGGCGCGGTGGCTCATGCCTGTAATCCCAGCACTTTGGGAGGCTGAGGTGGGTGGATCACCTGAGGTCAGGAGTTCAAGACCAGCCTGACCAACATGGCAAAACCCCATCTCTACTAAAAATACAAAAATTAGCCGACCATGGTGGCGCACCCCTGTAATCCCAGCTACTTGGGAGGATGAGACAGGAGAATCGCTTGAACCCAGAAGGCGAAGGTTGCAGTGAGCCAAGATTGCACCATTACACTCCAGCCTGGGTGACAGAGTGAGACTCTGTCTCAAAACAAAACAAAACAAACAAAAGAGTTTGTAGTGAATAACCAGACAAGCTGGTTTTAAAGTTTCTATGGAAAAATAAAAGTGCAAAAATATCCAGGAAAAAAATCTGAAATGGAATGATGGCGGCAAGGTCTGAAAGTAGCCCTACCAGGTAATAAAATACACCATAAATCCCCAGTAAATAAAGCAGCCTGGATCTGGAACCTGAATGGACCATCCCTGTAACAGATCCAGAAACAGATCGAGACCCACATGACGATTTGGGTATGGTAAAGGCAGCATTTCAAACCTGCAAAGGAAAGATTCCTTGGATAGCTCTGGCATAACTGGCTAGCTATTGGGACAAAATGCGTAAAATGTAACTTTTCCTGTATCCATACACCAAGATAAATTCCAGATAAATCAATTATTTAAATAATTTAAAACAATACCAAAGTCCTGGAAGACAGCTTTTTATTTAATTAATTAATTAATTAATTTTTTTTTTTTGAGATGGTGTCTCACTCTGTTGCCCAGGCTGGAGCACAGTGGCATGATCTCGGCTCACTGCAACCTCTAACTCCCAGATTCAAGCAATTCTCCTGCCCCAGCCTCCCTAGTAGCTGGGATTACAGGCACGTGCTGCTGCACTCAGTTTATTTTTTGTACTGTTAGTAGAGACGGCGTTTCGCCATGTTGCCCAAGCTGGTCTTGAACTCCTGACCTCAGGTGACCTGCCCACCTTGGCCTCCCAAAGTGCTGGGATTACAGGCATGAGCCACTGCGCCTGGCCAACAACCTTATTTTTAAAAATAATCTCAGGTGTGTGGTGGTCACACTAACCTTAAAAACTCAGTAAGCTCAAAGGAAAAAGACTGATATATTTGACTAAATGACATGTTTAGCAAAGTAAAAAGCATACCAAAAAAAGAAGAAAAGAATGGTAAGCTGGGGTAAACTTTTACAGTACAAACCAAAGGGTTCATTTCCTTTATATGTAAAGAATAATACAAATCAGTAAGAAACACCCAAATTCCCAATTGCCAGGGGCTGAGGGGTGGGGGAAATGGGGCGATATTGGTCAAATGGTACGAACCTTTAGTTATGAGATGAGTAAGTTCTGGGGATCCAGTGTGTAGCACAATGTCTGTAGTTAATAATCCTGTATTGTATACTAGTAATCTGCTAAGACAATCGATCTGAAGTGTTCTCACCACACACAAAAAAAGGTACCTGTGTGAAGTGATGGCTATGTTAATGCGCTTGGCTGTGGTAGTCATTTCACCATGTAAACTTCTATCAATACATTACATTGTATGACTTAAATATACAAAACTTTTATTTGTCAATTATACGCCAGTAAAGCTGGGGGTGAAAATCTAACAGAGGAATGAGCACAGGAAACAAATTGGCAGTGCAATGAAAAGAAAAACCACTTATGAACATATGAAATAGTGTTTGGCTTCACTTATTATGAAAGACACGTGAAATCAACAAGACATCTTTTTGCACCCATCGGCCTGGAGCTTACATCAAACAGCTGGTCATGCAGCGTTGGTGACAGTGTGGGAACCTCATACGTGACCAACTCTCATACACAACCAACAGCAGCATACACTGTTCCCCCTTGGGAAGGCATTCTGCCCGTGTCTATCAGAGTTGGTGTGCTCCTGGCCTGTACCCCTGCCATAGCCAGGAACCGCCTCTATAACAGAACCCACAACCAAACACAAAGACATAGCCACAAGGCTGTTCACTGCTGCACTGACTGGAAATCTCCTAACAATCAGTCCAAGGGGGCTGGTTAATACCCCATCCCACATCCACTAAACCGATCCTATGCTGCCACTTAAATAATCAGGTGGACCTATTGCTGTTTCCAAGATCTAGCAAGAAAGGAAAAAGCCAAGTACAGATCCATGTGGCCAGTGCAATGTCTAGTTAAGGAAAAGGGCCTATGGATGGGCTGATATAGGTCTAAGAAATTCCTGGAGAAATTCAAAAGAAATATAAGTGACTTCCACTATACAGAGGGAGTAGGGATCTGGGATGTACAGGCAGAACAAGAGGTACTGTGGGGATTTCTCATTTTTAACTCTTGCAGCTCTTGGTCTGATACAAGCACTATTCTGAGAAATCTTTAACAACTACTAGTGAATAAAAGTTCATATTTTAAAACATGACTAATCCCTATTCCTGCTGACTGCATGTAGTACAGGAGAAACATGATCTTGTTTGTAAAAAAAAGGAAAGTCATCTGGGTCTTCATAACCCCTCTTTGGAATGAACCACATCCCTTCTGGTCCCACAAGGTGACCTTCTTCCCCTCCATCCCCCATCCAAATACACCAAAGAGGAGGAGGTGGGAGATGTCTTCACTTTAAGAGTCTTATCTGAACAGGTTCACCCCAATTGCCTATTTTAAGAGCAAACTAACTCTCAGATCCCATGTGCCCACTCTATGAAACCAACAAAGCAGCTTTACCACTGTGAGGACCCCTGAGAGAAGGAAGGGGTGATAGGTGAGCTCAGCTCCAGGTCTGGGGAATGTAATCTCCATGCCTTCCACATGACCCGCACGGAGCTGGGCAAGTTGATGAGCTATAGACAGGCTGTAAAGGACCCCAGGACCCTAAGACCTGGCAGCATTTTGGCATAAGCCTCAAGCTGCCGGTGGGGTGGTGGGTCTCAAAACATCCTGTATGAGCTTTGGTTGTTAGATTAGGAGAACAAAGTACAAAAAGCAGAGTAAGATTTACCAGTCTTTGTTATTTTGTACTGAAGCTGCCACTGTCAGGCCCCATTGCTTGGGACTAGCATCAGCCTTTTCGTTTTAATGAGCACGTGTTTTATCTTTGTAGAAAAGCTGGTCATTCACATATACTCATCCAGAGGCAGTGACCCTCTAAGCAGCTTGGGCTCAAGCTGCTGCCAGTCACCACATCCTGTAGGAGGGGACATCTTGAGGGTGGCTGCTTTCGGATTCCTCCCCGCAGGAGAGGCAGTGCATCCTCTGGGCAATCCGCACTTTCACAAGGAGGTTTTCTCTGCAGTGTTAACCTTCCCAGTCTGAGAGGGTCACTAGACCCCGAGAGCTTTCCACAGACAGTGATCGTGGCAGGTCCTTCCTCACGATGCCTCTGCAGAGAGAAGGCTGTGATCCTGAGCCTGACGAGGCCAGGAGCTCTGGCATCTGGAACGTTCCCCTCCACTGAACTCTCTGGCACCTGCATGGTAGGTCTTCTCTAAGTGAAGGCTCTTCCTCACCCACTGCGTGAGGGTCACCAGGCAGTGCAGTGTGAAGGTGATGAGCTCAGATTCCAGACTGGTTCGAATCCTGGCTCTGCCACTTGCTACCTGGTGACCTTCGGCCCAGGATTCACTCTCCCTGAGCCGTGGATATAGTGATTGTTAACTTGATATACTTAAAACACTTAGATCTGGGCCTGGCTCAAAGAAAGCACCTGACAGGTCTTACCTATTCCTGGCATATGAAGGCATGGTGGGTAGGGAGGAATTACCTTGGCTAAGAGTTTATGTGTCAAGCACCAAGACATGGGTCCAAGTCCAGGCTCTGTCCCCCACACAGCCATGGGACTGCACACAAGTGACTTTGGCCTCACTGTGCATCAGTTTTCTAACCTATCAGATGGGGGAAAGTACTTACTCCTCATGTGGTGGTTGACCAGGCGACATGAAATAGAGAGATGCTGCATGGCACAGGGAGTGGGACACCAAGCCCCAACAAGGCTTCAGAAGGTATCATTTGCATTGTTACTATTATTTTATTTTTCATTATTATCAACAATTATCTGATATGAAATAAGGCACAAGCTGAGACCAAATACTCATGCATACTCCAGGAACATTTCCCTCCGGGGCAATTTCTCAGACACAAATGGGATGGAGGAGCTGCTCCTCCCTTACACAGGGGCTTCCCAGGAACTCACATACTCAGCCTCAGCACTGGACACGCCAGGAGGCTAGAAGGGCCCACAGTGGGATGGGAAGTGGCGGCAGGCACCCAGGACTGATTCCAGACCTGACCTGCCTTCATGAAAAGCCCAGGATTTGATTGTCTGGCCAACACTAACATCTGAGAGGCTGGTCATGTGACATAGCTCTGGCCACAGAGAAATAAGCAGTGTGTTGAAGAGGCTTCTGGGTCTTTTAAGTAAGGTTCAACTAGATATACAGAGGCACGCAGTGTCCTAAGGCTCAGCTAGACACAGGGCCGTCTACTCCAAGGGAACAAGGCAGATGCCAGTTTGCCTCCTGGACGCTCTGATGGGAGTCCGCACTGCACCCACACAGCTAGTCTCATGGGCCCCTGGATGGGTCAGCTGCAAGGGTACAAAACTCCCACCAAGAAGGGCATGTGGAACCCATCTGGTCTAAGAGCCTCATGCTTCCAGCAGCCAGTATCTCTCACAGTCACCCCATGGGTGGGGCATAGCTTCCAGGGTCACCTTCAAGAGACATGCCAGTCACGAAAGTCACCACTGTGAGAAGCTCAAAGCCCTGGATGCCCTGCCCCGCAAGCATTAGAATTTTTCCATCTAGATACAGTTTATCAAAAAGAGCATCTCACCATAAGCAAGGTTGCCTGGAGACACAGCTGACACGCTGCCTTTCAGGTTACCCAGGGAGCACCCTATGAAAGGTAACAGATGGTCCGATTCTCATGCAGAGAAGTCATCACCTCTTAATCCACAGAAAACCTTTGCTTTCCTAATGTAAAGGGGAGGATGTCCAGCTGGTGTGGACTTCAGCCCTTCTCCTTTTTTCTTCCTGCCTAGAACAAGAAGCAACGGCTGGGGCTGCCTACACACTGTGTGATGATGAGGTGACAAGCCTGAAGAGGAGGCCAAGAGACACAGCAGTGCCGATCCTGACATCACAGAGCCATCGAACCGGTGGCCTCTTGCCTCTGGACTTTTTATTTTTTTTGAGATGGAGTCTTGCTCTGTCGCCCAGGCTGGAGTGCAGTGGCATGATCTTAACTCACTGCAAGCTCCGCCTCCCGGGTTCAAGTGATTCTCCTGCCTCAGCCTCCCAAGTAGCTGGGACTGCAGGCACACGTCACCATGCCTGGCTAATTTTTGTATTTTTAGTAGAGACAGGGTTTCACCATATTGGTCAGGCTTGTCTTGAACTCCTGACCTTGTGATCCGCCCACCTTGGCCTCCCAAAGTGCTGGGATTACAGGCATGAGCCACCATGCTGGGCCACCTCTAGACTTTTTTTTTTTTTTTTGATACAGAGTTTCACTCTGTCGCCAGGCTGGAGTATAGTGGTGTGATCTTGGCTCATTGCAATCTCTGCCTCCTGGGTTCAAGCGATTCCCCTGCCTCAGCCTCCCAAATAGCATGACTACAGGCACGCAGCATCACGCCTGGCTAATTTTTTGTATTTTAGTACAGATGGGGTTTCACCATGTTGGCCAGGATGGTCTTGATCTCCTGACCTCATGATCCACCCGCCTCGGCCTCCCAAAGTGCTGGGATTACAGGCGTGAGCGACCATATCCAGCCCTGGCCTTCTTTATGTAAGACACACACCTCCTATTTGTGTAATGTTAGGTGGGGATTTTGATACTTGTGCCCAAATGCATTCAAACTGATAACGGTGTTTAATTTGGAGCAGCTTTTCCCAAATCCATTATATTCTAGGGTTTGACATCACCATGATGATGATCTCTTCCTGTTGCTGAGTAAGATTTTTGGTCCATGAAGGCCTCACTGCATATAAATGCTGTAATAGTAAAGGATGTTGTTTTGCTTCAGTTTTCTATGTTTTCATAACAATCAAAGGGCTTCTCTCCTACAGAAGAAACTATAAATTCAGGTTTTCCACATTGGTTCCAGCTGGTCACAGCAGTTGTAGCCCATCTGAATTGGTTTAAGGCATCCGGCCTTGTTTGGATTTGCTTTGGAACAGTCTGAGTGGTGCAGGGAACCGAGTCTTCTGGGATGCCAGGAGCTAGAGTCAGAGGTACCCCAGGCACTGACACTGCTTCCCGATCCCTCGCGATCCCACTCCCTGCAGATAAGACATTGGTTCAAGGGTCGGGGCATTTAATGTCTAAATCACCTCCTAGTGTGAGAGTTCTGTCCAGATGACACCATGATACACTGAAAAGTGAGCTTCTTGGATCCAGGAGACCCTGCCTCACTGGAGCAGTGTGACTGGCAACCCCACCCTGGCTTCTGCCTGCCAAGGAAAATGGCACAGTGACGTACTGCATTCGCCCTGCTCATGAAGTGCCAGCTCCTATAAGTCAGGAACCTAATCAAACCCTACGAGCGGGAATGTGGGGAGTGTGGTCTCTTCCAGGAATCATCATAACCTGCTTTGGCCTGAAGAAAACCAGTTTGAGCCAGTTTGAACCAGATAAAATGTACCTAAAACCACATGTAAACTGCTGGGCAAAACCCATTTTAGCCTATTTGAATTGGTCAAAATGGAACCAAGTCTATCTCAATTGCATGATATTAATTCTGATGGTCTAAAACAGATTTTCACCCAATCTGAGCAGCATTAAGCCAGTTATAACAGTCCAAATTGATTTGAGCCAGTTAATCCAGTTTCAACCAATTGGAACTGGTTTAGCCTGGTTCAAACTAGTCCTCTAAAGGCGAATTTGGGGGCTTCAGTTCCCCAGGCTTTATTTGTTTGCTAAAAAAAGAAAAGCAGCATGGGAAGGGCTGAAAGTCATTTATTTCTGAAGACTAATTTATCTTGCTCCCATAAATATTTATAATAATTAATTACCAGCTTATTGAAAGAACTAATGAAATTCACATTGTTTATTGTAACACATTAGCAGGGGCAGGAAACATCCTCCTGGCAAAGAGAGAAATCACACCGAAGAAGCTCTTTACTCTGAGGTTGGAGCACTAAAAGCAAACCCAGTAGATCTCTTACAGGGGCCCCGCAAGGTGTCCAGATGCTCAGCTCCGTCAAAGCCAGGCAGGTGTGCTCCCCATCCCCAAGAGTGACACAGAACATATCGACCAGTTTCATTCTTTATTGAATGTTGAAATGCACTATTAACCTCCTCAAAAAGGGTGGAACAGTAAAGAAAAACAAAGGATCTGAAAAAAAAAAAAAGGCTGAACTTGAATGCCATTATATCCACCCTGATCAGAAGTGTTAGCTATAACCAGCTGCTTATAAAGACACATCTCAATCTATTCAGTCATCAGTGTTGTCTGTGATGCAATTAGCCAGGGTGTAATTAAAGGAGATGGTCTACTGTTCCTTGCATCAAAGCAGGCAGACCAGCTGGACCTCCCCTCCCCACTAAGTGGGCCTACACAGTGTTCAGACAGACAATGGCCAAGCACCTTGCTGGTAGGTAGGCACGCTTCGTAAACAAGTTTTGCAGGTGAACGCCCCAACTAAAAGCACCATTTGTTTTGACGTAAAATGCAACTGCCCCTTGAAAGATAAAATTCAAAGTCACTTACCAGCCACAAAACTTGGAAATGATGCCACCTTCTTTGTCTGTTGGGAAATATGGAAAAATAAAACACACATCAATTTTAAGTAGGTAGCCCACCAGGTGAAGGCTAAGCAGGGCTGTGATATGAGCCATAATGAGAAAACCATAATGTGAATACCCCCACGAGTGATGGCGTTCCCAAGATGTCAGCTCCGTACAGCAAACCAGTCTGGTGCAGGCAACATGATGTTGGAGAGTGACCCAAACGCCCATCATCTAAAACTTAGGAACCCTCAGACTGGCATATCTTGACTAGAAGGGAGCCTAGAGACCATCCCACACAATGGTGCTCCAGCTGAGGGGCATGAGAGCCATCCAGACACATCTTTAAAAGCAAGATAAAGGAGACTGGATACCACTCCATTGGTGGCCATCGTTATTTTATCAAAGTTAAACAATCTCATCTAAACTATGTTACCAGAAAGGGGAAATATCTTCCATCATGGCACTGTTAGTTTATAGGAAATTGTTTGTTAAACCTGTTGTTGATTTAGAACAGTGGTTCTCAACTGGGATGATTTTTGTTCCCAAAGGGACATCATTAGGCAATGTCTGAAGACATTTTTGGTTACCACAAATCAGGGGTGGGGATGGGGTAGGTACAAGGATCTAGTGGGTTGAGGCCACAGATGCTGCTCAACTCCTACAATACACAGGACAGTCCCCAAAACAAAGAATTACCTAGGCCTCAATGTCAATGGTGTCACTGTTGAGAAACCCTAGTTTAGAACATGGTTATCAGACAATGAATAGAATGGCTTTTTATAAAATTAAGAAGTACCAATGGTCCCCCACCCCCACACATACACCATCTGCAACACATAAGCATTCCATGGCATGGTCCTAACAGCAAGGAGGCCCTCTTCTCCCTCCTCCCAGGCCAGCATGCCCTCACCTCCTCACCATATGGTGACACCAACTTGGCCTGACCTGGACTCCCTCTCCCCCAGGCACCGGGTGGGACGAGAACATCATGGACAAAGTGAGCAGACCACAACTCAGTGGGCCACTCCATCATTAGATGAGTGTTCCGGCCCAGAACTCTCATCCTTGAGAAAAATTACCTCTGGAATGTTGTTATTGTCAACAGGTCCATTGAGATCAGAGCGCTGCTGCTTCCTTGGCTGCTCCAGACCATTGCAAACCTGGAAACGGGGAAGTTAAAGATCGTGATTTTATATGTTAGAGAAATGCAAGATGCAAAACCTGGATACGCAATGTGATACAATTTTGTAAAATGCATGTGTATGTCTGTATGTGTATAGGTGTGTGTGCAGACATCTATTTAATTATACTTAAACTGCTATGCACTTAATATTCTATTTTCATACTTCTAAAAAAGTTATTTTAAATCATTTTAAAATTTGTTATCTTTTGATTGCAGTAAAATGCACATAACATAAAGTTCACCATTTGACCATTTTTAAGTGTACAGTTTAGTGGCACTAAGTACATTCACACTGTCGTACAACCATGGTCACCATCCACCTTCAGAATGTCTTCCTCTTCCCAAAACTACAACTCTGTACCCATTAAACAAACTCCTCAATACCCCCCAACCCCAACCCCAACCTGAGCCCCTGCCAACCATCATTCTACTTTCTGTTTCTGTGAATTGGGCAGCTCTATGCCCCCCATGTAAGTGGAGTAATTAAACAGTCAGTATGTGCCCTTTTGGAACTGGCTTACTGTACTCAGCAAAATGTCCTCAAGGGTCGTCCACATTGAAGCACATGGCAGAATTTCCTTCCTTTAAGGGCTGAATCACATTCTACTGTGTGTACATGCCACCTCTTGTTTATCCAGTCATCTATTGATGGACACTTGGGTTGCTTCCAATTCTTAGCTATTGTGAATGGTGCTGCTATGAACGTGGGTGCGCAAATATCTCGAGTCTTAGCTTCCACTTCCTTTACGTACATACCTGGTGGTGAAATCACTGGATCATAGGATAACTCTATTTTTCAGTTTTTAAGGACCTTCCATACTATTTTCCACAGCAGTAGTACCATTTACGTTCCCACCAAGAGTGCCCAAAAAGTTAAAAGCCATATTTTTAAAAAACCTAAATTCTTGGATGAGAATAAATGCAAATTAGCCAATCTATTACTACAAAATATAAAATGCCCCAAGTACATGTCATAAGTCTTCTTTTAAAGAAGACACCAAACTACAACTGCTTCTACTTCAATTAATAAAATTTAAGGTTAGGTATATTTTCTCTATTTAGTTCCTTATATCATCCAGAAGATAGACGCCAGATCCATAGCCCTTAAAGCCCTGTCCACACCCCAAAGGAGGTTCCGGAGCCTGCATGGTAAGTCCAGTTCCAGAACTTTCTGGAAATAAATGATTGAGAAATAACAATATGATGATGGCAAGGAAGACACTGATGATAAAAGTTACATTTACCAGCTGGGTGCAGTAGCTCATGCCTCTAATCCCAGTACTTTGGGAGGCCAAGGCAGGCAGATCACTTGAGGTCAGGAGTTCGAGACCAGCCTGGCCAACATGGTGAAACTCTGTCTCTACTAAAAATACAAAAATTAGCTGGGCATGGTGGTGGGTGCCTGTAATCTCAGCTACTCAGGAGGCTGAGGCAGGAGAATCACTTGAGCCTGAGAGGCGGAGGTTGCAGTGAGCTGAGATGGCGCCATTGCACTCCAGCCTAGGCAACACAGTGAGATTCAGTCTCAAAAAAAAAAAAAAAAAGTTACATTTACCTAATTTATCTAGCACCTTAGGGTGTATAAAAGCCTTTTGCGTACACAATGAATATTCTCCCCCCTGCTTGACAGGTGAGAAAACTGAGACCCCAAGTGTTGGGCCGGCTTCTCTCGGAGTCAGGTGACGCCACGAGGCGTGGCTGCCAGCTCTATCCCCTGTCCTAGTCTATCAGTGTGCTCTTTGATGGAACTCTGCCTCTCTGGGGGTTTGAGAAAAATTAAAGGACCTGGGCCCACCCTCCCAGCACCGATGGGGACAGACATGCCGTACCCCAGGCAGTTGGAATGATTGCTGGCTAAACCTCCCCTCCAGGATCACAGACACCACTGGATTTCAGAGGCAATGGGAGTAGGGGATGCAGGGGAGCAGGCACCGGGGCTGGGCTTTAAGGATGGCAAGGGAGAAGGGAGATCACTGCTGCTACATCTCAAGAAAGCTACACGGGGCTGCCCTTCCTAGAGCTGAGGGGGTGCGGGGGTGCAGCTGGGACCCAGCAGTTCTGAGGTCTGGTTGGTCCCTGCCTCCCCCAGTCCTGCTGCCCCTACCCCTGAACCCCATGAGCTCACAGGCCTAGCCAGACCGCAGCCTGCTGTCCTGGCATGACCAAAGGCCCGGCTCTGGTTTGTCTGGGACTGCTGGCACGCTGCCCTGCTTTTCAAAGCCTAGCATCCCAGGAGCAAAACCCATCCTTCCCCCTACAAGACGGCTGCGATCCACCTGGGACTCCACTGCAGTAGACCCTGCACTGACCAAGCTGAGCAGACAGTGCCCCTTTCTGCAGGGCTGAGACTGGCGCAGGTACTGCTCCTCCAAGGTTTCTTCCCCTCACCCATCCCTGGCACTGCTCTTCCTGCTATGGCCAAGGAACATCAGGCAAAAGCTTCCAAAGGATGCAACAAGAGAATCTCACCTCAGATGCTGCTCACGTTCTCCTAAAGTAAACCTTATTTGGGACATCCCCCAGAGAGCTCTGTTGAGGACACTTTGCTATTTCAAGGTGCACATAGCACACATCGGTATTTTACCCACTTGTCTGAAAGTTCCCCAACACAGTGCCCTTCTGCATGGACTTGGTTTCCTGGAGGCCTTCCCTACCTTACTAGTTGCTGGACAGGTGCTGGTCATCTCCAAAAAAACCCCAAAGAAATCAACCAGCCCACCAGCAAATGAAATCAGGTTAACAACATCCCTCCTGCAAGCTGGGTGGGATTTAATTTGTCAGGCAGAGGGAGCACCACAGATGTAGGGCGACAGACTCTCATCAGGCAGCCAGGTAAGTCAGGGTTTGGGGGACACAACAGGGGCTGCATCCACCACGGGTTAGGGCTGGGCCAGCCACTGTACCTTTGTGCAACTTCAAGCCAGAGCCCAAGGCTTGGCTGGGGATACAGACTGATGGCCGCACCCCCACACCCTACCCATGGGACTCCCCAGTACGGGGGCCATAGTATGGGGTGTCCACAGGCAACACAAGGTTGTCTCTAGGGGTGACCTTTCCTCCACATCAGCGTTTCCTCTAACTCCCTCCCAAGCGGGTGTCCACTCATCACCATGACAACCACATCTCACAATAAACAGCCAGGGTTACTTTCCAAAGAGGCAGGAGGGTGAGCTTGTGATGCTTCTCCTTGGGAGAGCCCATCTGGTGCTGTAATTTCCATCTCAGGGGTGGGGTTGGGGGGCTGACAGCATCTGAAATTCACACAGTGGGAGGCCCACATGGATTTGGGGCTCCAGGCATCCTAGATAAAGATGCTATTTAAATCCTGTTATGCCCTCCCCAGAGTATAGCAGCCAGCCACCCCTCAAACAAGATGCCAGCCAGGGTCACCTCAACTCCCCACAGCCAACAGGGGACATGGGGTCCCATCTCTCGCTGAGTAACTGTAGTGGGGCCTGAAACCCACATCAGCCATCTACTCGGAGCAGGCGGTGGGCACAGCATGAGAATCAGCATGTGTCCCCGGAGCTCTGAGGACAGAAAATTAACGTGTGGTGTGGCACAGACTCTTCACAGCACACGGGACTCAGGGGCAACTGTTCAGGGCAGAGATAAATGCTTGTAATAAAAATACACTAATGCCAATAAATCTTTCCAATAAACACCTTGGCTCCAGTTGGGGAAACTAAAGCTTGGATTTTTAAAAGTGTCAATTCTGATTTTGCCTGCTTGATGAAACTGAAAATACAGCAATATAACCACATTGCTCTGGATGAAACAACACCCGACTAGTGCACACCCACTCCGCTCAGGCCATCTTCAACAAAGGCAGAATGCTTCCAAGCACTCTCTGGAATGACAGGCATGTCAGGAGTGAGGTTAGGGATAGAGGGCATCAGTGGAAAGCCAGGCTAGCCACAGCCATCCCCAGTGGCCTGTGAAAATTCTCCCCAAACATGACCCTGTGACAGAGAAGTCCTGGGTGGATGAATGACTCCATTAGATGACAGTCTTCTCTGGGAATCACTTCGTGCCTCCTGTTTTCAAAAGAGGCGATCATCCCTACTCATCTGATATTTCAACAGGGACTTCTTCCTCCATCCAGCTCAGGAGGGGCGGCCGAGACCCGCTACAGCACCAGAGCTCCAAGCAGGACCAGTGAGGGCATGACCCCCTGGTCAGATGGAAGGTCTCACTCAGCAGCACGGAGGAAGGTCTCACTCAGCAGCACGGACGTCTTCTTTCAGATGCCCTTGGATCCATCCCCTGACATCTGCGTGGCTCAGAAAACATTACAGTATTGTTCTTTTCCTTCCACTCCTCTTTACAATTCAGGTCACTCCTGTGATGTTTATCTTGAGGAGAATGGAAGCTTGGATAGAGTATCTGTTCTTATAACAGTTACTCCCCTGGGGGAGATCATATCTTTTCAAAGCAGATCTGTGGCTTAAAAGTATCACGACAAGACACACTGGGAAAACCAGCCAGTCAGTCTGTACTTAAAAATCTCTAGGCAGGCCTGTGAATGGGAGGAGGAAGGGGAGTCCCTCCTGCATCCCGGTATCCAGACA
Source organism: Hylobates moloch (assembly GCF_009828535.3). Taxonomy (NCBI): domain Eukaryota; kingdom Metazoa; phylum Chordata; class Mammalia; order Primates; family Hylobatidae; genus Hylobates; species Hylobates moloch. Next base: position 81,924,408 of record NW_026652289.1, on the reverse strand, counting down.
TTTCATGGAACATATTTATACTAAAAAAATTATTCACTATCTACCTGAAGTACAACTTATTTTTTCAATTGCTTATTGTGGTAAAATACACACACAATAAAGTATACTATCTTAACCATTTTTGAGTGTACAGTTCAGTGTTATTAAATTCATAATGTTGTACAACCCTCACCACTATAAGTTTTTTCATCTTGAAAAACCAAAATTCTATACCCATCTAAATTTGAATGTAACTGGGCACCCTATACTGTTATTTGCTGAGTCCATCAGCTCTAGGGGGCAGACAGGCTTATAGCACACTCTGGCCTGGCTTTATTCTCCGTGCTTGGACTGCTGAAATCTCTCCTCCATCACCGACCACTGGGGCCACCTGCACACATCCTCCACTTCATTGTTCACTGTCTCTTCACAGAGCCCTGTAAAGGGCAGGCAGTGGATGGCTGTGTCCAGTGCAGCATTTCAGAACAGAATCATATTTATCTAAACTTGTCACTGCATTTTAAGGCTTTGTCAAGTACCATCCAAAGGTGGGCCCACATGGCCAGGCCTGAACAGGTGCCTGTTGTATGTCCCGTACGGCACAGGGCAACTCTTGCTAAGGACAAGATGACGCATGCAACAAAGACCCTGACCTAGGACAGCTCACCTTCCAATGTGGAGACAGAACCCAGTGATCCTGCCAGCCTCAGACCCTCCACAGGATGAGCCAGGGTATAAACAGACACACACATGAACAAAAGCAGGCCCTGGGAGATCAGGCCAGAGGAGCTGAAGCGGTGAGGCCAGAGACCAAACCATCAAGGTGACAGGGCTGCTTAATTTGTTTCCTTTGAAAGTAATCAGAACCCTCATGCACTGCTGGTGAAAATGTAAAATGTTCTGTCACTGTGGAAAATATCTGCGGTCAGTGCAGGGTCTACTGCAGTGGAGTCCCAGGTGGATCACAGCCGTCTTGTAGGGGGAAGGATGGGTTTTGCTCCTGGGATGCTAGGCTTTGAAAAGCAGGGCAGCGTGCCAGCAGTCCCAGACACACACACACACACACACACACACACACACACACTATGAGCACCTCGGCTTGCCAGCACCTCCTTGGGCCCTCCGTGCAAGTCCCTATGGACACTGTCCATCTACCCTTCCCATGCCTCTGCCTTCCCAATCCACCAGAGCTGCTCAGGCTCAGGGGACCCTGCCAACAGGTGCCCACTGCCAACGGGTGCTTTCTTCCCCAGCAAGATATCTCCTAACTGCCCTGCTACATCTGCCTTCCTAATGTCCCTCCCCTCAGCTCCCCAATTCTCTCCTGGCTCCCCTCCATGCCCCCAGTGGAACCCTCTGTCTCTCTCTCATCACCATCCCCCAACCCATGTCCTTCGCCTTCCCCTTGTCTTGTTTCAGGGCTCAAAGCCACATCACAATTCCAGCCCCTTCCATGCTGAGGACACCCACACACCTCTATGTTGATCCCCACCTTGTCGGCTGCCTTCCCAAAGCCCCTCTCAAAGTCCCAGAGCCTCTCCGCCTGTCCCTAACTCTGGAGCCTGTCCCAGAAGCCTGACTGGAACTCGTCTCGAGCCTGGCCACATGTGGATGGGGGCAGGGAGAGTCTCATGTATCCGTCTCCCTCTAGAATGAGTTTCAAATGCAGGATAATGCCACTTTCACCTTTGCAGTCCCAGTGCCTACCACATGGCAGGTGCCAATTTGCATGGGCCATGCAGGAGGGATGCAGGAGGGATGCAGGGAGGGCCAGCCCCCCACATCAGGAGCAGCCCAGCGGGGGAGCTGGCTTTGAAGAGTGTGAATTTGAAGTGGAAACTGGAAAAAAGGTGCCCAAGGCTAAGAGAGGCTTGGCTATCATTTGGAGTCGGTGAGAGACCGGTGGTCCCAGGCCCAGCTTGTCTACCTGGAAGAAGAGGTGTGTGGGCTTCTCAGCTAACTTCCTATTAGATATTGGGTGTGAGAAAATCAGGGCAGCCCTTAGGGCTGTGCAGCTGTTGTCCCATCTCCCAAATCAGTGACTCTGGAGTAGAAAGAGGCGTGTGAGACTTCCCTAGCAGGGCACAAGCCACACTCAGGAGGGCCCTGCAGAGGGGACAGCGTGAGGGCACCTTGGGAGGCCCTTACCTGACCTCACCCTCAGCAGCTCCAGTGTGGCCCTGACCAGTCCTGGTACTCCTCTCATCCTGTCTCACAAGCAGGGCTCAACACCTCCTTTGTGTCACTCCCAAGGACAGGTCCACTAGTGTCCTCGCCCCTGCCCAGCATGGCCTGTACCCAAACTGGGGGCAGGGCATTGCCCACCCACCTCCCTCAGACCCGATGAGCTTCCCATGGACTGAAAACTCACCATCATCATCATCTGCACAAGCACTCCATGCCCCGCACCATCCATATGGACACTGACCCAGATCAACTCCCCTCCCCACAGCCCCAGGAGATGGGGGGTTGCTGGCACAGGTGGCCCATCCAGAATGTTCCCGGGCCCCGAGCTGCTGCAGCCGGGTTGGATGCCGGCTTCCTGACTGTGGCTCCAGCATTCCTAACCACTGCACTCTGCTCTCTCCCCAAGGACTAGGGTGTGTTGAGGGCAGAGGTACTTTTTAGATCACTATTAGTGGGAGAGCTTTACATGCTCTGCCCCGACAATGTTTTAGAACAATGTTTTAGAAATCCTGGCTTTACCTAGATTTTAAAAGTACTCAAAGCAATCCCAGATCCTGATAGATAAACTGCTCCCTGATAATAACAGCCACCCATGGTGACATGTCATCAACACATGTCATCAAAAACATGTCACCCATGGTGACATGTCATCAAAAGGCTTCATACAAATCAAAGACGCCAGCTGTGCTGACTTAGCAAATGGGCCCTGAGCTTCTGAACATCAAGTTCAGAAGCTCATGCGGAGCCAGCCAGGGTTGAAACGTCAATGCACACCTGTAGGATTTTATTTTTCAAGGCAATCCTGGGAATCAGTAGCAGGAGGTGCGGTGTCCACCCTGTCACAGTGCTGGGAGCAGAGGTGCGTGGGAAGGGGCTCAGTACAGATGACAGGGGACACAGGAGCACCCCAAGAACCCTCCTGTGCAGCCTCCTCATGTGCAGAGCAGGAGTGCTAGGCCTGACACCATGGGTGGGCGGGGCAAGGGACACTGTAGAATCTGGGGCATGGCTGCAGAAAGGAGGGAGCCGACTACTCCACTGAGGCCTAGGGGGCTGCAGAGGACCTTCCCCTGCTCAGGCAGGCCATGCCCCAATGCCCCCCATAAGTCCCTGCCCTCAGCACCACCTACAGGCTCTTTCCCAAGTTCCATCCTACTGTGGGCCAGGTTTAGACAAACCCCAGACCACTCCCTCCTGGGCGCAGTGCAAGCCCCAAAGCCCCTCTGTGCAGGACCATCCCATCTGCACACCTGCTGGCCCACTGCACGCTGATAGAGGGAGGAAGCCTGGGTGCCAACAACCCCATGCCACTCCTGTCTCAGTCCTCTTCTGTAAAGCAGATACTGACACTCACTTCATATGCTGCCCGGCGGGGCATGTGTGTGAGGCCCCGGCTCAGAACACACACGGTGCCACTGCCTCCCACCTGGGGGACACACCCAGTTACCTGTGCTTTTAGCACCTTCTCTCCCTTGGCACCAGACTCCTATCACACTCTCAGAAGGCTCTTTAAAAAACAAGCCTCTAACTGAATGCCAAGTCATGGCCAAAGCATCTCTACAACGAGCAATGATGCACAATTCCACGTTTGATGTGGCCTTGGGGCCCTCGACCATGCTTCCCTTTAACTGTTGTATTAAGTTGGCTACGATGTACTGATTTTTCTTATTTTTTTCTATTGTCGGAAGGCTCTTTCCAGAAAGCACCAGCTGGGCCAGGGATAAACAGAAATCATGAATACCCCAAATAATCAAAACGTGTATTTGGTTTGCCATTCCAAGGTGTGGAGCTATTCTACACTTGCTGAGTAAATCAAATACCTCAACTCGGTAGCCATGGAGGTCCTGGACAAGGAATGCCTGCAACTCCAGAATCTCCAAGGTCCAAAGCAGTAAGTCTCTACAGGGAGAATTTCAGGCAAGGCTGACCTTTTCAGAGTATGTCCTGATAGACGTCACAAGGTAACAGGTGGGATGGGGCTCCAAAACAATCCGTCCAGCCCTCGCCAAACCCGTATGTTCCACAGGCCACCCAGAAGCATCCAGAGAACATGCCATCCAGGGCCACCCCACAGACCCACAGAACTAGGATCTTTGGTGCTGCACAAATGCTCTTATGGTTCCCCCCAGGAGTGTGGGTGAGTTGCCCCAGGGAAAGCACTGATCAGCAAACTACTCTCTTCAAGGGAAGGTACCAAGGATGTGCCAGGTCCACAGGCTCGTGGACCTGTGGAGCTCGTGGAGCTGTGAGACTGAGCCAGGCACTGGTGCCCAGCTGGGGTCCTCCCTCCACTCACGCTTCACTGCCTGATAGTAGAGGGCCACATGGGTAGGTGTAGGAATACTGATTCCATCAGGTCACTCAATACGAGCCTGGCTGGACCCAACTCATGTATTCCTTAATCACTGCATGTAAAAAAAAAAAAAAATCAATACTTTATGTCAACAAAGCTCAAAAAAATTAAGAAAAATGTCACATGAACAATCTTTACTTGACTTGTTTGATCTGTGGCCTGAGCCCTGGTGAACTCAGGACATGTTAGCACTGAGATGGGGACATTTTACAGACCGGAGGCTTCCATACCTACTGGTCACCTCACTGGCACCACATCCCACTCACTGAGAACAACAGCGCATGCCAAGCCTTTCAACAGCAAGGAAACAGACAACAGAGAAGAAGAGACCATCACTCTCCAGGAGGAACACTGCACAGTTCCCCCACACTGACTCACTCTCCACCAGGCAGGCTCAAATGCGGACTGCAAAGAACTGGATGCTTTCTCTTCTAAGGTTCCTCAAGGGCTGTGTTATGCACTGTTTAGAGGCATGGGTTTTGGCATAACACAGTCCACAGTCTATTCACAGAGGAGCTACTTAACTGTGCCATCTGCAACATGGGACTAACCCTAGCTCCCTCACTCTGGGTTGTTCTAGGATTTACTGAGATCATATTCCTAACACCCCTAACATGGTGCCAGCAGTCACCACCAACACCACTGCCACCTCCACCAGCACCCACGGACTTTACACAAACCACAAAATAAGAAAGGTTAAATCTGCAGAAGCCAAGGGTCCTGATGGTAACACAATGACAACCTTTCCATCATCACCATTTGGGGTTACTGAATCATCTTGGAACTGAAGCATACAGGGAGAGGTCTTGGGAGTTCACGTGTACTGGTCCTCTACTCCTCAGGGTGTAAAGCTTGGGTCTCTATTCTCCCATAGACCCTGCATGGAGGGAAAAGGGCTTGCTGATACACCATGTTTGGGAAGCACTGGCCAGGCTGGCTGGTATCTCCACTATAGCGAACATGGGACTTTATGCTGCTCGTGTGTGAGAAATCAGTAAACCCCAAGAAGGGAAAAGCTTTGCAGCAAAGTTTCCCAAAGTCATTTGCCAAGCAAATACAACCAATTCTCATTCACATAGTTATGTTCTGTAAAGCTTCCCTGAGCACTGAGTTGATGAATACTGAATACATTGCTCCTAGGGGAGATACAGGGTTAGGTTCCTATGAGCCTCGGGACACATTTTTATCAATGAATCAACACAGAACCTTGTTTTATGTGTGTTTCTGTTTATACACACCTTGTTTAATACAGATTTCTTACAAATAATTAATTATATGCATTATTTATTTATCATAAAACACTAGCTTAGAAGAGTTTAACATTTCCCTGACCCTAGATCACAAGACAGTAAAGTTCTTGGGTTTTCTACCTGTCCACTGTGTGTTTTTTAATCGGTCATTGTCCCATGAATCTGCAAATTTAGCCATTCCTCCATCTTTTCCTTAACTTCATCATACACTACAGAAGTTACTTTAGCACCTCCCAGAGTGGCAGCATAGACGAGTCAGCACTGTTGCTCAGCCCTGAAGGAAGCTTCTCTAGCACATGTAAGGCACACGGCAGCCATTCTGTGCTTAGGATCACTAGGCTTCAGCACCACACTTGAGGGCCATTTTATCACCAACACACACACACACACATCAACAAAAATGTAAAGAACTCTACATAGATTGTCAAAAGAACAGCTGTTTACAGTATGAGAGCTGAAACAAGAAGGCAAAGCCTTGTTCAACCTCAGCTGGGAACGTGAGAGTTGGGTGACTCAAATTCTTCCCCTCTCTGTACCTCCGCAAATGACTGGGAAAGTGCTATGAGTACTGATTTCAGGGTTACAAATCAATTTTAGCAAGTTAACAAAGTTGCAAATATGAAATCCATGAATAATAAGGATCAAATGGTACTTTGTTTACAGAACACCTCTAAGAGCGTGTTTGGGAAATCCTGACCTAGGTTTGTCTCTTTGATTCGAAAACTCTATAGTGGAATTCTACAATGCCACACGGCAAAAGATTTTTTTGCCTGTATATTCCAAATTTTCCTCAGTAAACTTGCAGTGCTGTGAAATACCTTTTTTTATTTTACTAAAATAATTCATGTGTAGATCTCTGTTCCCCATCCTGTCTTCCTACAATTTTAGAAATTCTATTGCCTTTGTGTCTCTCATATCCCAGCCTCCGGGCAGACCTCTTGGTCTCAGCAGAGTTGCACAGGTGAGAGGGCTGCCTGCAAACTGGAGCCTTTTCGAAATGCATGGCACCCTACAGCTCAGGAGGGCTCCAAAGGCCACACAACCTACTTCTTAGTACAGGCGCAACTCATTTTTCTTTTCTTTTTTTTTTTTTGGAGGTGGGGAGTCTCACTTTGTCGCCAAGGTTGGAGTGCAGTGGCGCTGTCTCGGCTCACTGCAGCTTCTGCCTCCCAGGCCCAAGCGATTCTCCTGCTTCAGCCTCCTGAGTAGCTGGGATTACTGGCGCACACCACTATGCCCAGCTAATTTTTATATTTTTAGCAGAGACGGGGTTTCACCACGTTGGCCAGGCTGGTCTCGAACTCCTGACCTCAGGTGATTTGCCCACCTTGGCCTCCCAAAGTGCTGGGATTACAGGTGTGAGCCACCACACCCAGCCGGCAACTCATTTTTCATATCGATCAGACCAAAGCAATGTCCTCTGTGAATACATCCACCAGACAGGGAAGAAGGAAACATCCAATTAAATCCCTCTGTACCCAAAGGAGATGGAGGGGTCACAGATGAGTCATTAACATCTCAAAAATGCTGCAGAGATGATGAAAATAATATAACCAAAATTCAAAAGAAAATGTACTAAAGAAGAGGACATATGCAACAGAAAGTCACACCTACAGTGTAGAGAGTGCTTCTATGAGCTGGAAATGCATCCAAACCCCAGAAGATAAAGGGCATGCATCCAACATCCACAGAAGAAGGGAAACCATTAGGCAAGGCCATCGAGGGGAGATGGTCAACGCTGACGTATGGCATGGGGATTTATCCTCAGGTAATAAACCAAAGAAGGAAAACAAGACTTGTACAAAGATGTCTGTGACAGCCTTACACCTAAGAGAAAATGCCACTCACAGTCTGCACGCTCAGTGGTAGAGTGTGTAGACAGAAATACGTTATACGGCACATCATCGCCCAAATGGATCATGGAAAGGTCACTACAAATAATCATGAAAATTATACGGTGACATGGAGAAACATCTGTCATACATCAGATTTTAAAAACTGTATGACAAAAATACGTCTGGGTTATGATGACAGCTACGTATGTCGTTTATGCTCAATGCTATGGTCTGAAAAGGCACACAGATGAAATAGCTCATCAGTTAGGGTAGTAGGGACCATGGAGAATACAACATTGTTCATCTTCCCATTTTTTCTTTCTTTTTTTTTTTTTTGAGACGGAGTCTCCCTGTCGCCCAGGCTGGAGTGCACTGGCGCGATCTCGGCTCACTGCAGGCTCTGCCCTCTGGGGTTCACGCCATTCTCCTGCCTCAGCCTCCCGAGTAGCTGGGACTACAGGCGCCCGCCACCACGCCCGGCTAATTTTTTTGTATTTTAAGTAGAGACGGGGTTTCACCGTGTGAGACAGGATGGTCTCGATCTCCTGACCTCGTAATCCGCCTGCCTCGGCCTCCCAAAGTGCTGGGATTACAGGCGTGGGCCACCACGCCCGGCCTCATCTTCCCATTTTTTCTAACTCTATTTTACTATTGCCATTCGTGCAATGACTAAATGCTATTCAGTCCTCTTCAAAATATCCAGGACACAATTTTTCAAGCTGTAAAATGAGTAGAAGAGAGGGGAGGGCTGCTACACAATTTCTTCCAAGTGAGTCTCCTACAGCATAACAGCTGGAATGTGGCATCTTGTTGAAATGCAGATTCAGATTCAGCAATCTGGGGGCGGGGCTCCCCAGTAATGCCAATGCTGCTGGGTTAGGGTTAAAAAGCAAGAGTCTACAGCATCTAAGTGACCAATATCGCCCATTTCTCCCTTCAGATTTTTTTTTTTTTTTTTTTACTGCAGCCTCAACCATAGGGATCACTACACTATGTGGACAGCACTGGGAACAGAGAGGTGGGCATGGGACACACGGCACCCTGTGCATCTGTTTGAGGCCAGGCCTTTGTTGGCTCATGGTACGGCCTGGCTGTCCCCCAGGGGAGGAAGGGGATTGCTCTTAGGAAAGCAGGTTGTAATTTCAAGCAAGGCAGCACCAAATCTCCCAGTGCACATCCTTCATAAAAAATCTTGCTTTCAAGATGAATTCTACGGCTCTTTCTGGTCAGGTTTCAAAGAGCTCCTCATCCAGAATGGGGTACTCAAATCTAAGGATGTGGAGACCCTGCCCACGTGCAGCGGGACTGGTAGAGTCTTCAGAAAGAGTAGTCAGGGCCCCTGGCACCAGGGTCCTTGTCAGCCTGGAACTCTGGAACTGGTAGGTGCTCCCCTTGACAGAATTAATTTGTGAATTGATAGAAAAGAAAGAGAGAGAGAGAGAGGAGGGAGGGAGGGAAGAAGAAGAAAGAAGAAGAAAAGAAGAAGAAGAAGAAGAAGAAAGAGAAGAAGGGACAGAGGAGGGGGAGGGAGGGAGGGAGGGAGGGGAGGGGAGGGAGGGAGGGAGGGAGGAAAGGAGGAAAAGATAGAAAGAAGGGAAGGAGAGAGGGTAAAAGAAAACAAAACAAAAGCTATACAATCATTAACCAGTTTGAATGAACTTTTCCAGTGTCTCGGACAAGAGCATTTCCTTCAAGGACACACTCTCCTTAAGGGGAGAAGCGACCTACTTTTTCATTCAATGCCTCTTCTGGGAAGAACAGACCTCCTCTTGATCCTCCACAATGGCTGGGGACTTCCCCCACCTCCACCTGTCCTTTTAAACAGCTACTACCATCCATCCATCCATTCATTCCCACTCATTTACCTCCCAGCATTCCAACCGCAAGATCTCTGTGTTTTTACCCAAATTACCATATGGTTAGCATGAAGCACAAAACCAGAAAATATCAGGTCTTGCTTACTCCCCACCACGCTCTAAAGATAATCTTCTTTGACAAGAACTTGGCTAGCGATGCCATTTGTCACAATAAGACGCAGCATGTCACACGTTCTGCACAGCCCACGTCAATCCTTGAGGTGCCTTCACTACTGTTGTGGGTCAAGTCCAGGCCCTGCTAAAGACCAAAGAAACACTTTGCTTTGGCCTAAAGCCCAGACCCACGGTCCAGAGCCTCCTGGCCTTAGGGGTGAACTCTCCCAACATCCACTAGTACCATGGGACCTCCTATGCAACCCACAGCCCCCTGTAAACATGGAATTGCTGTGAATGACAGGAACACCCCCAAAGCAAAGTCAACTGACACTTAACGTACTTTAGAGAGAATACAAGACATTAAAATACAAGTGCTGAAAATCCAAGAGTCAATTAAAATACAAGTGCTAAAAATCCAATGATTTCCATTCCAAACCCAAGCTCTCAACACACACACACACACACACACACACACAGACACACACACACACACACTCAAATTCATGAACTCTTCTCAGAAAAAAAATATTTAATAGTAAAGGCTTTAAAAAAATATGACAGAAGTCCACATAATTGGCCAAATAGAAGTTCCTTCACACAAGTCCAATAATCACATCTTCTTTATATACTCACAGTGAGGGTTTTTTTGTTTTTTTGGAAGGCAGCTTTTCAAATGTGTTTATTAGAATGCATGCTGACTTTGCTATAATTAAAATACAGTTATGCTGACATCCACTGCCCTCATTAGCATGCATTTCTTCCCGGAGGTTTTGTCAAACCTTCAAAAAATCCTTTTCCAAATAGTTATTCACAGCTGATTGCCCATCAGGCCAAGGCCCCCGGGCTTTCAGAGAGGCATCCACTGTGAAATGCACTCTGGCCCCGACCACAGGCACCAGGTCACCCACCACTGGCCGCAGCACTGTGTGAGCACCAGCACCCCCACGTCTTTGCCACTGCCCTGCTCGCCTGAGTATACCCCTGAGGATTGAGGGGCTCTCCCACAGATACTGCCTCACCATGAGCAGACCCAGGGCAGTGGGCAAGAAATCCAGCCTCTCTTCTAGGGTGGAAGGAGGGGTGTCTTCTATGAGACACAAGTCGCCACTCAGCCTTCAACTGGATTTACTCCTGAGTCTGAGTGGTGAGTTTAAGAGCGGCCGGAGCATCCCACATGTCTCCCAACTGGACCAATGAAGAGCTCAGCCACCATTAGAACTGTAAGGCACCCAGCACCCCCCACCGCCTCGCTTCAGCATCTGCGAGGCCTGTACCCTGAGGTCCCTTGCTCTCGGGCCCCTCTGCTCCCTTCCCCAGGACAGCCAGAGTCCTACCTGCTCGTGGGGCCACTTCGGCCTCTCTTCTGGGGTCCTGGTCTTGGGCTTAAAGCCTCTCTGGGGGTCTCCGGGGTGCTTGGCCTCGGGAGGGAGGTTCAGTGACTTGGGCCTCGCCTCGTGCCTGCTGGGGCTGCAGCTGGCCTTGATGGGTGGGCAGGCCTCTGCAGAGTCCGCAGGCCCTGGCTCTGGCCCATGCTCGGGGCTGGCCTCACTGGCGCTGGTGATGCTGGTCATGCTCAGACTCATCTTGATCTCTGCCACGATCTGGTCGATGTCCTCCTCCTGGTCCTCCAGGTCCCCATCCCCGCGCCTCAGGCGGTAGGGGGAGGCGCCGGTGTTCCCGTTGGCCTCCTCGGGGTAGTACTCCTGGTAGCCCTCTTTGCTGGAACAGTAGTGACCGTCTTCTTCCTGGTCATGGGCCTCAAGGATGGAGGGCTCATCCTCTGGAATGGGCAGTTGGCCGTCTGGGTAGTCCTGGCTGCCTTCAGCCTCGTGGCTGTGGGGGTGCGGGCCTGCCGAGTCCGTCCACTCCTCCACCGCCTCCTGGCACTCGTCAGTGTCCACAGGGTGCACACCGTGGGCCAGGTACTCCTCCCCGTTGCAGTCCATGCCCTCCAGGTAGCTGTCATCCTCGGGGCAGTAGCGGATGTAGTAAGTGATGCCCTCCTCCTCCTCAGGGAGGCCCTCGTCATAGTCCTCCTCCTCAGAGGTGTTGTTCACGTAGTCGGAGCTGGAGTCCCCATCGGGGCTGTGGTTGTGGCACTCCCGTTCTTCTGGCGCGGGGCTCTCTGGCCGCAGGGCAGCCAGCTCCAGGCCCTCGGGCACATAGCCCTCCAAGGGCAGCTCCACGTCCTCGCTCTCGGGCTCCTGGCTGTGAGGGACAGGAGCCGGTCTCGCCCTATGGTCCAACATGCCGCTCCCCACGCTCTCAAGCTTCCGGTGGGCCATGGCAGTCGCTCACGCAGCCATCATCACCCAGAGGCAGCCACTGTGGGGAGGAACATTGGGAAGGGCAGAGTCAAAACCCCACAAAGCCCAGCCACGTGTGGGGCCACTTCACCACAGCACCTCCCACCACGTTCTCCCGCAGCAATGTGAAGGCACATCCATTCAAACAGTGCGCCATCCCCACCCTCGCTGACTCATCATCAGAACAACATGCATCCACACCAAGGAGAACGAGGGCACACAGAGCTCCAGGAAAAGCAGTCAAGGGAGGCACCAGCAACTCGCCAGGACACCTGCCTCTCCCCAAGAACCCACCGGCTGATTCCTGACTTCTCACTCAGTTTGGGTAGCCCAGGTGACCAAGACAAATGGTCATAAGATCAGGTTGTTTGCTCTCAAGAAGAAAACGAGCAGCTTTCATTCAGAAGACATGAGGGCCGGGCGCGGTGGCTCACGCTTGTAATCCCAGCACTTTGGGAGGCTGAGGCGGGCGGATCATGAGGTCAGGAGATCGTGACCATCCTGGCTAACACGGTGAAACCCCATCTCTACTAAAAATACAAAAAATTAGCCGGGTGCGGTGGCGGGCGCCTGTAGTCCCAGCTACTCGGGAGGCTGAGGCAGGAGAATGGCGTGAAGCCGGGAGGCGGAGCTTGCAGTGAGCCGAGATAGCACCACTGCAGTCCGGCCCTGGGGGAAAGAGCGAGACTCCGTCTCAAAAAAAAAAAAAAAAAAAAAAAAAAAGAAGACGACATAATGAGGACCAATGAGGAGGGACATTAACTCTTCTAAATCCATGGCCCCTCAAAGACTATCTTGGGTCCCTTCCACTTCAGGCTTATCCCATCCTCTCCCTCCTCTTCCTCCTCAAACTGAACAATGTTCACAGAGGAACTGGATGTGCAAGAACCATCCAGGCTGAGCAATGTGCAGAATAGCTCAACACAAGTCCCCAGCATGGCAGGCTGGAGGGCTCAGGAGTGGGGACAGCACTGCTCAGCCATGGGGAGGACAAAGGGTGAAGCTGCAGCCTGCAGGTATCGTGGGGTGATAGGGCAGCTGCAGAGACCTGGAAGGCCAAAGTGGGAGAGGGCCTGGACCCAGTGCCCAGGACTCTGAACTTTATCCCCCAAACCACACTGCTATGGCCTTAATATGTCCCCCAAAGTTCATGCATTGGAGACTTAATCCCTAATGCAACAGTGTTGAGAGGTGGGACCTTTAAGAGGTGATTAGGTCATGAGGGCTGTGCTCTCATGAATGGATTAATGTCTTTATCTTGGGAGGAAGTTCTTTATTGTGAGAGTGGGTTTGTTATAAAAGTGAGTTCAGCTCTCTCTTGCTCTCTCTCTCACTCTCCCTCACCTTCTCACCTCTGCCTTGGGATGACATAGCAAGAAGGCCCTTACCAGATGCTGACACCTTGACCTTGGACTTCCCAGGCTCCAGAACTGTGAGAAACAATCTGCATTCTTTATAATCACCCAGTCTCAGGTATTCTGTTATAGCAACAGAAAACAGACTAAGACGTGCAGAGTCACTGAGCAATTTTCAACATTTTTTCTTTTAGCCCTGTCTCTCTGGGCCTGGCATGGGGACAGAGGCTAGAGGCAGGGAGACCAGTGAAAAGGCTATTCTCTCTTCTAGGGGAAAGCAAGGGGCTAGCATCAGGAAAGTGGCACAGAGGACGTCCAAAAGTTTGCTTAATGTTCTACTTCTTTTTTATTTTTTATTTTTATTTTTTTGAGATGGAGTCTCACTCTGTCGCCCAGGCTGGAGTGCAGTGGCACCATCTCGGCTCACTGCAAGCTCCGCCTCCCGGGTTCACACCATTCTCCTGCCTCAGCCTCCCAAGTAGCTGGGACTACAGGCGCCCCCCCACCATGCCGAGCTAATTTTTCATATTTTTAGTAGAGACGGGGTTTCACCATGTTAGCCAGAATGGTCACGATCTCCTGACCTCGTGATCTGCCCGCCTTGGCCTCCCAAAGTGCTGGGATTACAGGCATGAGCCACCGCACCCAGCAACATTCTACTTCTTCAGCTAAGTGTTTCCCCAAATGTTTGTCATATTCTTTAAACTGTACTCTTACATTACACATGCCTTTTTGCTTGCATGATAGTTCAATTATTTAAAAAAAACATATTCCAGTAGTCCAGTTAAGACCTTGCATACTTGAAAATGTTTAAAATGGTAAATTTTTTATGTCTATTTTACTGCAATTTTTAAAAAGAAAAAAAAGGAGAGCTTAAACTAAAACAGTAGAGAGGACAGTGGAGAAGTGGCTCAGCGAGCACCTTAGGTGGCAGAAGCAAAGGGATCTGGGCTCAGATGGGAGCAGGGAGTGAAGATGAAAGAGGAGCTATCAGTGACCCTCAGCAGTCACTGTCCCGGCTCTGATCTTGCCTTCCTGTACCTCCTCTTCCCCTCTTGTCTCTTTAGTTTAGGCCACAAACTCAAGGCCTTCCATATTGTGTATCCCCCAGAGCTCCAAACACAGCACCTTGTTTGTAGTGGTGCCCAAAACACATCTTGTTATGAGACTGACTGTACCAGATGGTCACAGTTACAGCAGTATGAATATTCCCAAAAGAACGAAGAAGGAGATAATTATTTCATCCAGTCCAGACACTCAGAGTGTGGGCACAATTACTGATGGAGCCACATGCTTCCAACGTGTGAATTCACTCCAAGGACACTTGACATCTAAAGAAGCAATGTTTACTCCACCACCTGCAAAGGCTTGTCCATGGCCGTGTGTCAGGAGCATCACTAGTATGCGGAGCAATTCACAGCACTCCCCCTAGAGTGGCCCACAGACAGCAAAGATGTCCCACACCAGGAAAATTGTCACTGAGATGGACCCTGCAGGGCCTGTCACCCCATTCTCAAACCCTGAAACAGGACAATTCGAAAGAGCTGTTCCCCAGAAGAGAGCAAGGGGCCAGCACTCACTAAGACATCTGCAACCCATATGTGTCAGAGGACACATCAAGAACACTGAGCTGCCTCAAAGACCACACATAACTTGTCACCAGATTTCTTATCTTCACAGAGGACAGCCAGCCACAAGAGACAGGCTGCAGGAGTGATGTCAGGGACTTAGCAACCACAACTCTCAGACACAATCTCCAGTAACTACATTCCTCAAGACGGTCTCTCAGAAGCATGTGCTGAATGCAGCTGCTAACATGCAACCAGACGTCCATGTCTTGACTGTCAGGACAGCAAAGGACAGATGGTACATCACTGGCACATGAGCACACAGCTCCCATTCCTTGCATAGTGGTGCCATCTCTACAGCATCCCTGTATCTCGCCAGGCTCTGACACCAAGCTGTGCACATTGAAGGTATGCACATCCTTGTTAGAGAACAAACTAAAGTACACAGTACTCTTGCTATCTTAACTTCAAATTCTCTGTCATTTGGGGGGATAAAATTTGTAATACGCACATAGAAATATGTATACCAACACTAAATAAAACATTCTCTAGGCCAATATAAGACATAAGGACTAAAATACACATTACAGTAACATGGAACAGTCCCGATCCTATTAATATGTTATCCAAGTTTTCAAAAATGAAAACACTGAGGACATTGTAGGAGAACTGCAACAGAACCAGGAGTTTATTTTCCACTGGTGTTTCCCATTAGCTCTCCAAGCCTTCAAATGATTTCACAAAAATTTATTCCAGATGTGTAACACTACGACAACCATATAATTTGGACTATAATTACTCAATTCATAACTTACCACTGCTTCCTATACTTTTTGCGTTTCTTTCTCTTGAACTATTTAGTGGGATTTCATTTTTATTTTGTAAAAATAATTGTTAGAGTCATTTTGTTTAGTTAGGAGGTAACCCTTTTGTGTCTATAAAATGGCTCTGATCTCACATAGAATGATACCTTTGCTGGGTATAAGATTATTGCATTGTATCCTTTTCACAATAATTTGCTAACACTGTTCACTATCTTCTAGCTTACAGCCTCGCAGATGTGCACTTTAATACTGTTCAGATTCTTTTTACCTTGGTACAAAAATCTATTCCTTCTGTCTGGAAGCTGATACAATTATCTCTCCACTCTTAGAGTTCAGAAATTCCAGCAAACTATGTCTGGATAAGGGTCTTTTTAAATTTTATGAGGGTCTCATTAATTTTATGTGAGATTCATTTGGTGAGCCCTTTCCGAATCAAGTCCCACATCTTACTTTAGTTACAGGAAGATTCTTGCTATTTCTTTTTTATTTCTCTCCCTGATGGCCTTTTTCTCTTTCTGGAATATCTCTGAAATTTGCCCTCCAAATCACTTAACTTTACACTCATAGCACCCATTTCATATTTTTTTCTGTGTGGTATAAATTAGTTCCTCCATTTGACCTTCCAAAACACTAACTCACTTTTCAGCAAGAGGTGGCATGTGACCTGTCTTTGCTATTGCTGGCAACAAAGGGCCCATGAGATACCAGTGCAGGTCTCTCAGCAACTGGTGGATGGCTGGGCAGTGTAAGGTACAGTGGGAGATGATTTTATGGTGAGGTGGAGGCAGTCAGGGTGGTCATCTGGGACTTCACTGTTGAGATGTGAAGAGGTGCCTGTATTTTTTATGTATGACAGAGATAGGCTGTCCTCAGCCAGATCTGCTTGCTTCCAGGGAAAATGTCCACCCTTCCTAGAGGCACAGGAATAAGGTGCTCCCCTGAAACTCCCTGAGTCTCTGTGCTGCACCTGCCCCTAGCTCCAGAAGTTCCAGACTTTTCATGCGAGGGGTCAAACCTCTTCCCTTGGAGTAAGCAAATCCAGTCACTGTCTAGAATCCTTTATTCTTGACATTGAAATATTTAACCCATCAGAAAGTGTACACATACAAGGTAGGGAGCAGCTTCGTGTTCTCCACGATGGTTACCCCAGTGATTTTCAACTTTTGTTACCCATTAAAAATCCTGATGCCCAGGTCACACCTCATACCAATGAACCTGGAATGTCTCAGATAGGAACTAGGCGTCAGTATTCATAAAAGTTTCCCAGGTGATTCCAATATACAGCAAAGTGTGGGCACCACAGCTTTACTCAGGTAACCCAATACCCTTTACTAAATAGACCATTCTGTTTCTCACGTTTTACAGTGACCAACCATCTCAGCTTTAACACTCAAAGTCTCATGTCCCAGGAAACCCTCAGTTCCAGAGGAACTGGGATGGCTGGTCACCCTGCATGTCATACACTAAATTCTTTTTTTTTTTTTTTTTTTTTTTTTTGAGATTGAGCCTTGCTCTGTTGCCAGGCTGGAGTGCAGTGGTGTGATCTCGGCTCACTGAAACCTCCACCTCCCAGGTTCAAGTGGTTCTCCTGCCTCAGCCTCCCAAGTAGCTGGGACTACAGGTGCACACCACCACGCCCAGCTAATTTTTGTATTTTTTTTTAGTAGAGATGGGGTTTCACCATGTTGGCCAGGATGGTCTCGATCTCTTGACCTCGTGATCCACCTGCCTCGGTCTCCCAAAGTGCTGAGATTACAGGTGTGAGCCACCACGCCCAGCCATCATACACTAAACTCTTACTTAAACTTAGATCTGTCCCTGGACTTTCTAGTCTACATCGTTTCTATCTGCCCAGCAACAGTACCATGCCATTTTCATTATTATGACTTTAGAGCATATTTTAATATGACATAAGGCAAGTTCTCTCTCATTATTCTCATTTTTTCATCTTCCCCTACTATTTTCACATTTATTCTCCCAAAAGAACTTAGGAGTTAGTGGTTCCAAGTATTCCCAACATTCCACTGAAATTTTGGCTGGAGTAACTTTAGGTTATAAATTACTTTAAGGATTTTTTTTTTTCTTTTGAGACAAGGTCTCGCTCTGTCGCCCAGGCTGAAGTGCAGTAGCACGATCTCAGCTCATGGCAGTCTCTGCCTCCCAGGTTAAAGTGATTCTTATGCCTCAGCCTCCTGAGTGGCTGGGATTACAGGCATGTGTCACCACCCTCCGGCTAATTTTTGTATTTTTTGTAGAGATGAAGTTTTGCCATGTTGGCGAGGTTGGTGTCCAACTCCTGGCCTCAAGTTATCAGCCCACCTCAGTCTCCCAAAGTGCTGATTACAAGAGTGAGCCACCGTGCCCCGGCCTCAGAAATTATTCATACTCACAACACTGAGTCTTTTTACCCAATTTCACCCAAAAAAAATCTTCCTATTTATTCAAGCCTTACATGTCTCTCAACAGCTTTGTAATTTTCTTTATAGCTGTAGACATCTCATATTAAGTTTTTTCTGAAATATAATATTTCTGTGGCTGTTGCGAATAGATCTTCTCTTCCTTATATATTTACCTGGTTATTGTTGGCATACAGAAAAAAAGATATTGATTTTGTAAAAATAGATTTTACTAAGCTATTTTTAAATCCTAATAGTTTTTAGTTGATAATGTTTTTCTAGGTAAATGATGTCACCTTCAGAAGTCACCATTTTGCTTCCCCTTTCCGGCATGTGGTCATCTTGTCCAACTACCCTGCCCTGCACTTCCCTGTGCAGTTAACAACAGCACTAAGAGGCACCATTGACTTATTCCTCATTGCAATGAAAATGCTTTCACTTTACGATGGCTGAACCAGGGAGAGACAAGGGATGCCCCCAAAACCCAAGCAATCAAAAATAAATAATATTTTAATGCAATGCTTTAGAAATCAAAACTAATGCAAAATAAATCCATGATGAACAAAATATCAAAATTTTAAATGAAGATAGGATTGGTAATCTTGATTTTTCCTGTTGCCTCAGCCTGCAATATGGCTTGGCTGTGGACTAGTAATGATCCCGTTTTTCACCATGACTACAATGCTAGCACTGGCTAACGGCAGCTCTTTTCCTGAGTTTGACACCACAGACATTCTGATCCAGTTCTCTTTCCCATGAGTACAAAGAGTAAGGGACCCACAGCAGCTGCCCAGGAAGGCAGCCACATCTTCAAAGACTCCGCAGAATTACACTGAACCTACTGGGGCACTTTTGGTATAAGACAAAGAGCCCGCCTGTTAAAGATGAAGACTGAAGGTCCTTGTTTCAATTCAGACCTCTGTTTACTGTGAGGCCTGGGGCAAGATATTTAATGGAGAGATGGCCTTCCCCTCCTTAGGAAATTGAAAATGACAGTATGTGCCTGCAGGGCTTGAAGTGAGTTAAAGAAGAGAGTAACCAGTGCAGGCCTGAACTCCATAAACACTACATAAAGGGAGTTAAGGAAAATGTCAATGAAATGGTCCAGGAGAGATGCCTGATGAGGTGAATGTCTTAGATGGGAATGAGGAACTCTGCTGACACAGGTGGCTGGGAGTGGCTGTGGCCAGGTGACACTGTCCCTGGCTGTGTATGCAAATTGCATCTCTGCAGTGGGATATGGGTGCATCTTGGAGGGACTGAGGAAAGCGGGGAGAGGTCCTTGTGGAAAGTCAAGAGTTACTCCTCCAATGCAGTGATTTGTCCACTTTGGTGGGCACAAGGCCCACCTGGAGAGTGTGCAGGTTCATGGCCCAAGATTCCAAGGTTGTGGGCCAAAGGCCAGGTCTAGAGCTGCAGGTGGTTCTCATGCTGGAGATCCAAAGACTGCACTTGAAAACTCTGCCCTAAGTAGATGCTTGCAGGTCTCTGATGACGGCCCAGGGAATGGATCTGACCTCCTTGTCAACAAATACAAGGCCCTCCCCGAGAAGCCTAGGCCCACCACATTCCAAGCCTTCTTCCCCTACTCCAGGGGGTGGACAGCAAGGACAACTGTCCCCAGCTTCTTCAAACAAGGGCAAAGGTGGGTGGCCTGGCAGGACGGGGCTATTCAGAGCACAGCAGATAACTGCCAAGACACAAAAGTGGGGTGTGGCCAAAGGGAGGTGAGAAGGAAAGGTGGGCAAAAACGTAGGTAGAAATAAGCGGTTCTTTCAAAGAAAGAGTTCTCCTACTGGATTTCTGGTATCTCATTTAGTTCACTAAAAGCATATTCCTGCAAGGAACTAACACATTGCCTTTTGCACAGAAGCAGTTTGCAGCCTGATGATAAAGAATTCCATTTAAGACACCTCAATGTATAAGCAACTTTTTCAGGAAGCCCTTTAGTGCCTGAAGGAAGGTCCCACATAGCTGCCAAATCCCACCTTTCTGGGCTGCCAGACTCTCAAAACGTCTGGTCAAAGAATCTCCAATTACTTTAACTGCATACTCCTTCTAGGGATACAACTGTTATATGGGGACAGCTGCCCTGTAGGAGGGCAGGAGAGAGCCGGAGATATGACTAATCATCTAGCACATCATTTGTGAAACTGATGTGGGCAGACTTCTGTACTCAGAGGGTGACTGCTTCTGAGGGCGCATTCCTTCCCAGCAACGAGGACTACAATCTGTTTTCCTCTGTGTTCTTAATAGGAAATATAGAGAAGAATGGATGCCCACTCAGAGTTGTTCCACCCATAGAAAGCCAATGTTCGTTTGGTGGTTTCTTTCTTTCCAGTCTTTTATCTGTGCATCTCTTTTGCATAGCTGAGACCTTACTGTAAACACAGATCCATGTTGTTCTAACATGCGGTAAGCAACACAAGCTCTCCATAGGTATCATTTTAATGGCTACATCTTATTTCCCAGCTGAATAGATATCATCTGACCACTACAGACTGAATGTTTGCACCCCCCCCCCAAAATTTACATGTAGAAATCCTGACCCCCAGTGTGATGGCATTAGGAGGTGGGGTCTTTGGGGAGTGATGAGGTCATGAGGGTGGAGCTCATGAGTGGAACTGTGCCCTTATGAAAGAGACCCCAGGCCAGGCGTGGTGGCTCACGCCTGTAATCCCAACACTTTGGAAGGCTGAGGCTGGCAGATCACAAGGTCTTGAGTTTGAGACCAGCCTGGCCAACATTGTGAAATCCCATCTCTACCAAAAATACAACAACAACAAAAAATAATTAGCCAGGCATGGTGGCATGCACCTGTAATCCCAGCTACTTGGGAGGCTGAGGCAAAGAGAATCACTCGAACCTGGAAGGCGGAGGTTGCAGTGAGCCGAGATCACGCCATTGCACTCCAGCCCAGGTGACGGTGTGAGACAAGAAAGAAAGAGAGAGAGAGGGAGGAAGGGAGAGAGGAAGGGAGGGAGGGAGGAAGGAAGGAAGGAAGGAAGGAAGGAAGGAAGGAAGGAAGGAAGGAAAAAAGAAAGAAGAAAAAGACCCCAGAGAGCTGCCTTGCCCCTTTCACCATGTGTGGACACAGAAAGAAGACGGCCACCTATGAACCAGGAAGCAGACAGACCTCACCAGACACTGAATCTGCCCATACCTTGATCACAGACTTCCCAGCCTCCAGAGCTGTGAGAAATAAATGTCTGCTGTTGGAGCCACCAAGTCTATGGTGTTTTTTGATATAGCAGCCTGAGCTGACTAAGACACTAACTATTCCCCTGCTGAACCCACATTATGTCCTGGTTTTGCATAATAAGTAATGCTGTTTATTCTGTGTTTCCCTCAGAATATACTATAGGCCTTTTCTCCCCTCCCAGAGCCTTTATCCAGGACCCTTTGAAGCTGTCTTTGCTGCATACGTGTCAATCCAAGGCCCAGGTCCTCAGATGAGCCCAGGAGGGGTGTGGCCAGGAGAGAGTTAACCGTCTCTACAGTGGGGGCTGGGGGCTTTGCATTGCAGAGCATGTAATGCAAACATACTCAGGTCCTTTGCTTCTAGTCAATCATATTAAAGATAAATCCTGTACAACACACCATCTGGAAAGCAATTCAAATGTACAGGAGAAGCATGATTACCTGCTACATGTCCAAGAAAATGAGTCCCCATGTCCAGACTCAATTAATTCTATAACAGCACATAAATCAATAGCAAATGCGGCCCCCGACACCGTGCTCACCACTCGCCTCCTGAAACATTCTAATTAGATGTGAGACATAAAGGCTCACTGTCAACAATAAAGAGCTCCAGTATCCTTATTCTAAACCATGTTTTTCTTTTGCATGGGAAAATAGCATTAGCTGGTGCTTAGAAGAGCTAGTAATATAGCAGACCAGATGAAAAATAGCTATTCAGTGACCACAATACAGGCTGGGTGAAAACGTATTATACAAATGAGAAACAGACTCAGCCAAATTGTTCCTGACACCAGTCTTGTCCCCCATTTGGTCTCACATGTTGTAAAGATAATATTATTTTGTTCCTTTCAAATATAATTTAGTTGCTTTCACTATACACTATACACCATGTGGGTTTGAACAATCCTGGAGAATGCTTGTATAATCAGCCCAAGCATTCCAGACAAAAGTCACCGAATAAGTATTTCACTTCAAGATCACAGGCAACCGCAAGCTCTGAAAGGACACTAATAAATTAATCTTCCAAAAACCATACTGATATCCAACATTGTCAAGCAAGGCTCTCTAACCTAGCTTAGGGTCACAAAGGGATGTGTTTCTCTTTGGAAAATGGCAGTGAAATGGACAAAAATATTGAGCACACACTAAACCTTCAATAACAGGATGCTAGATAAATCAGTGTTAGCACTTCCACAAGACAATTTTGTGGCATCTGAAATATTTACAAAAGGCTTAGCATGTAATATGCATTGTTATGATTTATTCACAACAAATAAAGATAGAATCAACTGTGAAGAAATGCATTAAGACGTTAGCAAGGGCTGCCTTCGAGTGATGGGACAATGGTACCTATTTCCTTCCTCTCGTCATTCCTGGCTACAGTACTTCTACAGACAAATAACATAAAAAAGACGAGCACCGTGGACTGCAAGCCCTCTGCAGCCCGGGAAGCCTTGGGCAGCCATACCTGTCAGGTGACATTTCTGTGGTGGGAAGGGTGTTAAGTCTCAGCAGCCCTTGGAAGAGGCTTGGGGTTAATGTTGGGCCTAACTTCTTCCTTCTGGATATTCAATATGCTGGGACATCTGCCCCACTGCATCCTCATCTCAAAATAAGCAAAGGGTGATGATCTGCCCTTTAAATATCATTAAAATTGCTGTCAGACCTTCATCATCAATACTAGTCTCCAGGAAATGGCATTTTCAGTATCTTACAATGTAGTCCACACCTGAAAGCAGCATTAATGCCGTAACAGGAAAAGAGTAACTGTGTGCACTTCTGGCCTGGCAGGTATTTGCTGTTCTTCCTGGGTTACATCTCACAGTAAGAAGTCAACTCTCTCCCACAAGAACTTCTGGAAATAGTGGTGCCTTGGCAAAGTCTACCTCTGCATGCCATGTTTGCTCTTGGATGCCTCTAGGGGAAAAGCAGGGTCCAGATGAGAGTGCAACTGAACACCGAACAATACCAGCACTGACCTTTTTCTTAACATGCTGGAGAAAGGGGAGCAGCTTCTGCAGCTGCCAGGACCCTGTGCGAAGAATTACACTGCTAAATACACCCTCTACCAGATCCATCCTCAGAGACAAAGAAATCTGTCACCCCCAGAGAAGTGGCCACAAGACTCGAGGGGGAAAAATCTGTTTCTGCTTGTTGCCCTGTGATTTTCATACTTTTCTAGTCATTTCCAAGTGCATACAGTACTGTGTAAATTTAAAATAAGCCACATCCGTGTTATGGCTGAATTATGTCCCCTCAAAATTCGTATGTTTAAGTTCTGATCCCCCATACCTCAGAATATACTTTGTTTAGAAATAGGATCACTGCGGCTGGGTGTGGTGGCTCACTCCTGTAATCCCAGCACTTTGGGAGGCCCAAGGGGGGCGGATCACGAGGTCAGGAGATAGAGACCATCCTCGCTAACACAGTGAAACCCTGTCTCTACTAAAAATACAGGTGGTGGCACGCACCTGTAGTCCCAGCTACTCAGGAGGCTGAGGCAGGAGACTCTCTTAAACCCGGAAGGCAGAGGTTGCAGTGAGCCGAGATCGGGCCACTGCACTCCAGCCTGGTGACAGAGTGAGACTCTTTCGAAAAAAAAAAAAGAAAGGAAAGAAAAGAAAGAAAAGAAAAGAAAAGGAAAAAAAAGAAAGAAAGAAAGAGAGAGAGAGAGAAAGAAAGAAAGAAAGAAAAGAAAGAAAAAAAAAAAAGAAAAAGAAAGAAAGAAAGAAAGAAAGAAAGAAAGAAAGAAAGAAAGAAAGAAAGAAAGAAAGAAGGGATTACTGCAGATATAATTAGTTGACATACAGTAATTTGGGTAGGCCCTAACCCAATAGGACTGGTGCCCTCTAAAGAGGGGAATTGTGGAGACAGTCACAGAAACAGGATGAAGGCAGGGCTCTAAAAGCTAGGGAACATCAAAGATCGCCAGCAAACCACCACAAGCAAATGGAGAAGCATGGGACAGACTTTCCCTCATAGCCCTCATGAGGCACTAGTCCTGAGGACACCTCGATCCGGGACTTCCAGCCTCCAGAACTGAAACAGTAAGCTTCTGTTGTTTATGCCACCCAGTCTGTGGACTTCTTATAGCAGCCCTAGCGAGCTAAGGAAGTCCATAAGGATCATGTGCCCTTTATTTAAAGTTCAGAGTTCCCTTGTTTTTCATCTTCTGGGAAATTCTCCCAATCAGGAATATTTTTTCACCTGGGATCTAACCATTGTTTGCACTATTGATCCCTTATTTTTCTATATAAATTTTAGAATCCCATTATCAATATCTATTTTTTTAATCCTGCTGGAAATTTGATTGGGATTGCAATGAATCCATAGGTCAATTTGGGGAGAATTCACAACTATACTGAATCTTCCAAAATATAAATATATCTTTCCATGAGTTGGGTCTTTGATTTCTCTCATCAGTATTCTTTAGTCTCCAGCATACAGATCTTGCATATTTTCTTATTTATACGTATTTCTTTCTTTTTTGGGGGGATGCTATTGTAAATGATACCTTTTTTAAATAATTGGTTTTTTTTTTTTTTTTTCTGAGACAGGGTCTTGCTCTGTCACCCAGGCTGGAGTGAAGTGGCACAAATATGGCACACTGCAGCCTCAACCTCTGGGGATCAAGTGATCCTCCTGCCTCAGCCTTCTGAGTAGGTGGCACTACAGGTGTGTGCCACCAGGCTCAGCAAAATTTTATTTATTTACTTATTTATTTAGTAGAGAAGAGGTCTTACCATACCGCCCATGCCGATCTTAAACTCCTGGCTCAATGATCCTCCCACCTTGGCCTCCCAAAGTGCTGAGATTACAGGCATGAGCCATCACACCTGACCTACTCATTTCTTAAACTCGTTTTTCTTTTATTCAGGATAACTTCTATTGATCTACTTAGAGCTAACTTAGATTCTTTCTTCTGTCATATACATTTGCTTTTGAGCTCATCCAGTAATATTTTTACTTCATTCTAAAATTCCTATTTTTTTCTTTTTTGTACATATTGCTCTGCTGCGAATTTCTGTTTCTATTAATTTCAGATGTGTCTATCTTTTACTTCATGGAACATGGTTATAACAGTCACTTTAAAGTCTTTGATAATTTCAACATCTATGTCATCTCAGGGTTGACATTTGTTAATTGCCTTTTCCCTTGAGAACTTGTCATTTCAAAAATATTTTTAATTGATTGAAGAATTGGTCAGATTTTTTTGCTTCTTTGTATCCCAAATAATTGTAGATTGCATCCCATACCATTTTAATATGTACCTTTTAAAGCTAATTAAAAACGTTGAATGAGAGAGAATGTTGAGAATGTAGAGCATGTTGATTTTCATGTGTCTGCTTCATCAGACGATCAATCCACTCAGGTTCAGAACACAAGCTCTGGCTCCCATTCGTTAGGGGATGGTGCTAATGTCAGTGCGGTTTCAAAACCCTTCGTTGTGCTCTGTGAGTTGGCTTCAAGCACGAGCTATTCGGGGATTAAGTCTGGGACCTGGGCCATGGTTTATATTGCAGCTTAATTCCAAAGCCTTTGCTATGGTTCTCTGGGTATATCCCATACATGGAGTTGGTTCAGAAACATAAATAAAACCTCTTTTCCAGATTTCCCCTCTCCAAGATTTCTTCCATATTCTTCTACTACCAGATGCCCCTTTTCCTGGTTCCTCTGCCCATAAAGTTGGGGCTCTCTCAGAGTTTTAGCCTAATACATCACACTCTTTCATAGTTTGTTGCAACTGCAGCCCCTGCTGAGGGCAAAGCAGAAGGAGAAAGAGAAAAAAATGGGGATCCTTCCCACCACCTTTATACAACAACCGGTTCCTCCACCCAGAGAGTTGGATTTTCGCTCAGGGTAGTAGGTGCTACTGCTCTGGGTCTGGCAGGGCCAAGAGAGAGGAAAAGACAAAACAAAACAGTGATCCCTCCTACTCTTCGGCTTGCAGCGTTCCACTTTTCAACCCTCTGGCCACAAAGACGGGTTTCTCACAGAGTTTTGCTGCCTCTGCCCACTGTGCTATTTCCCAAGTCAGTCAGCACTCAGATCAAAGGAGGGAAAAAAAACCCAGCCACAGAAACTCAATTCTAATGTGCTGGGCATTCAAGCTCCAACCCCCTTCCCAATGGGGTTGCTTTTCATTCTGTTCAGAGTTTTGAGTTCTAATCCGTGAGTGGAATGGGCGATAGTGGGCTTACTCCATCCTGGACAGCACCGATGTCCTCCATGGATCTCTTTACAGATTTGGGGAGGTACATTAAGTTAAAACTGCTTATTTTTACTTCATTCGATTCATCAGACACTGCCCATCAGTGTTCAGCTAGGCCTGACATCATCAGCATTATCATCAGCAGGAAAGGTCACACCGCACGAAAACTGGCGGGCTCTGGTCCTCAGGCCTAAACCCCAGATGGATGCTAGAATCAACCTGGGGAGTTTTAAAAAATATCAATTCCTGGATCCTGTCCCAGCTCCATGAGGTCAGAATTTCTGGGTGAGGAGAATTTGGACACTCTGGGTGGCTGACATGCAGCCAAGGCTGAGAACCACTATACTGAATATGACAAAAATATGAAGGGTCCATGGCCCCATCATCTCTCAGGGTTCACAGTTTTTAATGGGGAGCTGGATGCCAGGAGGATAAGGAGGAACTGAGGAAGGAATGAGAGAGTTACGCTGTTAAGGGCTGGCCTGACAGCCTCTCCTCCACCACTCCCCACTGCAGGTATCCCAGGTCTTTGTGGTAATAAGATGAGACCTTCTTTAATAACACATAAAACCTCAAAGGCCCTGTCTGACCCCCTCACAGTCCCTGGTGGGCCTTAGGGAAGCAATGCAACTCCTCAGCAGCAACCCTGATACACACACACACACACACACACACACACACACATACACACGGCTCTCCCTTCTTTTCACACCCTGACATGCAGCTGAAATAAGACTGCATGTTCAAAGGATACTTTCAAGGCAGCATATCTCCCCGCTTCATATTCTTCCTTGATCAACAATAGTAAATCATCTGAAGGTCCTTCTAAAAAATGCATGCACCAGGCATAGCGGCTCACACCTGTAATCCCAGCACTTTGGGAGGCCAAGGCGGGCAGATCATGAGGTCAGGAGTTTGAGACCAGTCTGGCCAACATAGTGAAATCCTGTCCCTACTAAAAATCCAAAAATCAGCCAGGTGTGGTGGTGCACACCTGTAATCCCAGCTACTCAGGAGGCTGAGGCAGGAGAATCATTTGAACCCAGGAGGCGGAGGTTGCAGTGAGCCGAGATTGCTCCACTGCACTCCAGCTTGGGCAACAGAGGGAGACTTCATCTCAGAAAAAAAAAAAAAAAATGCCTGCATATAGGACAGACCCAAGAAGGAAGTGGGTGTGTGTCCCTCCAGGGCCCCTACTCCAGACAGAGTCTGGGCTTCTGTCCCCACCATTAACCTAATGCTTCAGTGCTATCTTGAGGGCTCTAATCGCAGACCAGGAAGCTCAACTGTCAAAGTTTCAAAGTGCAGCTTTGCTGATTTGGTTCAGCATTGTGGAGACAAGACAGGAAACCAACTCATACCACGGAAAAATGCAAAATTATTTTCAAAAGCTAACCATTCAAGGATGACCTATGATTTCAATTTCCCAATCCTCTGAGCTTCTCCATAGCTGAGGTTCTGTTAATTCCCAAGTATCCCTCAGAAGATAGGTCACTTGGAGGCAGAAAAGGGGATTTCCCAGGTGCTGTGGAGGGAAGTGCCTGGAGAGGAGCTCTGTGGTGAGCCAGAGTCCCCCAACACCAAAACAAAGAGGAGACCCTAGAGTTCAGACAGTGTGGGGAAGGCAGAAGTTGTTGTCAAAGCACAGAGCTGGCAAGCACAGCACCAGCTGCCTTGGCTAGAGCTCCCAGAGTCCTTGGGGGCAAAACCAGAGGTGCCACCAGAGAGTGGACTGGGCCCAGGGTGCAGGACACCAGGATCCATGGGGAAGGCAGTCCCTCTGCTATGGTTCAGAAGTCCCTACCAATACTCATGTGGAAACTTGATTGCCATTATAACAGTATTAAGAGACAGTATGCTGAAGAGGTGATTAGGCCATGAGGACTCTGCCCTCAGGAATGGATTAATGCCATTATCCAGGGAGAGGGCTCCTCATAAGAGGTTAAGTTCAGCCCCTATCTTGTCTCTCTGTCTCTTTGCCACGTGATGCCTTCCACCATGTTATGAGGCAGCACAAAGGCCCTCACCAGATGCTGGCACCATGCTCTTGGACTTCGCAGCCTCCAGAACTTTGAGCCAAATAAATTTGTTTTCTTTATAAATTACCCAGTCTGTGGTACTATGTTATAAGACGACAAAATGGACAAACACACCCTCTAACAAGGAGAGTCAAGGGTCCCAGTCACTCTGGCCTGATTTCTTCCAGCCCCACGTAACTCTGGCTATCTCTCCCTGCTTGCCTCAGGTCCTCACCTACAAAAGACATATAAAGACCCTCCTCTCCTGAAAGGTCTGGAAGCTGCCCCTCTAATCCCAACAAACCCTCAGAGGCACTGGCCATGGTGATCGGCAACCTGTAATCTCACACAATGATTCACATCATCCTTCCGGCAACTCACCCCAGGCTGTTTGCCTGGTCCCTAGAACCATCTTTAACTTTCTGTACACGGTGGCTACACACCCACCCAGTCCATAAGCCAATGGAGGCAGGGGCTGCATCTCATATTTAAGTGTGCTTTGGAGCTACCAAGAGAGGTTCAATGATAGCTGCTAAAAGGGTAAACATGAAACTCAAATCCTGAAATTAAACTCAACTGGATAAATTACAGGTTACTCAATCACTTTGATAAATGATTATCTTCTGAATAAAAATTCTCCCAAAAGATGTCTTTAAGTAGCAAGTTTCTCCTAGTTTATTTGAAATAATTTAACTTTAATTTTAAATAATTTTATTTGAAATAATTTAACTTTATTTATGCAAAACTTTCTTTCTTTTTTTTTTTGGAGACAGGGTCTCTCTGTGTCATCCAGGCTGGAGTGCACTGGTGTGATCTCAGCTCACTGCAACCTCCACCTCCCAGGTTCAAGCAATCCTCCTACCTTAGCCTCCAAAATAGCTGAGATTACAGGTACACACCACCTTGCCTGGCTAATTTTTGTATTTTTTATAGAAACAGGGTCTTACCATGTTGCCCAGGCTAGTCTCAAAGTCTTGGACTCAAGCGATCTGCCTGCCTCAGCCTCCCAAGGTGTTGGGATTTCAGGCGTGAACCACCATGCCTGGTCTATTTAATGCACAACTTCTCAACAAATGTTACCACTGTAAGAAGCAGGGAACTCTGGGGTGTTCAGTAGGAGATGATGTAAAAGAGGTGTGGGAGTCACCTGCTGGGCCTCTGGCCACCCCTCCTTTGAAGGCCACCTGAGGTCTCTGCACCCCAAACCCTCACACACAGTTCCCCAGTCCAGTGGGGAGGCCCCACATCGCTTGCTGGGGTGGAGGCTTCACCCCCCACCCCCCCAGGTTTCTCCAGAGCTGCTCCCACCACCCCTCAGCTCAGCACCACTGCCTCCTGTCCTAGCCATGCACCCTGTGGCTGCTGGTGAGGCTCACTTTGAAGTGAGCGTCTCTGCTGAAGCACACCTTCCTCAATGCAGGTGATGCTCATCCTCCCTGAAGGAGACCTGGGGACATTTGTCTACTAAGCAACATTTTCTTCCCCAAGAAAAACCTAGTAAGGGGAGAGTCTGTAGATTTAAAAAAAAAAAAAATAGTTTTTTAAGACAAAAAAACATGTATGTTTTCAGGCCATCTGTCAGACACTGAGGCCTGGGCAAGGAGGTGTGTCTGGTGGGTGGTGGGAAAGCATAGCAGGGTGAGGGCTCTGCCTACAAGGACACAAGGGAGGGACAAAGCGGCCTCTGGCGATGAACACTGGCACCTCTCCAGCCTCCTGGGCCCAGCCCTGAGCCAAAGGGCACAGCCAGGGTCAGGTGAGGGGGTCACCAGCGGTGGAGTCCCTAGGCCTTGGCTTGCAACCAGGAAAGTTGCTAAAGCTTCCCCAGGTAGGAGGGTGCTCCGGGGTGACAGCTGGCACCCTGAGGGGTCCATATTCAGCCTCAGATCTTTGTCTGCTCCTGCCCTCTCTGGCCTGCTTTGCATCCCAACAGTTCCTTCCCATGCAGCAGAGCCACCTGTGGGGCTGGGTCCCACCCCTAGAGCTTCTGGCTCAGCAGGTCTGGGGGAGGCTGGGAGTGTGCACTGCTCACACACGCCCAGGGGATGCTGAGGCTGCTGGTCCAGGGCCCACACATCATGGAGAACCCCTGCTTCAAACGTGGAGCACCACATTGATTTCTTGTCACATAATGAGCCAGCAGTCTCACTGTTGAAATCAATAATAAAAATCCCACAATGACGTCCCAGGAAAACAGACTAGCAGCTTCCACAACTGAGACAGACTACAATTAATCATCACATGGCGCCCCCAAGGTCCCCACACACACCCCTAATTCCACCCTCACTGAACATGAGAGAAAACAGGATTTCCAGGCCACATGCACTGTCACTTAACTGGCCTGAGCAGGGTCCCTGCACCGGAGCCCCTACCTGAGATAGTAGTTGATTCATGCTTTCCCCTCAAACTAGGAAACCACACCCAGCTGCCCTCCCAGGCTGCTCCTGAACCTACTTTTTTAAGCCCTGATGGCTATTCACTAAGTAATCCTAATGACCCCTCGACTGCAATCATTCGATGTTTTCTGCCCCGGTGGCAAGCCCTCACACCCCTGCCTGCCTGGCAAGACTGAGGGAAGGGCAGTGGCCCCAGGTGACCAGGCCCCAAGCCTAGCAGCCCAAGTGGAGGCAGCACTCCCTCCCCCACAAGAACAGCCTGCACATGCCCACCAATTGCCACTAAAGTCCAGCCAAAATGTGAGACCTGGGACCTGAATGCTAGCTAGCTGCTAGGCAGAGGCACCAGGCCAGGGCCCAGGGAAGAAGGACCTCCCCGGGAGCCTGTGGGTGGAAGTCATCTTTATTCCTGCCAAACTTCCCATTCTGTCATTGTAATGTAAAAACCTATGGCCAAGAATCCAAAGTTGAAACACCCACCACAGAGTCTATTCCAGGGCTTCTTGAAGTGTGGTCCCTGGGCCAGCAGCATCAGTGTCACCTGGGAACTCCAAAAACATGGAAACTCTTGGGCCCTCCCCCAGACCAATGAAAACTCAGGGGCAGGACCCTGAAGTCTGCATGTTAAAATATCTCCAGGAGATTCTGATGCCTGCAAGTCTGAGAGCCACTGCTCTAGGGTAACACCTCATTCATTCTGAATATGCACTTCACAGTCTGTGCCCCAGCAAGTCAGGGCAGCCTGTAAAACTGACATTGGTTCCAAGTGTCACTCTTCAAAGTAAACAAATAGCATGCATACACCCTTCCTAACACTTTCATTTCATGTAGTCTATATCCAAGGGGTTGTGTCAGGCCTGAAATCTAAAGGAACCCCAAGCCCCACTCTTTATTAACCACTAAGTCATGGCAATCAGTTGGTGTATAATAAAGAACTTGACTAGCCTTCTGGTACCTTGGAGGGAGCCTCTACATCCTTGGAATCTCCAAGTGATAGGAGTGTCCTTGTTATTCATGGTGGGTTCCAAAGTTTATGCAAAACAGATGACTCAGGATGGAGGTTGGTCATGCCAGAGAGGCCAACGAGCTACTAGAGGGTTGGGGCTTTGAGACAGGAGACATAGGCTACCAGCCTGACTTCTGGGAAGGCTAGATATTGAGCTCAATCACATGGCCAACAATTTAATCAATTCACTGATTCAATTCATCATGCATCATACCTACACAAAGAATCCCAAATAAAAACTCTAGACATTGAAACTCAGGTGAGTTTCCTTTTTCAGCAATACTCTTTGATTACTGTCACACTTGGATGCTGGGAGGATAATGCATCTCTGAGGATGCCAAAGCTTTGCATCTGGAAGCCTCCCAGACTTCACCCTAGGTGTCCCTTCTTCTTCTTTTTGAGATGGAGTCTCACTCTGTCGCCCAGGCTGGAGTGCAGTGGTGCCATCTCGGCTCACTGCAAGCTCCGCCTCCAGGGTTCACGCCATTCTCCTGCCTCAGCTTCCTGAGTAGCTGGGACTACAGGCGCCCGCCACCATGCTCGGCTAATTTTTTAAAAAATATTTTTAGTAGAGACGGGGTTTCACCATTATTAGCCAGGATGGTCTCGATCTCCTGACCTCATGATCCGCCTGCCTCGGCCTTCCAAAGTGCTGGGATTATAGGCGTGAGCCACCGCGCCTGGCCAGGTGTCCCTTCTTTTGTCTGGTTCCGGGTTGTAAATTTTTGCTATAATGAAACTGTCATTGTTAAGTATAGTGCTGTTCTGAGTTCTGTGAGTCATTCTAGCAAATTATCTGATTTAAGACTGGTCATGGGAACCCCTGACCAGCTGGTAAGAAGTAAGGATGGGCCTGAGGACCCCTGAATTTGTGGCTGGTGTCAGAAGTGAGAGCAGTCTTGTGGAAGACTGTGCCCATAACCTCTCACTTGGCTGATTTTGGAGAGCTGGGGAAGCAGGTTTTGAAACACGGATTTAAGGCGCAGGGAACTATTAATACATGGTAGGTGAAGAAGATGGATAAGATCATTCCTGTTGTGGACAGGGAGGTCTTACCACATAAACCAAGGAAAGGGAACGTCAAGAAGAGGTGTCAGGTGCAGAAAGGACATCAAAGAGGAGAGGGCTGGGCAGCAGACGTGGGCCTTGTCTAACCCTGATCCCAGATCGTCCTTCTGGAGGTGTCCAGTACAGACCTTCTCAACCTGTAGCACATGCACAGATCACCCAGGCATCTGGCTGGTATGCCAATTCTCGTTCAGAGGCTGGGGTGGCGCCCACAGTGCAACCTCAGAGGGGCCAGCCCTGAGTGATGCAGCTTGGATAAGGATGGCAAACGCTCTCATTCCTCAGCACACAAGAAAGCCCAGATCTCACCACAGAGCCATCTCGCCACAGCTGTGGGCAGAGTCCATGCTCCCCATGCTGCAGCTGGCCAATCGGTGTGTCTGTCTGACCTGTCCACATGTACTGTCCGCCTTCTGTGTGATTTCCACAGCAGGGGTGGAGCAGCCCACAAAGTAAGGATCCGGGATCTGGTCTCAGAGGCAACAGCCTCAGAGGCACAGAACCCAGTGAGATGAAAAGTACTGAGCGCCACAGTCTTGTAGGAACTGGATCTCAGAAAACTGAACAGGGCTGGGCAGCGCTATTAACATGAAGGCATATTTTGGCATGGGGCTGTGCTTTTGAGATGGAGGGTCCAAGAGACACATGACTTCTGATTTTCAGGCTGTCCCAACTCAGAAGTTAGTGAGATAGCCAAATGGATCACCAGATGAAAAAACTACAGTATTAGGAATTTTCAGAGAAAGAGAACCAATAGGATATATAAAAAGAGATTTATTTCAAGGAATTGGCTCACATGACTGCAGAGGCTGGCAAATCTGAAATCTGCGGGGCAGGCTGGCAGGCTGGGAACTCCAGCAGGAGTTGACATTCCAGTCTTGAGTCACAAGGGGATCTGGGGGCCAACCTTCCTCTTCGGGGAACCTCAGCCTTTGGTCTTAAGGCCTCCAACTGATCGAACTAGGCCCATCCAAATATGAAGGACAGTCTGCTTTACTCAAGGTCTACTATGTTCATCTTACCCAAAAATTACCTTTCCAGCAACATCCAGACTGCTGTTTGAGCAAAGCAGCTGGGCACCAGAGCTAAGCAAAGTTAACACACAAAATTAACCATCACGACCACACATGAATGACTCTGCCCCTTTGACACATACTAGACACAGGCACTGGGGAGACAGGGGCAAAAAAGACAAAGTCCCTTTTCTTATGGAGGTGTCACCTCTTCCTATCCTGCCCAGAGTTACACACTCTTCTTCTAGACAGCCTTTCCAAGGAGATCCCCTCTGCTACATAACTCTCACCTCTGGCCATGAAATTCTGTGGTTAACACCATCTTCCTTTTCTCAGTATCAAGACAGCATTCTGTGCATGGCCGGCCCTTCACCCTCAACTTCCTTGGGGTAGCTGTGAGAGGTGAAGCCAGCTGAACTTCCTGGGTTGAGTGGGGACTTGGAGAACTTTTCTGTCTTACAAGAAGATTGTAAAATGCACCAATCAGCACTCTGTAAAAAAAGCACCAATCAGCACTCTGTAGCTAGCAAGAGGATTGTAAAATGCACCGATCAGCACTCTGTAAAACACACCAATCAGCAATCTGTAAAATGCACCAATCAGCAGGATCCTAAAAGTAGCCAATGGCAGGGAGGATTAAAAAGGGCATTCTGGCAGAGGCTAAGGCAGAGAATCACTTGAACCTGGGAGGCAGAGGTTGCAGTGGGCCAAGATTGTGCCACTGCACTCCAGCCTGGGCAACAAGAGCAAAACTCCGTCTCAAAAAAAAAGATAAATTGGGGTACACAGAGAGACCCCACTGGTGCACAACAGGTACAGATGGAAGAACACATGCAGGGGCATCAAGGCCAAGGAGAGACGGCCCCGAGGAGGCCAGCCCTGCTGACATTTTGATGGCGGACTCCCAGCCTCCAGAACTGTGAGGCAATACATTTCTGTGGATTCCGACACCAATTCTGTGGTGTTTTGTTACCGCAGCCTGAGCAAATGAATACAGTGCTCTTTATACTCTCTTTTAGTCCATCTGTTGAAAAACATAGATTTTCAGATTATTTTAGAAAATTAAACCATGAGTTGCTTAGTCTCTTGTGATGACACCTGAAAAAAATGGCACGAAGACTGCTAAAAATAAAAGTATAGGAAAAGATACACCAGGCAAGTGCTAATAAAAAGAAGGCTCGTATGGAGATATTAATCGGACAAAATGAATGTAAACAACAAAGTATGCAAAGGCACAAAAAGAAAAATTCCCATTAATAACAAAAATAATCCACCAAGAGCATCATGTACCTTTATAAACTTCACAACATAGCGTCAAAATATAAACCAAGCAAATAATGATAAAAGGTGAAATTAATAGCTGCATTCATATTGAGATTAAAATCAAATTAATCAGACAAAAATAAGACAAGATATAAAAATTTAGATAACAATAAGATTTATTTAGAACCCCGTACCTAACAAATAGAGAAGGCAGAGGTTTTACACACACACACACACACACACACACACACACACACACGCACGGTTTTAACCAAAACTGCCTATGTAGCATTAGGCCACAAAAGAAATGTGACATTCTACAAAGAATCTGTACTGGCTATGCCCACTGACTACAATGGGACAATTAGAAAGGAATGACAAAAAGGTTGTGTCAGTTATCAATTTATTGCCTCCCAATTCTGAATGTACCCCTCAATATCTTCTCTGAATAAACAACAGAATTCCCTTAAGCATTTCTCCTTTATTTTTTTATTATTATTATTGTTATTTATTTATTTATTTATTTTTTTGAGATGGAGTCTCACTGTCACCCAGGCTAGAGTGCAGTGGGGCGATCTCTGCTCACTGCAAGCTCCGCCTCCCAGGTTCACGCCATTCTCCTGCCTCAGCCTCTCCAGTAGCTGGGACTACAGGTGCCCGCCACCACGCCCGGCTAATTTTTTTTAGTATTTTTAGTAGAGACGGGGGTTTCACCGTGTTAGCCAGGATGGTCTCTACCTCCTGATTTCGTGATCCGCCCGCCTCTGCCTTCCAAAGTGCTGGGATTACAGGCATGAGCCACCGTGCCCGGCCACATTTCTCCTTTAAAGTAAGCACATTAAGCTTTCTGGGCAGAGGGTGATGGAGGAACATCGCTGGAGGAAAACGGTTCCTGCAGTTCCCGGCTCAGGCCACAGAGGCACCTAGTTCTTCTGCAACCCTGCAGCCTTGTTTGGGCCACCCGTTGGGCCTCGAACCCAGAGCTCCACATGGCCAGCCACCTCTGGACTCCCTCAACAAGCCCCGTGTAGCCTGTGTGGTCTGGAGAGTCCTGCATTGAGCAATCGTTCCTTCTGCATATCTGGCACCTCTGGACGTGCAGTGCCCGAACTCACACCGTGGGCCCAGCCTC
The DNA here is from genome assembly GCF_009828535.3 of Hylobates moloch. Lineage (NCBI taxonomy): Eukaryota > Metazoa > Chordata > Mammalia > Primates > Hylobatidae > Hylobates > Hylobates moloch. The sequence continues at coordinate 81,888,073 of NW_026652289.1, read as the reverse complement.
AAGCCACTGCTCCCCAGCCTCTACTCCAGAGGGTGGCCTAGTGTGACCAACAGCATCTCTACACCAGTGCTGGACTGCCTGAACCAGCAGCTGTTCCTGCTCTCCGATGCTGAACCACACCTTCCCTAACAAGCTGGTCCTTCCCTGGGGCTTTCTCAGGTCTGCCCTTGCTTAGGTCCCCTCCCTCCGCCCCCATGATACCACACAGAACTTCCACCTCTTAATAGCTACTCTCTCATCATCCCTAATAATTCTACTAAATATGATGCCCCCGCTGGGGTTCCCATCTCCTGAGTGGACCCAGACTGCTATAAAGATAGTTAAATAACAAAAACAAAACAAAATATGACATGCCTGGGAAATTCTTAAACATTAAATAACTGAGGCTTAGAAAGCATTCAAAATGTAAATGATGTATTTTTAGGCATGAACAAAAAATTGGATATCACAACTAGGGGATATGGCCAAATTAGTACTCATTAGGAAATATACACATTTACTACAGAGGGTTTTTTTTTTTGGTAGAAAAGTGGGTTAATGTCATCTGATCTTCAACAGACCTGACAAAAACAAGCAATGGGGAAAGGATTCCCTGTTTATAAGTGGTGCTGGAAGAAGTGGCTAGCTATATGCAGAAAATTGAAACTGGACCCCTTCCTTACACCTCATACAAAAATTAACTCAAGATGGGTTAAAGACTTAAATGTAAAACCCAAAACTATAAAAATCCTAGAAGAAAATCTAGGCAATACCATTCAGGACAAAGGCACCAGCAAAGATTTCATTATGAAATCGCCAAAAGCAACTGCATCAAAAGCAAAAATTGACAAATGAGATCTAATTAAACTAAAGAGCTTCTGCACAGCAAAAGAAACTATCATCACAGCAAACAGGCAACCTACAGAGTGGGAGAAAATGTTTGCAATCTAGCCACCTGGCAAAGGTCTAGTATCAAGAATCTACAAGGAACTTAAATTTACAAGAAAAAAAAACAACCCCATTAAAAAGCAGGCAAAGAACATGAACAGACACTGCTCAAAAGAAGACATTTATGTGGCCATCAAACATATGAAAAAAAGCTCAACATCACTGATCATTAGAGACATGCAAATCAAAATCACAATGAGATACCACCTCATGCCAGTCAGGATGGTGATTATCAAAAAGTCAAGAAACAACAAATGCTGGCGAGGCTGTGGAGAAATAGGAATGCTTGTATACTGTTGGTGGGAATGCAAGTTAGTTCAACCACTGTGGAAGACAGTGTGGTGACTCCTCAAAGATCTGTAACCAGAAATATCATTTGACCCAGTGATCCCATTACTGGTTTATAGACTCAAAGGAAAATAAATCATTCTGTTACAAAGATACATGCACCCATATGTTCACTGCAGCACTACTCACAATAGCAAAGACATGGAATCAACCCAAATGCCCATCAATGAAAGACTGGATAAAGAAAGTGTGGTACATATACACCATGGAATACTATGCAGCCATACAAAGGAATGACATCATATCCTTTGCAGAAACATGGATGGAACTGGAAGCCATTATCCTCAGCAAACTAACAAAGGAACAGAAAACCAAACATCACATGTTCTCACTTATAAGTGGGAGCTGAACACTGAGAAAACATGGGCACAGGGAGGGTAACAACAAACACTGGGGCCTGTCAGGGTGGGATGAGGGGGAGGGAGAACATTAGGAAAAACAGCTTATCCATGTAGGGCTTAATACCTAGGTGATGAGTTGATAGGTGCAGCAAACCACCACGGCACACGTTTACCTACCTAACAAACCTGCTGCACATCCTGCACATGTACACCAAAACTTAAAAATTAAATAAAAAAAAAAGAAAACGAAAAGAGGGTTAATTATAAAGTAAGTCTTAAGAAACGAAAGTGAAAATCAAAATGAAGGAATTAGAAAAACATAAGACTAGGCCGGGCGCAGTGGCTCACGCCTGTAATCCCAGCACTTTGGGAGGCCAAGGCGGGCGGATCACAAGGTCAGGAGATCGAGACCATCCTAGCTAACACGGTGAAACCCTGTCTCTACTAAAAATACAAAAAATTAGACGGGCGTGGCGGCAGGCACCTGTAGTCCCAGCTACTCGGGGGGCTGAGGCAGGAGAATGGCATGAACCTGGGAGGCGGAGGTTGCAGTCACGCCACTGCACTCCAGCTTGGGCAACAGAGCGAGACTGTCTCAAAAAGAAAAAAAAAAGAAAAAAAAGATAAAAGACTAAAAAAAATTAAGACAGAAATTAATTGAAAGTTGGCCCAGTATAAAAAGAATACATACCGTAAGACAAATCAAGAAAAAGAAAGAAAACACAAACATTAGAACTGAAAAGCCCGTAATTACAGATGCAGAAAAATTTATAAAATTATGAGAATACTTTTCAGAACTTTATGCCAATGAATTTGCAAATCTAACTGAATGAAATGTAAGATTTTCTAAGAAAATATAAATTACCACAATTGGCTCAATAAGTAGAAAAACTGAATAGCTATGGAAGATATTTTAAAATAACAAGTTAACCTAATAAAGGCCAGACCCAGATGAATTGACAAACAAGTTTCATTACATTTTCAAGGAATAGATTACCGCGATGTCACATCTCAGAAAAAGATGGAAAGCTGAAGCAATTTATTTTATGAAAGGATAAGCACAAACTAGTCTCCAACATGAGAGAGGCAAAGATCTTACCTAAAACTTTAACAAACAGGTTCAGTGTTAGCATTAAAAACTAACACGTCATGACCAAAAATGGTTTGTATCATAAAGGGGAAGATGGCACACCCTGAGAATGTATCATACCATTAAAATTGGACATTGCCAACTTCTTATTCTGAAAATTAACAATTGAAGAGAAATAAGGATTTGGTTTTTTTTGTTTTTGTTTTTTTGAGACAGAGTCTTGCTCTGTCACCCAGGCTAGAGTGCAGTGGCACGATCTCGGCTCACTGCAAGCTCCACCTCCCGGCTTCACGCCATTCTCCTGCCTCAGCCTCCCAAGTAGCTGGGAGTATGGGCACCCACCACCACGCCCAGCTAATTTTTTTTTTCTGTATTTTCAGTAGAGACAGGGTTTCACCGTGTTAGCCAGGATGGTCTCTATCTCCTGACCTCATGATCCGCTCGCCTCAGCCTCCCAAAGTGCTGGGATTACAGGCGTGAGCCACCACGCCCGGCCTGTTCTGTTTTAACGATACTGTATTTCAGGGTGGTCTAACAGCTCCAGGTGATGAGGAAAATCTCTTCTTTACAGAAGGATAACAGCTAATAAATGAAAACAGTATGAGAGAATTGTGAAATCACCAATTTGCAACAACTAATGAATTAACTGATTCAGGCCAGGATCACCAATGGATAACAGAGAGTTAATTGGCCACTCATATATGTGGTGCCAAAGAACTAGCCACAGATTTCTTGTCAGTCTCAAGCATAAGAAACTTTATAAAAGAAGACTCAAGCTGTCACCAGCTATAGGGTAAACGCACCTGATAGCGGTAACTTAAGCCTACCCTCAGAAGGACCCTGTATGGCAGATGCACCTGAGTGTGTGCTCTGAGCTGGGGAATCAGGTGTGGCCAACCCAGAGATTCGTTCCTTGTCTATGAGGAACATTTGAGCCCCTGGAACATCCTATGGAACACAGGTCATACAGGGCATTGAGGCCCTGAGTTTTGGGGTAAATGAAGGTTGCTAGGTAGGGGTCATTAAGAGGAGGGTGTTAAGTAGAAATGCTAAATAAACTGCATAAAGTTGGCAAGAAGTTGCAGCTTTCCTGCCCAGCCCACTGCCACAAGACTGTAGGAAGGCCGATGTCATCCAGCCCGCCATTGCTGGGCCATTTCTTTTCTTTTCTTTTGAGGTGGAGTCTCGCTCTGTCGCCCAGGCTGCAGTGCAGTGGTGCGATCTTGGCTCACTGCAACCTCTGCCTCCCAGGTTCAAGCTATTCTCCTGCTTCAGCCTCCCGAGTAGCTGGGATTATATAGGCACCCACCACCATGCCTGGCTAATTTTTGTATTTTTGCAGAGATGGGGTTTTGCCATGGTGGCCAGCCTGGCCTCAAACTCCTGACCTCAGGTGATCTGCCCGCCTCGGCTTCCCAAAGTGCTGGGATTACAGGTGTGAGCCACCATGGCCGGCCCATCACTGGACAATCTCTGTACGTAAGGCAGTTCTCTGGTCCAATCTGCCACCATCCGTCTCCCCTGTATGCAAGCCCCTAATAAAATCCCAAGTCTTGGCCGGGCACAGTGCCTCATGCCTGTAATCCCAGCACTTTAGGAGGCCGAGGCAGGCGGATCACAAGGTCAGGAGATCGAGACCATCCTGGCTAACACGGTGAAACCCTGTCTCTACTAAAAATTACAAAAAAATTAGCTGGGCAGGGTGGCACGTGCTTGTAGTCCCAGCTTCTCGGGAGGCTGAGACAGGAAAATTGCTTGAACCCAGGTGGTGGAGATTGCAGTGAGCTAAGATGGCGCCACTGCACTCCAGCCTGGGCAACAGAACAAGATTCCGTCTCAAAAAAAAAAAAAAAAAAAAAAAAAAAAATCCCAAGTCTCGTTTCCTGGCTCTGGGTCTCTTCTTCAGCCTTGAACCTGGTGCTTTCCCCTTTTGAGGTTAACAGAAGTTCATCACAGCATCTTATTAATAAATGGTAACTAGTCAGATCAGTTGCTAATAATGAGACAACCACGTATTACATGTGAATTGTGACATGTTGCAACAGAATGCACACACCACCACTTATGAAGTATTCTTGCCAAGCACTTTTAGTCTGAATCTAAACATGCTTGGGTGGGTTGGATTTAATCATTCAGCAAATACCCCTTCCTCCTCCATGGGACAAGCATACTGCCCACTCCATTGATACTCAACAGTGGAATGTGAATCATCCACCTGCAAGCCCCAAGGCTACACCTCAGGCCATCTCCTGCTTCCGTCCGCTCCTCCTGTGTTCCTCTGACTCACCATGGGCAACACGAGCCCCATGCAGCCCCTACCCTCTAGTTTGGGTCTCAGAATAAACATGTCAGGCAGAGCTACCCCAGCAGACCTGCAACCTGAACAAACCTGCCCTTTTGCTGACCCTGCCTACAAACAGGAAGAAAAATTCTCATCCTATGAGATTCTGCTGTTGTTCCACAGCAAAAACACACAAGCCTTTGGACTGAAATTCCCATTTATTATACTTTTTTCTCTTTTATTGTGAATTAGAAAATGTTTACTTCCATGAAAAAGGTATAAGATGGGGCCAAGTGCAGTGGCTCATGCCTATAATCCCAGCACTTTAGGAGGCTGAGGCAGGTGGACCACTTGAGGTCAGGAGTTCAAGACCAGCCTGGCCAACATGGCAAAACTCCATCTCTACTAAAAATATAAAAATTAGCCAAGCATGGGGGCAGACGCCTGCATTCACAGTTACTCAGGAGGCTGAGGCAGGAGAATCGCTTGAACCTGGGAGGCAGAGGTTGCAGTGAGCTAACATCACGCCACTATACTCCAGCCTAGGCAACAGAGCAAGACTCTGTCTCAAAACAAAAACAAAAAAAAAAAAGGAAAAAGGTATAATGGCCATCAAATTTGACAATCCATTCCTGATTTAAAACAAACCTTAAAAGGTAGGCCAAGAAGCAAACTCCCTGAACTTGATAAAGGATATTTATCAGCCAAGTGCAGCAAAACATCTCATTTTATAGTGATGCCATAAAAGTATCCCCTGTAAATTTAGGGACAAGATTAGGAAGGCTGCTATCACTGTCACCTTTCAGTCTGGGGCTGGTTATCCTATGTAGAAGTACAAACACAAAGAGACATCTCAAGAGGTGTACAGTTTGAGAAGGAAGAGGGGAAGAAGGAGGCATTTTTTTCAGACAATATTCCTGTCTTTATAGAAAATCAAGAGAATCAACGGACAAGTTATTAGGACTAAGAAAAAGGTTTAGCAAGGTGGCCAGGTATGAGTTTAACATATAAATCAATGGCTCTCCTAAGCACCAGCAACAACCAAATAGAAAATGTAATAATAAAAAAGATCTCATACACAATAGCAACAAAACTATAAAGCATCTAGGGAAAGAACATAACAAAAGTGTACAAAACTTTCAAGAAAAAATACACTGCATTCCCAGATAAAAACAAATAACACTGCATTTTAATATAGCAAAAATTTCAATTTTTAAGTATTTTAATTTGGTCCAAATCAACTTAGAAAGTCAGTGCAATTCCAAAAGAACCTCCAATGAGAATAATAAAATTCAGATGGCAGAGGAAACAATTGCAGAAACACTCTAGAAGAACAATGAAGAATATAAAAATAAAACCATAGAATTTTTTATTCCACAAGAGTATACAAATAGACCAGCAGAAGAGTCCAGAACTCATCATCTATAATAATTTACCATATGATCTCTCTCTCTCTCTCTCTCTCCACCACGCCTGGCTGGTTTGTGTATTTTTCCTGGAGACGGGGTTTCGCCGTGTTGGCAAGGCTGCTGTCAAACTCCTGACCTCCAGTGATGGCCTGCCTCGGCCTCCCGAAGCGCTGGGATTACAGACGGAGTCTCGCTCACTCAATGCTCATTGTTGCCCAGGCTGGAGTGCGTAATCTCGGCTCGCTACAACCTCGACCTCCCAGCCGCCTGCCTTGGCTTCCGAAAGTGCTAACATTACAGCCTCTGCTCGGCCGCCACCCCGTCTAGGAAGTGAGGAGCGTCTCTGCCCGGCCGCCCCATCTGGGATGTGAGAAGCGCCTCTGCCCGGCCGCCCCGTCTGGGATATGAGGAGCGCCTCTGCCCGGCCACCCTGTCTGGGAAGTGAGGAGCACCTCTGCCTGGCCGCTGTGCAACCTTCCAAGTGTGAAGTGACAGCCTTCGTTGTAGAATGAATGAAGACACTGACACTGATTATATAACACCTTGGCAGCTATCTCAAGACGCTGATGGTGGAGGTATTGGAATTATAGAAGAAAGCAAACACACAAATTTGACTAAAGGCGATTTTGTGACTTCTATTGGCCCTGGCAAACCAAGGTTATTCTGGATGCAAATAGCCTTGAAAAGGTGATATATATATGAACGTATCTGATATATATATATATATATATATATTCCTTTCAGAATATGCAAAGTACAAAAAATATATACATAAAAAAAAGAAAGTTGAACAGGTTATATGGAAACCTTTGGAGCAATCTAATTTTTCAATTAAAAAGGAAGAGAGAAACATACAGACTACTACATTCACTCTGTATAGAAACATCATTAAAGAGATCCATAACCAGGAAAAAAAATAATAATTTACCATAGGATAAAGGTAACATTTCAAATCAGTTGGTGGGGGGAATGGGTTATAAACTTTGCAACTCATTTTTTAAAAGCTATATATATCTGTGAGTTACGCTATTCACAAAAATAAATTTCGAGAGGACTAAAGACTCATTGTAAAATAGGTGACTAAAATGTTAGATACTCAGTGTAAGGAAGCCCTTCTTAAATAAGACAATAAAAAATCATCAAGGAAAAGACCAATCGGGGAAATGCAAACCACACCATTACCTGTAAGAATGACTAGTGTCAAAAAGATGAAAGATAAGAAGCGTTGGTGAGAATGTGCAGAAAAGAAAATCCTTGTACACTGTTGATAGGAGTATAAACTGGTATCACTATTATGGAAAATAGTATGGAGGTTCCTTAAAAAATTAAAAATAGAACTTCCGCATGATCCAGCAATCCTACTGCTGGGCATACATCCAAAGGAACTGAAATCGGTATTTCAGAGAGAAGTCTGCACTCCCACGCTCACTGCAGCATTATTCACAATACCCAAGATATGTGAATAATCTAAATGTCCTTTGAGGGATGAACAGATAAAGAAAACATGGTATATACTTATAATAGAGTGTTATTCAGCTTTTAAAAAGAAGGAAATCCTGCCATGTACAGCCACATGGATGAAACTGGAGGACATTAAGTGAAATAGGCCAGGCACAGAAAGATAAATACTGCATGATCTCACTTATATTCAGAATCTAAAAAAGTCAACTCATAGAAGCAGAGAGTAGAATGGGGGTTTCCAGGAGCTGGGGGTAGGGGAAATGGAAAGATGCTGGGCCGAGGGTACACAGTGTCAGCTATCCGAGCTGGGTAAGTTCTGGAGATTTACTATAAAGCACAGTGCCTACAGCTAACAACACTGTATTGTACAGTTACAAATCTGCTGAGAAGGTGGATCTTCTGTTAAGTTTCTCATCACAAATCATCATCATCATAATAAAGTAGGCAGGAGGAAACGTGAGCAGGTGACGGATCTGTTTACGGCACACACTGTGGCAATAGTTTCATGGGGGTTGGCTTAGCTCCAGACTCACAAAGTTGTACATTAAATATGTACAGCTTTTTGGAGTGCAGTGGCACGATCTCGGCTCACTGCAACCTGTGGCTCCTGGGTTCAAGTGATTCTCCTGCCTCAGCCTCCCGAGTAGCTGGCACTACAGGCGTGCGCCACCATGCCCAGCTAATTTTTGTATTTTTAGTAAAGATGGGGTTTCACCATGTTGGCCAGGCTGGTCTCAAACTCCTGACCTCAGGTGATCCACCCACCTTGGCTTCCCAAAGTGCTGGGACTACAGGCATTAGCCACTGTGCCCAGCCTCCATCCTCTTTTTTTTATTTTTTAAATCTCTTCTCCCACCATAAAATTAATTTCTTTCGTATTTTTTGGTCAGTCAGAATTGGGAAAGTCCCACACTCTCCTGTTCTCCTATTACCTTAACATCCCAAGCTTCCTTTCCTTTTTGGTCTTTATGAATATATTTATATGGACAGAATTAAGATAAACAAAATTGATTTCCCCATTCTCTCACTTCCCCATCTTGTCTTCCTAGACCCCACAGAGTTAAAACTTCGGACTCTCCTGACCCCCCAGAGCACTTATATATTGTCTGAGGTTCGTGCTGCAGTAACAGACACAGTATTGAATTGCACATACAAATGTTTGCTGGGTATATTCACTGTAAATTTTATTTAATCTGGTTTTTTCTTGTTTGGGGGTTATTTGGGAGGAGGTTGGTTTTGTTTTTTGTTTTTTGAGACGGAGTCTCGCTCTTGCCCAGGCTGGAGTGCAATGGCATGACCTCGGCTCATTGCAACCTCTGCCTCCGGGGTTCAAGCAATTCTCCTGCCCCAGCCTCCCGAGTAGCTGGGATTACAGGTACATACCACCACACCCAGCTAATTTTTTTGTATTTTCAGTAGAGACCGGGTTTCACCATGTTGGTCAGGCTGGTCTCAAACTCCTGACCTCAGGTGATCCACCCACCTCGGCCTCCCAAAGTGCTGGGATTACAGGCGTGAGCCACAGCACCTGGCCGGTTTTGTTTTTAAATATATTTTTTAAAAATCACTGGAAAAAAAATATGTACAGCTTTTGTATGGCAATCTTACCTCAACAGACTGGTTTTTTAAAAAAAGAAATAAGTTTCATAATACTAAGAAAAAGGAAAAGAATGCAAATTTACTTTCTACGTTTTCTTATAATCCCTAAATAAAGTGAATTATTTAGCTACAACAATAAAGAATGTTTAAACCTGGATGAGAAAAAAAAAAAAAAAACACCTAAAACAGAAGACAACAGACTGGAAAAAAATAGTCGAAGTAAATATATCAAAGAATGAGCATCCAGGATGTATTAAACCTTTTTTTGCTTGTATACCCACACACCCACAAACACTCACATGAACGCCAAAAAGACCTTCCTAGATATCAATAATAAAAAGATGAATAACCCCATGGGAAACTGAGCAAAAATTACAAAAGGGAAATTGACCAAAGAGAAAATACACGTGCCAGTAAACACAGGCAAATATATTTGACTTCACAAATAATCCAGGAAATGACAAAATAAAACGGAGATTTTCTCCCCATCACATCCGCAAAGTTATAATGTCGGAAACTGATGACACTGCAGGGACCAAACCACTCTGTAGCCATTTGGGAAGGGAACCTGACAGTATCTGGTGAACTGCAGAATGCAGATGACAGCCAGCACTTCCACTTCTTGCTCTCTTCCCTAGAGAAGCATTAACCCACCAGCATCACTGTTTGTGACAGCAAACATTAGGAAACAACCTAAATGTTCATCAGTAGGAAAGTGTTCATTAAACAGTATCTAGTACTGTACACACGGTCCCTGGAAACCTCTGCAGCAGTTAAAGCAAATGAGGCAGATCTCTAAGATAGACCTGTGTGTACAGTCATGTGGTTCTCCACAATACCGTGTTCTGAACAACTCCGGCATCAGAACAATGCACAGAGATACCTTCTATGTGCATAAAAACAAAACACAGCCATCTACATCTACACATGCATACATGCTTATATAAGATAACGGAGGAAAACACACTAACCACAGAGTGGTTCTCTAGGGAGAGGAAGGTTGTAGATGCAGCCAAGGGAGAACTCTGCTTTATCTCTGATGTCTGAATTTTCCTCCAGAACGCACTCCTGTGTTGCACAATTCTTCAGATGATTTACAAAGAAAATGCAAATAATTTCTGCCTAACTATAATATCCTTAATCAAAAATAAGTGATAATAAGTAATGCACCAACAGGGAATGCAAAAGGCCACCTTCTTCCTTCGAAGAATGGCCGTGTGAGGCCCAGCCCTACAGAACAGGAGGGGGAAAGGGAGAGACACGCATAGGCAGGCGACCCCCTCCTGGGCCCTCACTCCAAGAGCACAAGTCACTGGGGGTGAGGGGCTGGCCTGCAGCGTGCCCTGTCCTCTGCTTACTTTCTTCCCTTTCCAGCCCTGGCCTTAGCCAGTCAGCAGGTTTAGGGGCAAACCTGATCCCTACAGCATGGGAGAAGGTTATACCATAAACTCTGAGAGTCAATTTGCTTCCTATGCCCCAGTCTCTACTGCCTCACAACACACATCAGCCCATTTCCTCTCCTGCTTGGCAGAGAGGGTCAGGATCCTCACTTCCCAGTTAAAGACGCCAAAACTCCAAGAGGAGGTGTGGCAGGTGCAAGGTCACTGGCAGCAAGTGGGGGCCCAAGTTCTGGCCACCTCTCTCAGGTACAGAGTATCGCTCACTGGCCTCCTGGTGTTGCCCCTCCTCGCTGCCCTCTCCAACTACAGGTTCCTCCTCCTTATGGAGCTACCATATCCTGTCACTCCTGGACCCCACTGTTTTCTCAGAGCTTGGGAGAGGAACAGTTGGCTTCATTAGAGCCCAAGAGCCAAGTTACCTGGCCTCAAACTTCCCTGGCAGCTCCAGCTCCATCCCTAGCCAGAGGCTGCTCAGTGGCCACACCTGCCACCAGGCGGCCCCTCCTGGATCCTGCTCTGCACAGCTGCCCTTCCCATGCTTCCTGTCCCAGCCCTGATGACTCCTCTGGCAGAAGGACTGCTGGCCCCTCCCCGGGAAGCCAGTTCATCCTTCTTGCTCATAGGTCCCTGAAACTTCATTCACTGAAGTCTCTGTAGGGATATATAATTCCTCCCAATCTGCAATTTGCCAAAGGCACAGAAAGAGAATCATATGGGTGCAATCAAAGTCTTCCAGGTACCCAGCACAGTAAAACGCAGAGTGGTTTTGCTGCACGGTAATTACACCGACTCTCCAGAGGCCCAGCACTGTCACCCAAGACTATACAACGCTCAGCCCTGGTTGCACATTAGAATTGCTGAGGAGGGAAAATCTGTATTTCTACCTACCCATCTCTATCAATATCTCTATTTATCAACCAATCAATATGCAGACCCCAATCCAACAGATTTCATCCAGTGGCCTTGGGACAGTCCCCCAGGAGAGCTAGTTTTTAATGCTTCCAGGTGATGCTAATGTGCAGCCACATTGCAGACACTCCAGTCAATTTTCAGTGCTTCACTTCTCAATGGGAATTAACAACCACAGCTCACAGATCTGGGAGGAAGGTCTCAAACAGGAAGAAGAAAATCCAGGCAAGCAAGTGCAAGGACAGCAAAGGAAAAATGATAGTGAAGGAAACAGAAGTAATTGTCAAAAAAGAAACAAAATAACAAATTAATACCTTTAAATAAATAGAAGAAGATATTGCCTCCAAAACACAAAGATACAGTGCTACAAAATAAGAAATTATGAAAAATAGAAAGAGCCCTCAGAGAGAACTCAGAGAGCCACAGTAAAAGCAAGCATAAACATTTCAATACAGGTATTTAAAGTCATTGAAGTATCCCAGAAAACAGAACAGAAAGAAAAGAAGATGGTGCCGGGCACATTGGCGCATGCCTGTAATCCCAGCACTTTGGGAGGCAAGGGTGGATGGATCGCTTGAGGTCAGGAGTTCAAGACCAGCCTGGCCAACAAGGTGAAATGCCGTCTCTACTAAAAATACAAAAATTAGCCGGGCGCAGTGGCGGGCTCCTGTAATCCCAGCTACTCTGGAGGCTGAGGCAGGAGAATTGCTTGAACCTAGGAGGCGGAGGTTGCAGTGGGCAACAGAGAGAGATTCCATCTCAAAAAAAAAAAAGAAAGAAAGAAAAGAAGATGGAAAAATATGAAAGAAAAGAGAGACTTCAAAGATAGAATGAATAGGTCAAAAATCAGATAGATGGGAATTCCAGAAAGAGAGAAAAGAGAAAATGGAGAAATTAAAATAGAGAAAATAAGAGGAAACCTCCCAGAAGTGCGTGCAGCGAGCTCTGGGTACATCTGGCCTTGGTTCTGACCCTGTTCCCACCACAGCCTTTCAGATGCCCCAGAGCAGGGAGCAAGGGCCGCAAACTGCAAAGCCTCCTATCCTCAAGCAGGCAAGTACCACTCTATGCACAAACACCCACGGAATCAGGGGTACCCGGGACCCAACACTCCTTCCTCCAAAGCTCTGCCTGGCTGTCATCATTATTGTCTTTTCACAGACTGAACTTACACAGTTATTTTGATGAGCTTTCTTAGAAACAAAAATATAAATCACCAAATGTATTTAATAAGCATCATTTGATGAAAGGAACAGGTTAAAATTTGAAGATAAAAAAGGAAGGAAGAAGGAATAGAAAGAGACGAAATGCAGGGAAAGAGAAACAGAGACAGAAAAGCAAAGGAGAAACAGGCAAAGAAGGAAAGGAGGGGAGAGAAAAGCCCAGACACCATCAGAGGAGACACCTGCACCCAGTAACACACTGACAGGGGGTGACACATGGACAGAAAAAAAGAGCAGCCATTTCTCTCTCCCCGCCAGGCTCACTGCCTGAGTTACAGGGTGCACAAAATAATGACTCCCTTCTGAAGAGCCAGCCAGCTATTCCCAGTTTTCCCCTGGCTCTTGATTTCTAACCTTCCCTCCTAATAATCCAGGCCTGAACGTGTGCAGCACACTGCCAGTGTCACTTAGTCCCCACACTCCTGCAAGTCAGAGGCTGGGATTGTTGTCGCCATACTGGGAGGCCTTCCCTGACTCACCAAAGGTCCCACAGAGAATATCAGGACCAGGAAGTGAGGGATCTTCCCATAAAAATAATAAGCGTGAAAATAACCAACTAACATCATAATGACAGGATCAGATTCACACATAACAATATTAACGTTAAATGTAAATGGGCTAAATGCTCCAATCAAAAGACACAGACTGGCAAACTGGATAAGGAGTCAGGACCCATCAGTGTGCTGTATTCAGGAAACCCATCTCACGTGCAGAGACACACATAGACTCAAAATAAAGGGATGGAGGAAGATCTATCAAGCAACTGGAAAACAAAAAAAGGCAGGGGTTGCAATCCTAGTCTCTGATAAAATAGACTTTAAACCAACAAAGATCAAAAGAGACAAAGAAGGCCATTACATAATGGTAAAGGGATCAATTCAACAAGAAGAGCTAACTATCCTAAATATATATGCACCCAACACAGGAGCACCCAGATTCATAAAGCAAGTCCTCAGTGACCTACAAAGGGACTTAAACTCCCACACAATAATAATGGGAGATTTTAACACCCCACTGTCAGCATTAGACAGATCAACGAGACAGAAAGTTAACAAGGATATCCAGGAATTGAACTCAGCTCTACATAAAGTGGACCTAATAGACATCTACAGAACTCTCCACCCCAAGTCAACAGAATATACATTTTTTTCAGCACCACACCACACCTATTCCAAAATTGACCACATAGTTGGAAGTAAAGCTCTCCTCAGCAAATGTAAAAGAACAGAAATTATAACAAACTGTCTCTCAGACCACAGTGCAATCAAACTAGAACTCAGGATTAAGAAACTCACTCAAAACCGCTCAACTACATGGAAACTGAACAACCTGCTCCTGAATGACTATTGGGTACATAATGAAATGAAGGCAGAAATAAAGATGTTCTTTGAAACCAACGAGAACAAAGACACGACATACCAGAATCTCTGGGACACATTCAAAGCAGTGTGTAGAGGGAAATTTATAGCACTAAATGCCCACAAGAGAAAGCAGGAAAGATCCAAAATGGACACCCTAACATCACAATTAAAAGAACTAGAAAAGCAAGAGCAAACACATTCAAAAGCTAGCAGAAGGCTAGAAATAACTAAAATCAGAGCAGAACTGAAGGAAATAGAGACACAAAAAACCCTTCAAAAAATTAATGAATCCAGGAGCTGGTTTTTTGAAAAGATCAACAAAATTGATGGACCACTAGCAAGACTAATAAAGAAGAAAAGAGAGAAGAATCAAATAGATGCAATAAAAAACGAAAAAGGAGATATCACCACTGATCCCACAGAAATACAATCTACCATCAGAGAATACTACAAACACCTCTATGCAAATAAACTAGAAAATCTAGAAGAAATGGATAAATTCCTCGACAAATACACCCTCCCAAGACTAAACCAGGAAGAAGTTGAATCTCTGAATAGACCAATAACAGGTTCTGAAATTGTGGCAATAATCAATAGCTTACCAACCAAAAAGAGTCCAGGACCTGATGGATTCACAGCTGAATTCTACCAGAGGTACAAGGAGGAACTGGTACCATTCCTTCTGAAACTATTCCAATCGATAGAAAAAGAGGGAATCCTCCCTAACACATTTTATGAAGCCAGCATCGTCCTGATACCAAAACCTGGCAGAGACATAACCAAAAAAGAGAATTTCAGACCAATATCCTTGATGAACATTGATGCAAAAATCCTCAATAAAATACTGGCAAACCGAATCCAGCAGCACATCAAAAAGCTTATCCACCATGATCAAGTGGGCTTCATCCCTGGGATGCAAGGCTGGTTCAACATACGCAAATCAATAAATGTAATCCAGCATATAAACAGAACCAAAGACAAAAACCACATGATTATCTCAATAGATGCAGAAAAGGCCTTTGACAAAATTCAACAACCCTTCATGCTAAAAACTCTCAATAAATTAGGTATTGATGGGACGTATCTCAAAATAATAAGAGCTATCTATGACAAACCCACAGCCAATATCATACTGAATGGGCAAAAACTGGAAGCATTCCCTCTGAAAACTGGCACAAGACAGGGATGCCCTCTCTCACCACTCCTATTCAACATAGTGCTGGAAGTTCTGGCCAGAGCAATCAGGCAGGAGAAGGAAATAAAGGGTATTCAACTAGGAAAAGAGGAAGTCAAATTGTCCCTGTTTGCAGATGACATGATTGTATATCTAGAAAACCCCATTGTCTCAGCCCAAAATCTCCTTAAGCTGATTAGCAACTTCAGCAAAGTCTCAGGATACAAAATTAATGTACAAAAATCACAAGCATTCTTGTACACCAATAACAGACAAACAGAGAGCCAAATCATGAGCGAACTCCCATTCACAATTGCTTCAAAGAGAATAAAATACCTAGGAATCCAACTTACAAGGGATGTGAAGGACCTCTTCAAGGAGAACTACAAACCACTGCTCAATGAAATCAAAGAGGATACAAACAAATGGAAGAACATTCCATGCTCATGGGTTGGAAGAATCAATATCGTGAAAATGGCCATACTGCCCAAGGTCATTTATAGATTCAATGCCATCCCCATCAAGCTACCAATGACTTTCTTCACAGAATTGGAAAAAACTACTTTAAAGTTCATATGGAACCAAAAAAGAGCCTGCATCGCCAAGTCAATCCTAAGCCAAAAGAACAAAGCTGGAGGCATCACGCTACCTGACTTTAAACTATACTACAAGGCTACAGTAACCAAAACAGCGTGGTACTGGTACCACAACAGAGACATAGATCAATGGAACAGAACAGAGCCCTCAGAAATGATGCCGCATAGCTACAACTATCTGATCTTTGACAAACCTGACAAAAACAAGAAATGGGGAAAGGATTCCCTATTTAATAAATGGTGCTGGGAAAACTGGCTAGCCATATGTAGAAAGCTGAAACTGGATCCCTTCCTTACACCTTATACAAAAATTAATTCAAGATGGATTAAAGACTTATATGTTAGACCTAAAACCATTAAAATCCTACAAGAAAACCTAGGCAATACCATTCAGGACATAGGCGTGGGCAAGGACTTCATGTCTAAAACACCAAAAGCAATGGCAACAAAAGCCAAAATCGACAAATGGGATCTCATTAAACTAAAGAGCTTCTGCACAGCAAAAGAAACTATCATCAGAGTGAACAGGCAACCTACAGAATGGGAGAAAATTTTTGCAACCTACTCATCTGACAAAGGGCTAATATCCAGAATCTACAATGAACTCAAACAAATTTACAAGGAAAAAACAAACAACCCCATCAAAAAGTGGGCAGAGGACATGAACAGACACTTCTCAAAAGAAGACATTTATGCAGCCAAAAAACACATGAAGAAATGCTCGTCATCACTGGCCATCAGAGAAATGCAAATCAAAACCACAGTGAGATACCATCTCACACCAGTTAGAATGGCCATCATTAAAAAATCAGGAAACAACAGGTGCTGGAGAGGATGTGGAGAAATAGGAACACTTTTACACTGTTGGTGGGACTGTAAACTAGTTCAATCATTGTGGAAGTCAGTGTGGCGATTCCTCAAGGATCTCGAACTAGAAATACCATTTGACCCAGCCATCCCATTACTGGGTATATACCCAAAGGACTATAAATCATGCTGCTATAAAGACACATGCACACGTATGTTTATTGCAGCACTATTCACAATAGCAAAGAGTTGGAACCAACCCAAATGTCCAACAACGATAGACTGGATTAAGAAAATGTGGCACATATACACCATGGAATACTATGCAGCCATAAAAAATGATGAGTTCGTGTCCTTTGTAGGGACATGGATGAAACTGGAAAACATCATTCTCAGTAAACTATCGCAAGGACAAAAAACCAAACACCGCATGTTCTCACTCATAGGTGGGAACTGAACAATGAGGACTCATGGACACAGGAAGGGGAACATCACACTCCGGGGACTGTTGTGGGGTTGGGGGAGGGGGGAGGGACAGCATTAGGAGATACACCTAATGCTAAATGATGAGTTAATGGGTGCAGGAAATCAACATGGCACATGGATACATATGTAACAAACCTGCACATTGTGCACATGTACCCTAAAACCCTAAAGTATAATAAAAAAAAAAATTATGGAAAAAAAAAACGAAAAAAAAAATAATAATAATAATAAGCGTGAATTCGTGCTTCCTCGTGACATGCATGCTCATTAAGCTCTGTTGCTTTGTCTATCAAAGGGGATAATAAAAGCTTACCTCGTTTCTGGGTTGACCAGAGGTAGATATGTTTGGTTTGTCTGTTTGTTTTTTGAGACTGAGTCTCACTCTGTCTCCAGGCTGCAGTGCAGTGACACCATCTCAGCTCACTGCAACCTTCGACTCCCTGGTTCATGTGATTCTCCTGTCTCAGCCTCCCAAGTAGCTGGGATTATAGGCATGCGCCACAATGCCCAGCTAATTTTTGTATTTTTAGTAGAGACAGGGTTTCACCCTGTTGGCCAGGATGGTCTCGACCTCTTGAACTTGTGATCCACCCGCCTTGGCCTCCCAAAGTGCTGGGATTACAAGCGTGAGCCACCGCACCCAGCCAACCAGAGGTAGATATGTTAACCCAGTTCCTGCACATACACGCACAGTTCCTCACGATAATTGTGGGAAGTGGGGGGCCGGGGGGCAGTGGCCAAAACCAAGACCTAGCACTGCAAGACCACCACACGGCTGGTGGCCAGGGTCTCTGCCTCCTGGCCCAGAGTGACTTCCTCCAGAACTCCTTTCACTCTTGTCCCCCCACACACCTGACTCATGATCTACTATTTGGATGCAGTTGTCACTGAGCAAGCAAGTTTCCAAACAGTGGGTGGATTTTCAAAAATCCCATTAGCATGTGAGCAAGAAATCCCAAGTGCCTGACGAACACTTTCTTATCATTTTTTAAAATGTATTCACTCAACTAACAATGATTTTTCTTCTTCCTGATTTGATAATAAGCCCTCCACTAACAATGATATCCAGGATCTGGGTTCTAAAAGATTCTCTCCCTCTTATCATCCGCCAGCTGACCAAACTGGTGAGTGTGGCTCCTGGCAGACAGCAGGCAAACCACAGACAGGAGAGGGGCTGCCCCCTTAGGATGGGATTTAGCAACTGAGATTGTCAACCCCAGGAGAGCTGGGCACATTTTTTTTGTCTCTTAACACTGGAATTTTATTCTACTACAGATGCTGTAAAGAAATAAATGAAGGACCCCAGGCACTCATTGTACGGTGTGCTTACTCTGCAACTGCCCTAGACAACACCCACTCTGGAAAAGACAACTTGATGGCTGATTCTCCAACAGCATGCCTCTCACCTCCAACAGCACTCAGAAACAGGTATCCTGGGCCAAGCAACATGGATCCCATTCATTTCTCCTTATTTCCCTTAACAATCATAGCAGTCATGTAAACATCAGCAAGACAGAAAGCGCTGTTCTTCAAGCACAAATCCGACAATACCAAAGGTGGCTTCAGCTCATCTGCAACACAGCCTCATTAGAAACCAAAAAAAAGTCCACATCCAACACCTACACTGTAGACTGATTTGGGCAATACAGAAATGGAGTCACCTTCAAGGTGATTTTGAAGGAAATGGAGAAAAAGAGAAGTGACAGGAAAAACACATATAAATGTTTCTTAAAGACTCAAATAATGGCCAGGCCTGGTGGCATGTACCTGTAGTCCCAGCTACTCAGGAGACAGGCAGGAGGATCACTTGAGCTCAGGAGTTCAAGGCTACAGTGAGCTATGATGGCACCACTGCACTCCAGCCTAGATAACAAAGTGATAGGGTTTCACTTTGATACCACGAAAAAAAAAAAAAAAAAACAGTCAAATGATGACTAAGTAATCTGCAGAAGGGTGAGCTCAAATTTGATTCTAAAACAAGGTTTTAGAACAGCTCTGTTCAACAGAAATTTCTGCGATGATAGAAGTGTTCTATCTGCACTGCCCAATATGGCAGGCATTGAACACTTGAAACATGGTTAGTCCAATAGAGAAACTGCATTTTTTTGTTTCCTTCATTTTAATTCATTCAAATTAAATTTAAATGGCCACATGTAGCAAGTAGTTGCCATTATGGACAGTGCAGTTCTAAAATGCATTTATTAAAGGATTGTTTTGGGATCACATCTAAGAAAAGTGGTAATTATTAGAGCTAAAAGTGAATTCAGTAAGAATAAGTTTGTGAAATTAGCCTCATTTCTTTCTCTGATATAGAATCTGCAAAGGCAGTTAAGGGAGATCTGGAAGAGAGCATACCTGGACTTTAGCAAGGCAGGATTTTGGCAGGTCCTTCCCAATGTTCTTGTGGATCATCTGAAATATGTGAGCTGCAGGCAGCAAAGTGAGATGGAATAGGAGCTACCTGCATGAGCACACTAAGCAGGCATCGATTCAGGGAAAACTGTCAGTCTGTGGGGATTCTCCAATTATCTGGCTCTTTTCAGCCCTGGATGATGATAAAGCACATGGCAGCTCTTCAGAACTGTAGATCATACAAAACTGGGATGCAGACTTGAAGGGGATGTAAAAATATCAGGTCAAGTTCAGGGATGGCAGCAGTAAAGTTTAGCAAAAGCATACACTTACATATCTTACATATCCTGCTTGATTGAAAAAGACACGCTTTCACTGCCAGATATGCTAATGTGAATCACAAACCTCATCTCTGAAGCAATCTTCTTACACAAGTCCATTATTAACCATATAGGAGGCTTAATTTCTTTAAGGCCTAACTAGAAATCTGCACCAGTAATTACACTGTCCCATTAGACTGAAAAGCCTATTTTACATAGTTCACTCCAATTGCTCCTTTCATCAAGCACTTTTATGATGAATACTATCTTCCAAGGTCATTATTTATTTCCTTACCTTAAAGAGAGGGTGGAAGCCAATTCTTTGCTAAAGCCCTTGTGACTAAGGACATAAATGAATGAAATGCAAAGAATGATTCATTTTCCTATATGACATAACATCTTCATTACTCAGGATAGTTGCTGTATGGGTGCAAAGCATCAGATATTAAAATATTATGAGGCACTATCAACCATGACATAGTGGGTGAAGTAAAAAAAAAATATTATGTCTGAAGAATTCCACCACCTGCTATGATGCACTAGCTTGTGTCAGACTAATCCTCTCACCAAGAACAACTAGAAACTCTTGACGAAATTTTTTTAAATGATCTCTGTGGAAGTATCAGAGAGCTACCAAGGCAGCTAGGACTTGAGGGGCTGAGATCATGACAAGTAGATAATTACCCAGAAATAAGCTCTGCATTCTGTGCTGCTTTTCTCGTCAAGGCATTTGGGGATTCATGAGTGATGGAAGCCAAAAGGTTAAAAACACGCACAGGAAGAAAGTAGTGGTTAAGAGGCAACAGGGCTAAGCAGAACTTTCAGTAGTCTCAGAGGACTGGGGAAATAAGAAACTGCAATTTATGGCTAATAAGGCAACAAGAACTTGAGGGTCCAAATTGGTAGAGTTGAAACAACACAGACGGGTGAGTCCGCTACCTTAGGAAAGGGCAAAAGCTGGAACTATCTGAACAACAAAATTAATAATGCATTACTGGTTTATAGCCCAAAGTATAAAATAAATATCCGTGAGTCCATACAAATATAAATAAATGAATGAGAAAATAAATGAGTGAGAACAGACCAATCTCCCTGTGCAGAATTGCAAGTAATTTGTGTAGATACTGTCCCCTCATGGAGATGGTACATAACACTCAGATGATTGAGGGTAACATCAGCACTGATAAATTACGTAGCCCTGATTTGATAGGATAAGAATGGCACTTTTTCAGATGGGATCTTCTGCCCCAAAGCTCATAGTCCCTATTGAACCATGAGAAAAATGCCAAGCAAACTCAAATTGAAAGATATCCTATAAAATACCTGAACAGTACTCTTCAAAATTGTCGTCATCGGAAACAAGGAAAGTCAGAGGAACTGTCACAGTCTAAAAGAACCTAAAGCGACATGATAACTGAACTCAAAGCAGTCTCCTAATAGAATCCTGGAACAGCAAAAGGATATTTGATAAAATCTAAGAAAATGTGAATGAAGCACGGACTTCAGTTAATAATAATGCATTGGCACTGGTTTATTAATTGCAACAAATGTACCATACTAATGTGAGATGTCAACAATAGGGAAAAGTAGGTACAGGATGTATGCGAACTCTCTCTACCATCTTCACAACATCTCTGTGAATTTAAACTATTCTAAAGCGGTAAGTTAAAAAAGAAAGTTTATATACTTATATTGGCAATTAGACAAACTAGATTTTATGAAAAGCAGCATTCTTATGGAAAAGAAAGAATTCGTAATTAAAAAGGGCAACCTACTATGAATAAATTCTAAATTTATATGTATCTAGTTAAATGCACTCAAAATTTATAAAGGGAGAATTAACAGGACTATAGTAAGACAAATCTAAAGTATTAGACATTATGAAATTTATGTCTATTAGACATAATGAACAGCGGGATAATTTAACACACTTCTTTCAGTAAATGATTTAACAAAGAAGTAAAAATAAGAATGGAAATATAAGATTTGAACACCACAATTACCCATTTTCCCTCATGAATATATCTAAAGTACTGAACCGAGGAACTACACACAAGGGCACGTGGGATATTCTGTCAAAATTAATCATATGGTGGACAAGTCTAAAGCCAGTGTAAACAAATTTCAAAATGTTAACATTGTAAATAATCTGTTCCTGACTACGGGGTAAGCAAGCTAGAAGTAAATAACAAAAATATAACCAGAAAATATGGAGGCATTTGGAAATCAAACTACTTTAAAATAACCCACATTTCAAAGGAGAAATTTTAAAAAGTAAACACATTTTGAACTAATTAATAATAAAAATACAATGTATCCAAAAATGGTGCTGGACAGCCAGCCATGTTCACAGCAGCACTATTCATCACGGCCGAGGAATGAAAGCAACCCAATGTCTATCGATGGATGATGGATGAACAAAATGTGGTCTATTCATATCACATAATATTATTCGGCCTTTAAAAGGGAGAAAATCTTATCACACAACACAGCACAGATGAACCTTGAGGACATTATACTAAGCAAAATAAGCCAATCACAAAAAGACAAAAACTGTAGGATTCCAGTTAACTGAGGTACCCAGAGTAGCCGGAAAGTAGAATGGTGGCTCCCAGAAGCTGAGGCAAGGAGAATGAGAAGTTGCTGTTTAATGGGTATAGATGTTCAGATTCGCAAGATGAAAAAGTTCTGGAGATCTGTTTGACAACATTATGAATTTACTTAACACTACTGAACTGTACACTTAAAAATGGTTAAGATGGTAAATTTTATGCTGTTTTTTTACTACAATTTTTTAAAATAGTGGATTACAGCTAAAGCAGGCTTAATAGGCTATTTATAACCCTAAAATCATATATTAGAAAACAAGAGAGGCTGGAAAAAATAAATATGCTGTTGTTTTCATGTTCGTGGGTATGCACAGATTTCCTAAACAGGGCACGAAAATCATTAACCTTAAAGGAAAAGATTGATAATCTGGGCCTTCTCATCAAAAGATACCACTGAATGTGAGAAAATATTTGTAATATGTACATCTAGCAAAGGTCTCAGGTACTAACTATATAAAGAACTCCCAGCCGGGCGTGGTGGCTCACACCTGTAATCCCAGCACTTTGGGAGGCCGAGTTGGGCAGATCACGAGGTCAGGAGATCGAGACCATCCTGGCTAACACGGTGAAACCCTGTCTCTACTAAAAAATACAAAAAATTAGCCGGGCTGGTGGTGGGTGCCTGTAGTCCCACCTACTTGGGAGGCTGAGGCAGAAGGGCATGAACCCACAAGGCGGAGCTTACAGTGAGCCGAGATCGCACCACTGCACTCCAGCCTGGGCGACAGAGCGAGACTCCATCTCATAAAATAAAAAAAGAACTACAAAGCACTAAGAAAGAAAATGCAACATAAAAATGAGCAAAAACTTGCACAAAAACTTCAAGAGAAGGTTTCGAAAAGCACAAGTATTCGAAAGAGATATTCAACAGTTTTCAGTGAACTGTAAATCATACCAGCGGATCCCACCATGCATCCACTAAAAGTCAAATTAAAATGACTAACACCACCAGTTATAAGCAAGGATGTGGAGCAAATGAAACTCCTATTTGCAGGTGGGAGTGTAATTGGGTACAATCACGTCAGAAAAAGGACTGGCAGTGTTCACTAAAATAGAAACATACCCAGACCCTGTGACCTATCCATTCCAATCCTGGATGTACCCTCAACAGAAACGCAATCATGTGTACACCAAATGTGTAACAATGTTTCTAGCAGCAATCATGACCCAAAACTAGAAAAGATGCAAATGTCCATCAAACATAGAATGGATGAATTATTTGTATTTTTACAATGCTCTGTAACAGTGAGTCAATGAACTACTGTCACACTCACCACCTGTGACTCTCACAAACATAATGTTGCATAAAATAAGCTGACACAAAACAGTATATATTGTAGAAATTCATTTATTTAAAAAAATTCAAACATTTGCAAAAATAACATTTGGTGCTAGGATTCTGATTACCTTTAGGTGGTGGTGGTAGTGGTGGGGGGTGGGTTATGGCTGGGAGAGGACCCTAGGGGAGATTCTTGGGTTGTGGTGATGTTTTGTTTCCTAGTCTGGGTGGTAGTTTCATAGATGTGTTCACTTTGAAAATATTCATGGCAATGAACACTTAGGATTTTTGTACTTTTCTGTTTACATTACACTTGAATTAAGAAGCTTATTTTAAAATAAGTGGCTTATCATTTGCGCACTGTTCAATTCAAAACAGACTTCAAAAAGGTGACTCTCCAAAGCTTCCTCCCACTTTAGTCTCCATGAACAACTCCAGGTGCTCGTTCTGAGGGTGTGGATTGTTACAGTGAGGGGAGGGGGTGCAATGTGCTATGAGACTAGAAAAGGCACCATAACCTGGGCAGGTGCTCGTCTTTTTAGAGTCTTTCCTCAGATTCTGCTTTGAACCCCAAGCTCTGCCTGCTGTCATGGTACTGTAAACACTGCCCTAACTTCTGTGAGTCAGATTTTCTGATGCCTTCTCAGTAGGATACCTTGGTGCACTAGGGGATCCAGGCTCTTGGGGAGGATCCCCATGTTAGTATCACGTTCCATAGTCCAGCATCCGGAAGGAAGAGCCTGCCAGCTTCTCTCCCCTGCACATACACACCCTCTGTCCTGGTTAACCCACACTAGAGAACAGCTTCCCACCTAGCCATACTGAAAGAACAGAAACATAGTTTCAATTACCTTTGTCAGAGAGGAACAGGAGAAGTGAAGGAATGGAAACCAAGTCCCAGAGAATGGTGGGAAAGCAGACACTCAGGGGCACGAATGACAGTGGGTAGAATTCGTATGTATGGAGTGTCCCTGTGACTGGCTCTGTGCTTTTATTTTTTTATTTGTTTTTGTTGTTGTTCTGAGACGGGGTCTTGCTCTGTTACCTAGGCTGGAATGCAGTGGTACGACCACAGCTCACTGCAGCCTCAAACTTCCAGTCTCAAAGGACCCTCCCACTTCAGCCTCCTGAGTAGCTAGGACACCTAGCTAATTTGTTATTTTAATTCTATGTAGAGATGGGAGTCTCCCAGTGTTGCCCAGGCTGGTCTCGAACTCCTGGACTCAAGTGATCCTGTCATCTACGCTTTCAATAATAACATTCAGTGTGTGTTTTACTAGATATGGTGTTGAGTTCTTTCTGTTGTGAAAAAAAAAAATTGTGGTAAAATACACATAACGTAAAATTTACCACCGGAAGCATTTTTAAGAATACAGCTTAGTGGCACTAAGTACGTTCACACTGCTGTGCTACCATTATGACCATCCATCTCCAGAACTCTTTTCACTTTGTAAAACTGAACCTCTGTCCTGATTAAAACACTAACCCCCCTTCCCTCTCCTTCCAGCCCCTGGCAACCACCATTCTACTTTCTGTCTCCATGAATTTGACTATTCTGAGTACCTCATGTCAGTGGAACCACACAGGATTTATGCTATTCTATCAGGCTTCTTTCATTTAGCATAATGACCTCAAGGTTCAAGCTTCATCCATGTTATAGCATGTGTCAGAATTTCCTTCCTTTTCAAGGCAAAATAATATTCCATTCTGTGTATACGCCACATTTTGTTGATCCATTCATCTGCCAATGGACTCCTGGGTTGCTTCCACCCCTGGACTATTGTGAATCACGCTGCATGAACATGAATGTACAGATATTTCCTTGAGCACCTGGCTTTTACTTCCCCTGGGCATATGCCCAGAAGTGAAATCACGCCTAGATTACACAGCAATTCTATTTTCAGTTTTTTGAGGAACTATCATACTGTTTTCCGACGGGCTGCACCATTTACATTCCCACCTGAAGTGCACAAGGGTTCCAATTCTGCCACATCCTCACAGACCCTTATTTTCTGTTTTGTTTTGTAATAGCTGGCCTAATAGATGTGAGGTGGTATCTTGTGATTTTGATTTGCAATTCTCTAATGATTTGTGATGTTGAGCACGTTTTTCTGTGTTTACTGGCCATGTGTTTATCTTCTGTGGAGAAATGTTTATTCAAGCCCTTTGTTCATTTGTTAATCAGGTGGCTTCCTTTTATGTTAAATTCTAAGAATTCTTCACACATTCTGGCAATTAACCCTTTACCAGATGTATGAATTACAAAGATTTCCTTCCATTCTTTGGGTTGCCTTTTCACTGCTGACTGTGTCCTTTGAGGAGATTTTTATATTAGATGAAGTCCAACTTACCTATTTTTTCCTGTTGCTGCCTGTGCCTTTGGTGTCACATCCAAGAAGTCATTACCAAATCCAATGTCATGAAGTTGTACACCTGTTTTCTTTTGAGTTTTATGGTCTCAGCTCTTATGTTCAGGTCTTTGATCTATTTTGAGTTGATTTTTGTATTGTCTTGTGTTGTTTTTATATTGTTTTCAGTTTTTCCAACACCATTTGAAGAAACTGTCCTTTCCCCACTGAATGGTCTTGAAATCCTTATCAAAAAATCATTTGCCCATATATGTGAGGGTTTACTTGGGGGCTGTCTACTCAATTCCTTTCATCTATATGTCTGTCTTTATGCAACTACTACATTGTTTTGATGACTGCAGCTTTGTAGCTAGTTTTGAAATTAGGAAGTGTGCGATCGCCAACTTTGTCCTTCTTTTTAAGATTGCTATTACTATTCAGGGTCCCTGGAGATTGCATATGAATTTTAGGATGAATTTTCCTATTTCTACAAAAAGCGTCACTGGGATTTTGATAAGGATTGCAATGAATCTGTAGATTGCTTTGGATATGACACAGTTTGGCTATGTCCCGCGCCAAATCTTGCCCTCAATTGCAATAATCCTCACGTCAAGCGTGGGGCCAGGTAGAGGTAACTGAATCATGGGGGTGGTTCCCCCATGTATGTTCTTGTGGTAGTGAATAAATCTCATGAGATCTGGTGGTTTTATAAATGAGAATTCCCCTGCATAAGCTCTCTTGCCTGCTGCCATGTAAAACGTGCCTTTGCTCTTCCTTCATCTTCTGCCATGATTGTGAGGCCTCCCCAGCCATATGGAACTGTGAGTCCATTAAACCTCTTTCCTTTATAAATTACCCAGTCTCAGGTATGTCTGTATTAGCAACATGAGAATGGACTAATACAGGTAGTATTGACATCTTAACAATATTGTCTTCTAATCTAAAAACATGCCATGTCTTTCCATTTGCTGGTGTCTTCTTTAATTTCAGCAATGTTCGGTAGTTTTCTGTGTACAATTTTTTTGCTTCCTTGGTTAATGGAATTTTTTTCTTAACTCCCCTTCCAGATTGCTCATTGTTAGTGTATAGAAATGCAACTGATATTTGTGTGTTGATTTTGGATCCTGCAACTTTACTGAATTCATGTATTAGTTATAACAGCTTTGTGTGTGTGTGATGTCTTTAAGGCCTTCTACATACTGCATAAGACCATGACATGTGAAAAGAGAGAAAATTTCACCTCTTCCTTTCCAATTTGGATGCCTCTGATTTCTTTTTCTTGCCAAATTGTTCTGGCTAGAATTTCTAGTACTATGTTAAATAGAAGTGGTGAAAGGGGGCATCCCTGTCTTGTTTCTGATCTTAAGAGGAAAAGCCTTTGCAATTTTTCACCACTGGGTATGCTGTTGGCTGTGGGCTTTGCCTGTATGGTCTTTATTATGCTGCGGTATTAAACTCTTTTCTAACTGTCAAAGCAATATTTATTTATTTATTTATTTATTTATTTATTTATTTATTTATTTTGAGACAGAGTCTTGCTCTGTTGCCCAGGTTGGAGTGCAGTGGCATGATCTCGGCTCACTGCAACCTCTGCCTCTTGGGTTTAAGTGATTCACCTGCCTCAGCCTCCTGAGTAGCTGGGATTACAGGGGCCTGCTACCATAATGGGTAATTTTTGTATTTTTAGTAGAGATGGGGGTTCACCACGTTGGCCAGGATGGTCTTGAACTCCTGACCTCAAGTGATCCACCCGCCTTGGCCTCCCAAAGCACTGGAATTGCTGGCGTGAGCCACTGTACCCGGCCAGCAATTTTTATTTAAAAAGCAGCAAGAGCAGTGACTCACGCCTGTAATCCCAGCACTTTCGGAGGCCAAGGAGGGAGGACTACCTGAGCTCAGGAGTTCAAGACCAGTCTGGGCAACACAATGAGACCCTGTCTCTAATTAAAAATTTAAAAATTAGCTGGGTGTGGTGGTGTGTGCCTGAGGTCCCAGCTACTTGGGAAACCAAGGTGGGAGGACTGCTTGAGCCCAGGAGGTTGAGGCTGCAGTGAGCTGAGATTGCAGCACTGCACTCCACCCTAGGCAACAGAGAGAGATGCTACCTCAAAAAAACAAAAAAGGCACATTATTCCCATTGTCCAGATAAGGAAATCAAGGCTTAGAGAGATCAAGCGATTTGCTCAGGGTAACACAGAGACAGTTAAGTGGTAGAGGCAGAATTCCGATGCAAGTCTGGGTAATTCTTAAGTGTTTAATTTCAGCCCCTATCTATGCCTTTGCTATTTAAGATGTGGTCTGAGGACCAGAAGCATCTGCACCACCAAATCACAGGATCCACCAAAAACCATGGAATCAGAATCTGCATTTAAACAAGGTCACTGGCTGGGCGTGATGGCTCACGTCTGTAACCCCAGCACTTTGAGAGGCCAAGGCGGGTGGATCACCTGGGATCAGGAGTTTGAGACCAGCCTGGCCAACATGGAGAAACGCCATCTCTACTAAAAATACAAAAATTAGTCAGGCGTGTTGGCACGCGCCTGTAATCCCAGCTACTCGGGAGGCTGAGGCAGAAGAATTGCTTGAACCCAGGAGGCGGAGGGTACAGTGAGCAGAGATCATGCCGTTGCACTCTAGCCTGGGCAACAAGAGTGATTCTCCGTCTCAAAAAATAAAAATAAAATAAATGAGATCCCTAGGAGATTCCAGTGCACACTGGAGTTCGAGCAGCCGTGCGTTATGCCAGCGGTCCTCAACTTTGACGTAGGTCAGAACCACCAAGAAGGCTAACAAAGAACACAGAGGCCCAGGATGGAGGAAGCAGGACATGACCTGCATTTGTATTTTTACCAAGTTCCCCAGGTGATCCTGATACCAAACACAGTCTGAGAACCACGGTGCTACACCAACGTGGAAATGGCCTCTAGGTTTCAGGACTGAGAGTGCCACTAGGCTAAGCTAGGACTGAGAATAGATTTCTGACAAAATTGTCCCCAGCACAGACTGTCTCTGGGGCATGGAGTGCAAAGAGGCAAAGAGCCCTCTGTCACACGAAGGGGGCAACCAGGGGTGAGACCTTCACTTCCAAGACTGAGCTCAGGAAGGAAGTCTGCTCAGAAGCCGTGTGGGGTCTCTCCAACCCTGAAAGGCCAGATTCTGTCTAGAACTTGGCTTTTAGAAGGGATCCTAGACATATCCCAAGTCTCCAAGACAAAAGCCTGGGCCTCAGTCTCCCTCCAGCATCCCTGAGAGCAGGTGTGGACCATGCTACAACCACCAGCCCACTGTGACCCTGAGGTTAGTGGGAGACAGGAAGTGACAATGCTGCCACCCCACGCATCTGCAGCACCAGCTTTTGGTCCTGGAGCCGACACGTGTTACCAAGAGTGTGGTCTTTTTGAGGTACTGACTTGGCTAGGCAATCATGCCACTCTTCTAGATGTTGCTGTGAAAGTCTTCTGTCCATGTCATTAAAGTCCATAATGAGTTGACTTTTAGAAAGGAGATCATCCCAGACAATCTGGCTGGGTCTGGATCAATTTGTTGGGAGACCTTAAAAGTAAAGCCAAGGCTTCCTTCAGGAAGAAGAAATTCTGCCCGTGGACTGCAGCTGCAGCCATGCCTGGGAGTTCCAGCCTGCCCTTCCCCATGGCCTGCCCTGCGGGCTTCAGGCTTGCCTGGCCAGGTCCCAAAACGGCATGAGCGGATTCCTCACAATATATCTCCTCATATCCATCCCCTACTGCTTCTCTGGCTGAACCTGACTAATAGACCAAGCCTTTCTCCTATCCATCCCCTACTGTTTCAGTGCACCACTGAAAACTATTCCACCTCCATAGAGACTCTGCAGGTTGATGTCCTATCAGCCAGCTATGAGACCTGGAGCTAGTGGCTTAACTACTCTGAGCCTCTTTCCTCAAACGGCAAGAGTCTAGACTAATTGATGCACAGAAGGAACCCTCATGGTGGAAAAACATTCAGCACCTGCATTAGCTTTTGAAGAGCTATCTCCAGTAGCAGCAGATGTTCTTTGGAGGGTAGATTTGACTCATCTTAAGTAGATTCTGAAGCGAGTTTCCGAAGACAACCTCCATGCCATGAAAACGCTAGCCTGGTCGTCTCTCTGTAGAGACTATGAGGAGCCTCTGGTGCACGGGCCTCTACCCCATGCCGCACCCTCCAAGGTCATCTATGGAAAGCATATATCCCTTCCTGTCAGTCCTCCAACGAAGACCTGCCAGGGCTTCTCCCAGGCCGTCTACACAGGTCAAGCTGGCCTCTGCCACCTCTTCTACCTCACCCCCTGGCTCCTCCATCAAGCCAGATCAAACAATTCCATTCCCGGACCCACCACGCTGCTTCCTCTGTCCCCACTTCAGTCATATATACACACTTGTTTGCCTGGAATGCCCGTCTTCCCCCTCTCTCGCAGAAATGTATATTCATCCTTCGAGATGAAAGATCAACCCTCACTCCCTCCTGGACAACCCACTGGACTGATGAGTCCGCCCTCCCCAGGGTGCACTCTTCGTCTCCCTTGACATTCACAGTGTGCAACCACCAAGACGCCACCCTTTCCCGCAGTGGCTGATTCTCAAACTGAAGGTCAGGGGCTCTCTTTCCAGCCTCGCATTAACCCATGCCAAACATGCCTGTCTGCCACCATTCTGCTTTTCAACATAATAACTTTTGGATGAACAATGAATACAAACCCAACAATGGACAACACACAGTGCACCCCACACGTGAGGCTCAGGAGGTAAGTGGTGGTCTCTCCCTGCAGTCCCCCACTCGCTGACCCCCCAAGACCAGCACATGGCAAATGACGTGAACTTTCTTGTAATGAGGGTCTCTTATGAGATGGTAACAGCCACCACTGCTAGGAGACCTCCCACCATCCAGGGTGGCATGCCATCACCCTTTCCTCTGCAGATGTATGAACTGATTGAAGGAGATTAAGCGATTTGCCCAAGAAAGGAGATTAGTTCACAGCAGCCCTAGACTGTATGGAAATGAAATTCTTTGCAGTATGCTCTGCTGCGATACAGGAGACCCCTGTTATGACTCTGGAAGACTTAGAAAATGTCTCCATGACATGTACATTGCTCAATTCATCCAAGCACACCTTGTGGTATGAGAGTTAAATTAGCATGTCCGTATGTGCCTAGCAGCACACATGGTGACAGTAAGTCTGGGAAATGACAGGTTAAAAGAAATTTAAATTGTTCCCTTTCTTGCAGGACTTCTGAAGGTCTTTTATATGGTGCTTTGGGAGTGTCCAAAACGGGCAATACAGACAGCACTTCCCAACCTAATGTGACCGGGGACTATTATATTCAGGAACATCCGCTGGGAATCCTCAGAACACAGTTTGAGAATGCTGGCTTGCACACTAATGTCATTAATTAGAACTGGACATAATTAATTAGAGCTGAATATCATTAATCAAAAGTTACATACAGAAATGGCTAACTTCCCTTTCATCACACTAATTATGTTGGGCTCAACCTCGTAGCAGTTCCTCGTGCTACTTTCTTAACCCGTTTTCCATCTTTTTTAAAAAAAAAAGGGGTGTTGATGAATTTTTTTATCTTCTAAAGTACAACTTGAAACAAAAAAGAACTGGGTGTCAGAGCAGGAGCTTCCAATTTTAAAGCACACACCAAGTCTGCAAGCAAATAGTAACAGCCAGCTCCTCGTCCTCTCTTTGCTTCTTCCAGGGAAGGAAACCAGCAAGATCGGAAAACTCACATGTGCTACACAACCAACCCCTCTTCATTATGTGGTTCATTCTCACAATCTACCCGCCCCCAACTCATGAGTCTCCACTTTGCAGATGGGAAATTGAGCTTCTGAACATTTCTAAAGTCTAGGGGCAGTGGCTCATGCCTGCAATCCCAGCACTGCGGGAGGCCCACTTGAGGCCAGGAGTTCGAGACCAGTCTGAACAATATGGTGAAATGTCCTCTCTACAAAAGATTTTAAAATTAGCTGGGCATGGTGGCACTCACCTGCAGTCCTAGCTACTTGGGGCTGAGGTGGGAAGATTGCTTGAGCCCAGTTCAAGGCTGCAGTGAGTTATGATCATGCCACTGCACTCCAGCCTGGGTGACAGAGTGAGACCCTGTCTCAAAAAAAAAAAAATAAAGAAAAATAAAAATAAGAAACTAGAGCTATGTGATGACCACATACTTCTTGAGCATCCACTGTACATGAGGCACTGGACCGGGCACTGGAGGATACGGGACAAGCAGGCCTGCAAATCCACAGAGACAGAAGCCAGGCAGGAGGGCTGTGGACTGAGATGTCCACCTAAGGTCCCAAAAAGTGAAGCCCATGAGCCTCGTCTGTGAAGATAAAAAGAAGCACCTGAGAGAGGAATGACCCACACAGGCAGGGCCAGAAGGAGCCTCCCATGTGAAGGCAGCAGTTCAAGAGGCAGAGCCAGGTCAATGTGCAAAGCCTGGCTCATTCAGAAATCCTACTCATTTCACACAGGGAATGGTGGCTTACACTTGTAATCCTAGCACTCTAGGGGCCAAAGAGTTCAAGACCAGCCTGGTCAACACGGCAAAATCCCACCTCTATTAAAAAAATATATAAAAATAAGCTGGGTGTGGTGGCACGTGCCTGTAGTCCCTGCTACTCAGGAGGCCAAGGAGGGAGGGCTGATTGAGCCCTGGATGTCGGGGTTGCAGTGTGCCATGATCACACCACTGCACTCCAGCCTGGGCAATAGAGCAAGACCCTGTCTCTAAATAAATCAATAAATCCCACCCATTTCAATGAAGAGACAAACAGAACCATCTGTACAAGGGTGAGGCCAGGTAGTCAGCCAAGGTGGAGGATGAACCAGCAAGACAGGAGCAAGACGGCCCCATCAGAGGGACCCACAGCACAGAACACTGGGGTCCGTGTGCCTACATCCAGGTGTTTACCACAACTTCTTTTCTCCTTAACTTTGCAAATACACAGAAGCATAGAAAACAATGTAGCAAACCTCCATTCAGGCTTAACCATTGCTGTCAGTCCCACCCCCTTGAAGTCCCCCTTCTCAGGATCACTATCATTCACTATGCAGAACAAACCCTGATATCTTCTGTTCTAATCCGGTTTATATTTTTAGAAAATGCTGGTTGTGACCCACTTGTGATGGTTAATTTTATGTATCAACCTGACTGGGCCACAAAGTGCCCATGCGTCTGGTTAAACACTGTTTCCGGATAGTCTGTGAGGTGTTTCTGGAAGAGGTTAGCGCTGGAATTGGCAGACTGAGTAAAGCAGAAGGCCCTCCTCAGTGTACGTGAGCATTGTCCACTCCAGTGAGGACCTGCATAGAACAAAACAGCAGAGGAGGGTCGAATTCACTCTCTGCCTGACTGCTTGACTGGGACATTGGTCTTTGTTGCCCTCCATGCTGCTGGTTCTCAGGCCTTTTGGCCTGGACTGGAATCTGCACCAGTTCTCTGCTTCCCAGGCCTTTGCACTACAACACTGGCTTCCCTGGGTCTCCAGCTTGCAGATGGCAGATTGTGAGACTTCCCAGATGCCATATCATGCAAGCCAATACCTTATATCAATTGACCAATCAATCAATTGATCGATACATAAACTCTAAGATAAACTGATCCTATTGGTTCTGTTTTCAAGAGAACTGACTAATACAACACTGAATCCCTTTCATGGCCTGCTAAGGTATCTATACCCAGGAGCGGAATTGCTGGGTCATGGGGCATCCACATTTCAACCTTACTAGATAACACCTAATTGTTCTCTAAAGGGGTTTTACTAATTTGCCCTTGATAAACAGGACATGAAGGCCCCCTTGCCTCACACTCTGGGCAACCCTTCGATTATCAGACTTTCTAATTTGCTAACATATGAGTGTGAAGTGGTATCTCATGGTCTCCCAGGCAGTTCCCTGATTAGAAGCAAGGCAGAGTTCATTTGTCTATTTGACATTTTCATTTTTTCTTCTTCATAGTATTTGCTCATTTTTCAATTCTATTGTCTTTTTAAAATTAATTTGAAAGAGTTCTTGATACAAACAGAATACCAATCTCTCACAGTAAATTCATCATGAATATTTATTCCAGCCTATAGTTCCCTTAAAGAAGTTGCTAATACTGATGTTTGATTAATCCATATTTTCTTTTATGATGTGTGTATGTTTCCCACCTCAAGAGCAGATAGAAAAAATCTTCTATGTATTTTAACATTTTTGTCTTTACATTTTGCCCTTTAATTTTTTTTTTTCTTTTTTTTTTGAGACGGAGTCTCATCCTGTCACCCAGGCTGGAGTGCAGTGGCACAATCTTGCTCACTGCAACCTCCACCCCCCAGGTTCAAGCAATTCTCCTGCCTCAGCCTCCTGAGTAGCTGGGATTACAGGTGTCCGCTACCACACCCGGCTAATTTTTTGTATTTTTAGTAGAGACGGGGTTTCGCCATGTTGGCCAGGCTTGTCTCGAGCTCCCGACCTCAGGTGATCTGCCCACCTCAGCCTCCCAAAATGCTGGGATTACAGGTGTGAGCCACTGTGCCTGGCATAGGCCTTTAATTCTATGGCCATTTACTGGTACATATGCTGTGAGGTAGGGATCTTACTATATCTTTTCTCTTTTCCTATGTGGCCAACCAGATGTCCTGCATCACTTCCCACCTGGTCCATAACACACCTCTGCCACCTCCTGGCTTCCTATACATGTGAACACTTGCTCCTAGCCTTGCTACCCTGTCCCAGCCATTGCCGTGTCTCTCCCTGCACAAATCTCGCACAGTCTTCATCATCCCGGCTCTCCATCAGGAACCTCACTGCTTGGGGGTCTCATGGCCTCCTGCCTTAGTGCTCTGGCTTTGTGTTTTCTCTTCATGTCTCGTAGCTTGGAATTTCCATGCCTTTCTTTGGATCTTATGTTTTAAAGAACACTTTGGGCTAGGTTTTACACAGCATTTATATGCATCCATAGTGGGGTACATGCTAGTATCACATCAGCCCATCATTTTCAGGACGTGATGTCTTCTAACTTAATATATGTTCTGAGACTTGCCGTGATTTAAATACAGCTTATTATTCTTTTCTGTGTTCCTTCAGGATAATCACTGATTTTATATATTTCATTATTCACACATTTTATAGGATGGTTATCATAGGATATAGTGAGGCCTAGAATTTAATTCTCAAAAAAAAAAAAAAGAAGAAGAAGAAGAGAATAAGAAAAGAGCCTCAAACTTTTCCTGTAAGTGGAAGCACATTCACAAATTATCCTATGAAAAGACATCAGGCACACCACGGGTATTAGTAATCTGAAGCTACAGAATCATTCCATTTGCAGTAGAAAAATAAATAAACCCAGGCCCTTTCTTCTCTTTACAGATCTCCTCACAGAGACTCATTCTGGCATAATTGGCATTTAAAAGTATCTATCTCCTTGCCGCCTTTCTCTCTGAGAAGGAATATGCTTTTCTGCTGGGAAGCTGCAGAGAATTGTGATGAGTATATTCACTTACATGATAGGCCTATTACACTGCAGATGAGTGAGAGCAATCGGGAAGAGAGCCCAGCACCTTCTCTATTGCAATTGATTTTGATCGTCTAATAGTATTTCAGGATACATAAAAATTCCAGTAGGTCTTTTCTAGACTCAGAAGAAAAAAATATCTTATACCTTACAGGCATAAACAAGACCACCCTATGACTCTATCAGAATGTAATGACACCCCAGGTTCCATAAGGAAAACGTCAAGAAGCCAGTTTCACCGTGGACAGTCCCTAGAGGGCGGATGGGCTGAGACAGCTGCTTAACCCTGGGCTCCCAGAAGACTGGAATTTTATGGAATCATGAGCTGCGTCTCCATAAGTAACATCTCCCTTCATAAGCTGTCCTTACTGCTGGTGACAATCAAAATCTCCAGCATTTTCAGAGCTGAGAGTGGATGATGCATCTAATGTCATTATGGCTGAAGTATGTTTACAACCCTAAGTAGAAAGTTAAACAGAGCAGAAAAGGCCTTGTTGAGAGCACAAAAGTACATTCACAAACTTTGAAAACTGGCAACTGAGAAAAATTTCAGTAAACACTCCAGCTTATGTCCAAACCCATTAATAATCACGCAGCTCCTCTACGTTTCATCCTGTCTCATGGACGAGGGCTGATTGTCCTGCATCTCTTAAATGCCTTGTGAATGTGCTCCCTCCACGGAGAGCCACCGCGTAATTCACCCAGGACATTTGTGACAAGAATGCTCCCCAACTGGCTGCAAAGGAATTCCTGCCTCACCAGCAGAACAGGGGTGGTGAGTGGTTACCATGATATGGGAAAGATGCAGGGCAGAAAGTGAAATCAATAAAGCCGCCTTGCTTTACAAATAATGGCTTTTTGGGTGGCTTCAAATAGCCAGACCTGTGGCCTTGCGCTGCCCTGGAAGAAAAACTGTGATTCTGAATCTGAGTCTTGACACTCCAGAATCCCATCCTCACCCCTGCTGGTCTTCATCCGTCCCCTCACACAACTGGCACAGAGATTCCCCACTGGGACACATAAAGTGTTCCTCGCCTTGGTCGGGCAGTGGGGGTGTTCCCAAGGCCACTGCTGCCTTGCTTGTAACACTCTGAACTGCCTCCCTGTCCAAGGTTACCACATGCTCCTTCCCAAGAATACATAAGAACCCCCAGAATCCGTCAGAAGCTCAGGCCTGCTCTGGGCATCAGGACATGAAGACCATCCCTGGCTCTGCTTCTTTAACTCCAGCAACAATGCCCTCTGCTCCTCGTTCTCCAAACACGCCCCACCCCGTACACCGGCTTCCCTACAACGCCGCCGCCTTGTGTGTCTCCAACCACAGAAGAAGAGAGCCAATTCATCTGCAGTGAAGAACCTGTCCCTTCCAAGTCTCCCCTGTGTGGAACACTCGGCTGGCACCAGGACTCTGTTCCTACCAGTCCTACGGGGCAAGGGCAAGCCAGATGCTGACCGTGGGGCAGTGTCATCAGGGCTGCAATACTGCTCTATGCACAGGGAGGGAGGATGGGCCACGCTCCATCCCTGGCAAGATGAGGAGGCCTCTTTTTATCAAAGTTAGATTTCTTCTGCTCAGCTTCCTGGTATCTCACAATGGCTGGTCCCTTCTCAAAGTAGACCAGCCACTGCCCACACTGGAGAGTGAAAGTTCGAGTGCTACCTATTGTTGCCGATATACATGTGTCTGCTTTCGCTGTAACTAGGAACCTAGGTAGGAGTTACACAAATCCATGACTGAGTCTGCTGAGGACCATGGTTTACAGAAACACCAGTATGATGAGGAGAGGACAGATGGGGAGTGCGTGTCTTGCTGTGTTGTCACTGGGTGGTGGGCAGGTCTGTTCCAGGCAAGGTAAGTGCCAGCAGCGTCCCCAGTGTCCATCCACCCCTTGGCTGTGACTCAAACCCCAGCTTCAAACTCCCTGAGCTCACACACACAGGACCCCAGAAAACAAAGAGCCATGACAGTTGCCAGCTCTGCCTCCAGTGTAGCATTTTCCCTCCAGTGAAACAGTCCGCTCCCCACACGGCAAAAGCAAAACCTCATTCCATGCAACGCTGCCTTGTATTTCTTACCGAAAATGAGTGGTTTGGTATGTCCCGAAAAATCTCCTGGTGATCAAATCTTTCTAGAATAAAGCAGAAGAAAACAGAGAAAATTACTTCCGCTTCAGCAATGATACAGGTGCGCACATAGAGCTCCTTCAAGTATAAAAATGTAAATATGAGGCTTTGAATTACCTGTAAAAGTGAACAGATTATAATTCTAATGAGATAATCAGAAATTACCCTAAACAAATAATTAAAATGTTTCTTTAGCCATTCATCGCATAATTATTGCCTTAAGAACAATGTGTTGGGCAAATAAAGAGATGGCTTATGTACCATTTTGAAAGAAGAGACTCTCTGCATTTTAATGAGGCTCCTCAAAGCCCTCATGAATATGTATTTTCCCACAACAAAGCTTGACCCCACGGGTTTGCAGAGCTGGTGCTTTGCGGCACTTTCAGACTGCAGAGGGTATGCACATGGGGTGGGCAGGGAGAGGACAGCAATGAAAGTGAAGAGAGGAAGGAAGATCACCTCTCCCTTCCAATGCCCAGGGTCTCAGCCTACCTTCTCCCAGGCAAGATGGTTTCATGAAAAGAATGAGAAAGAGGCCACCAGGTCTCAGACTTCCCTGAATAGAGGAAGCTCTGCACAGGAAGGCTGAAGAGGAAGCTACTGCTAGCAGGCTCGGGGGCTTCAAGGCCAGGCCCTTGGGTTGCATCAGGAATTCAGGGCAAGGGCATTAGAAGGCTATGGGCAGGAAGCCGGGGTGGAACAGGAGGAGGGGTGTTCAATTGTCTGCAACATCACATCTGAATTCTGCCTCTCCCTCCATGTTGGCTACAGATAGAGAAAGTTACAAAGGGCTTTCTGTGTTCCTTTCAAAAAGGATAGTAATACAGCCTCCTCCCGGGGGCGTCAGCTGTTGAGCCGGGCCAGGCTGCAAGCCCTTCACGAATGGCTGCACTGCTGGACAGGGCACCTGCAGTCTGGTCCTGGGGTCTGCAGTCGTAGGGAAGAGCCCTATTCGCTGGGGAAGGAAACAGGACACAGGCAACACAGTGGCTTCGACTTCATCACAAAGGTTTAGTCTGTACTCAGCGTCTTCACTTCTCTAAGAAAGCGGCCAGTTGCTCTCACTTCCTAGGCAGACACTCCTAGCAGAGGGTTATAATTACGGAATTTCCTCCACCCAAAATGGCCCAGGGCAGATACTTCTGGTCCCCATGTAAAGGAGATGACCCGATGTCTCTGAGGAGGCTAAAGATGTTACCATGTTGAACAAGCTACCCGTTAAGGGAGCTGCAGAGCTGTAACCTGCTTGCCTCTGCTCAGGAGAAACTGGCCGTTTGCACCGTTGTTCCATTTCTTTCCTAGGGTGTGGTGCTTCTGTGGCTTTTCACGGCCTGTTCTGTGAAGCAACATGGTGCTTCACAGATCCTGGCCCTTTGCAAGGAGGCCTCTTTATCACACCCAAAGTGAGCACCACACAAAAAGCATGTCAATCACACACACGCTTTCCACAGTGGGGTCAGCGTGGGCTGCTTGCTTCCTGTGTGAACGTCAGAAAATCCCTTCACACCATCTCTGTCAGTTTCATCGTGTGTAAAACTGGACAATAAGAACTACTTCAAAGGTGGCTGGGAAGGTGAACTGCAAGGAAACCTCTAGAATGTTGCCTGGAATCACATTAGCATCGAATAGTATTCCCTTCTTCACTCCTAAGCTCGCCATCTGCGGTCCTCCAAAAATAAGTAATTTCTGGGTGAGTGCATGAACTAAAGGTTAGTCCAGCAGCAAGAACCCTCCACAGGGAGTCCAGGGATGCGGCCTCAGTTCCTCACTCTGTTACAGGTTGGCTCTGTGACCCCAAGCGGATCAGTGAGAAAGTCAGGCCTGCCAGCCCCTGTCCTCTCCAGGCACCCTAAACCCCAGCTCTGGGCAGCTGTCACTTGACCAAGCACTGCAGTCCAGCTTTTCCCACTTGCTCCTGGCCCAGAAGCGCCTCAGGAAACCCGGAGCCTGTCTCAGGACTGCTTCCCAGCCCTGGGAGGTCTGCCCCCCAGCCCTGGGAGGCCTGCCCATCGCCCACCGCCTCCTTCCCAGAGTCTGCGAGTCTCCAGAAAGGCCAGAGCTCATCCATCTGCATCCCCCAGCAGCCCCACAGGCTTCACACTGACTTCCAGCAAAGGCACAGAATCATCACACCGCCCAGGAGCAACAGCAGCACTGCACCTTATGTAAGGCCTTTCCATAAAAGGAAGCAGGCCCATGTCTTCACTCCATTTAGAACGGGTTTTGAGTGTTTATTTATAGGCATCACACACCCAGCCTTCAAGGAGGGTGGAGGAATCAGGCCTCTGGGCCCCTGTCCACCACCCTCATTTGCATTCTTTTCATGTTTCTTTTCTCTCATTTCCCAGCAGCATTTTCGCTCAAAAGCCAGGTCACCTACCACTTGGACCCAGCACCACTTTTCATTTTCTGCAGAGAAAAATATTCATTTTCGTTTCCATGAAGGAGTGCCCTGTCCTTGCCCTCTCCAGGGCCCCTGGCTAGCATTCGCTAAAGCACAGCTGTGTGATTCGAGTGACCTATGTCTCCCGGACAGAGGGCTCCCCTGAAAGTCATGCCCGGCAAGGTCACGAGAGCCGGGAAGGCCCTGGGGGCAGCTGACTCTGAGTCACCAGTGGGCCAGGCACATTTGGGGGGCGGGCTTCATCCCAGCGGGCAGAAGGAACACAGAGGATCAGATACTGCTTGGAAACCCTAGGCTTTTCCCACTGCCTGACCATTCCTGCATCTGCCAAGCACATCACTCCATCCTCTTCCTGCCCCTCCAGGGGCAGTGAGGACCAGGCCACTTCCCCAGTCCCCCTCGGCTGTTTCTGATCAGACAGAAAGGCTGGGGCCTGCTCTTTTCTCACCATTTTTGGAACAATTAAATCCTTCTCAATCTTCAGACCGTAAATTAAGTACGCAGGTCTCCCCATGATATCACAACACTCTGCTCTCCAAGTGTAGCCATTCACAGGTCTTTACTTTTGTTTGGAGGCTTGGGAGCTGGTTTATTCTGCAGCCCTGCAGCCCAGAGGGACACACAAATACAAGGCCAAAGAGGCTCAGGGGCTCCCTCCTTCTCCAGGGTGCAGGGCCTCCCTGAGCCCCCAGCCCTGGGAGCCAGTCCAGAAGGAGAGGCAGGCCTTGCCTAGACTAGCCCAGAGTCCACAGCAGAACTCAGCCACAGAAACACATCCAGTACACAGCCTCAGCTGCCTGACTTCAAACACCACGCACGAGGTTCGCTTCTCTCATGAATATTTTGCTGAGGCTGTTGGCATTTAATTTCAGGACTAATTAATTTTCTCACAGGATACCACAACTGCCATCATAGGCTCTGTATTATTCTACGTGCAAATTTCTGGCAGTAAATTGGACTTGTGATCTAACCGAGCCTTTGAAATACCATGTTTCCAGGGACTCTGGAATGAGCAGAAATGCTAAATATTCCTTAAAGAAGATGATTCATACATTTCCTGATTACCTTTGATTATTATGTCACAGGAGTTGGTGAGGGGGTCCAAGATCCAGAAGCGATCCTCAGGGACCCAAGGTGACCCAAATGGCTGGGGAGGGAGCCCGAGACAGGAAGCCGCTTAGGCTAAGAGAACCCTGACAGACTCTCAATAGGGCAGCTCATGTGAGTGTCCCCTCCAAAGCAGGGGACACCAGCCCTGGAGCCAGAAAGGCACATGGGTAGAAGAATGGGTGAAGGAACCCATCTCCCATCTCCCTAAGCATTTTCTTAGCAAAGCTAAGGCAACACTCACAACATCACAGACTCCCAGACCTGGAAGTTGTCCCGGGAAGGCACAATCACACTCCTTCCTCTAGCTGGCCCCAGAGCTATGGCTGCATTTCCCAGAGTGAAATGGGCAACGCTGCACTTGCTAAGGGGCTGGCACTGGGCACACAGGTTTGGGAAACCCTGGCACACTCTGCCTGGGTTGTAGAGCAAGTGGAATCTGGTGAACAATAATAACCCGAAGGCAGTGACACACTTGTTGACAGGATGCTCTGGCCACACTGAGCAGAGGCCCTGGGATGGGTTGCAAGGGGTCTATGCTAAGCACCATGGTCAGAAGGATGGGGGAAGCATCAGGGTGCATCAAAGACAGAGCGTCGCCCCAGTGCCAGCTGGACCTGGCTCCTCCTGGTACCAGCCTAATGGCTGCAGCCCGTACCGAAAGGCAGGTATCCCCCAGACTGATCAGCGCCATCTCATGAGGGAAAGCGTGTAATGGGGGTTCACACTCACATGGCCTTTGTGGGCTGGCTGGGCTGCCAGCGAACTCACCTGCATGGGGCGGCCTCACAGGGGGGCCAGGCAGCTGGCAGAGCTCAACACCTGGCACAAGGAGGCCTCCTGCGGCCTGGCCCTGTAGCTCAGCCAAGCTGCCGCAAGAGGGATGCAGTGAGATGGCAGTGTCCCCACAGCTGTGGCTGGAACCCCAGAACAACCAGGATGGGACTGGGGACACGGGGGATGGATGCGCCCCCAGACCAGGAGAGACGTTTTTACTGTGGTGCTTGGGGAATTGTCTGTTGCTTCCTGATGGGACACACAGAGATGGTGCTGAGACAGGCAGAGCAGGGCCCTTCCAGGACAAGGAAAGCAAACAGTCCCCAGGAACCGCTCCAAGAAATGGCCAAAGACCAGTGACAGTGGTGGGGTGGGGTGGGGGCTCAGAGGGGCTCCAGGTCCTCAGAGCCAGTCAGGGAGGAGGACACCCAGGTTTTGGAGGGAAGGGTGGGAGGGACAGTGACAGTGAAGGTGGGGATGCTCCAGCTGGGGTGGATACCAAAGTGCTCTTTACAAGTAAAATGTTTAAATTCTGAATAACTGAGTCCCTAGGCTGGCTGCAATGTAAAGGACTCCAATGCCATAACTCTATTTATAAACACGAGCATGTATTATTTTTCTCCTGGGCAAGAAGCTGAGCCTTTAGAATAGAAAGCTCAAACCTCAAGACTCTCATTTGTGCAAATGTTTTGAGAAGAAACTGGATTAAAAGTTAAGTCTTCAAGAGTCTAACTGCCAAAAACAATTGTTTTGTTTGGGAAGGTGGCTTGTAAATATGGCACTAAAATTACTTAGTAATAATGTACAAATTGCTATCATGAAAATGGTCACAGAGCTCTGTTCTTGGAAACTTACCTTGAAGTCTAGCAGTGACGGGCCACATGTGATGAGTAACATTCTGCCCCCAGGTCCTCACTTTTTACTCCAGATTTGAATTGGGAGACTCTTCATGGGTGATTAGTTCACCCACGGGGGACCAATTCTTTCAAGGAGACCACGGGGGCTCACACAGCCAAAGGCAGAGTTGGGAGTGCAGATATAGAGTATTTCAGCCTGTTTCCAGACTCACAGATGTTATCTAAAACCAAACTGGCTTTTAGAGCTCAGAAATTTGCCCTCAGGACAAATGTTCAATATACCTGACTTTATCACTTTTTACACATTTGCTTTCGCGTAAAGTTATCTGAGGCTCACTTAAATAAACCCAGGAGCTCCTTGCAGTGGGGCTGAGCTGACTTGTTTGTTTGTTTTTGTTTTTTTTTTAAGACAGAGTTTCTGTTGCCCAGGCTGGAGTGCAGCTCACTGCAACCTCTCCCACCCGGGTTCAAGCAATTCTCCCACCTCAGCCTCCCGAGTAGCTGGGATTACAGGCATATGCCACCACGCCTGGTTAATTTTTGTATTTTTAGTAAAGACGCAGTTTCACCATGTTGGCCAGGCTGGTCTCGAACTCCTCACCTCAGGTGATCCACCCACCTCAGCCTCCCAAAGTGCCCACCACGCCCAGTGGAGCTAACTTCTTCTGTGTGGGGTTGACATTAACCGTGCCCTCTTCCCCCTGGGCTGTAATCTTCGGTAAGTCTGTCCTTGTGTAGCCTACAGCATGAGGTAGACAGAAACGCAGTTCACTTCTCAGCAGGGCTCTGACACGGCTCTCCAGTGATTCTCAATATTAAACCGACCTTGTTTTCTGCAATTCCTGCCTGGCTTTGAGAAATCAGGGAACAGTGCGACACTGAGGTATTAAGAACTGGAACTTGGTGCCAAGACAGCCCACGTTCCAGGATGGACCCTGATGCCCACCGCAGAACAGGATGAAGGGGAAGGGAAGGTCTGCAGGCAGCTTAGCCACGTCTACGTCTGACCCCAGGGAGTGCGGGGACAAGCAGAGGGTGTACACAGCCCGCCAAGGCCGCCTCTGCTGGCTTGCTTCCTCGTCATTGTTCTCTCCTAAACAAATGAGGCTTCTATTTTTGCTGTGAGGAGCCTGATGCCTTCCAATTCCCAGGCACCCCCTGGAGCGGGGCTGGGATTTCGTTTTCCGTTCAGGCAGCTCAGGGATGGAAGCAGGGCCACCCAGGAGACCGGAAGCCAGAGTGAAGCAGCATCTGCCAATCTTCTCAGATACATCTGAGCTCCAGCTCCGGCCATGGTGACGACACCTGTGCATACAGCCCCATGTGGCCACA
Source organism: Hylobates moloch (assembly GCF_009828535.3). Classification (NCBI taxonomy): domain Eukaryota; kingdom Metazoa; phylum Chordata; class Mammalia; order Primates; family Hylobatidae; genus Hylobates; species Hylobates moloch. Next base: position 81,843,631 of record NW_026652289.1, on the reverse strand, counting down.
CAGGGCCCAGCACACCAAGTTGCATTAGTCTATCTTGTGCTTATTACGACAGGCACTAACTGCTTCACAGATACGAACCTGCTCATCCTCCCAGGCCCGCCATGGGGCGCCATCATCCCATTTTGCAGATGAGGACACTGAGGCACACACAGATTAAGCCTAAGGCTACACAGGAAGTGCTGAAGCAGGGATTTAACCCTGGCAATGTGGCCCCAGAATCCACACTCTTAGCTTCTACATTATGTTAGAAGGAAGAAAAGAAAAAAGATATTTATGGTACATAAACTCAACAACGGATCAGATTGATCAATAAGAAAATAGAAAAAAAGGTGCAAAAGATATGGCCAGTCATTCACAGAATACCAAATATATGAAAAAAATATATAGGCCGGGCGCGGTGGCTCACGCCTGTAATCCCAGCACTTTGGGAGGCCGAGGCGGGCGGATCACGAGGTCAGGAGATCGAGACCATCCTGGCTAACAC
>NW_026652289.1:81816823-81838147 GCF_009828535.3 Hylobates moloch | reverse complement strand
TCTCGAAAAAAAAAAAAAATATATATATATATATATATGAAAACAGATATATGGAAAGATGTTAGCCTCACTGGCACACAGGGAAATGCAAATTAATACCTCATGTAGACAGCACTTACACGCATTAGACAAAAATGTAAAATGTCTGACAACACCAAGTGCTGTCAAGAAAAAGGAGAAGAGGAAATTCATACGCTGTCAGCAGGACCATTCATGAGGACACCCACCCACTTTGGAATAAAATTTAGCTGTTTCTAGTACATTTGAAGATTACTGTACTCTCTTCCATAGCAATTCCAATCCTTGCTAAATATTCTGACAAATCCAGCTCACGTTCACAGAGAGACACATACCTGAGTACTCAAGACAGCCTTGTTTGTAGCAGCAAGTCATAGGAACCCAACTAAGAGTCCATCAATGGAGAACGACAAATAGTCTTATGTTTGTACAATGCAATACCACACAGCGGTGAAAATGCATGAAATACAGCCACCTGTTTTCACATGGATGAATCTCACAAACATAATGTTAAGCAAACAAGGCATGGGCGTGGTGGCTCAGGCCTGCAATCCTAGCATTTTAGGAGGCCGAGGCAGGCGGATCACTTGAGGCCAGGAGTTCGAGACCAGCCTGGCCATCATGGCGAAACCTCGTCTCTACTAAAAATACAAAAATTAGCCGCGTGCAGTGGCGGGCACCTGTAATCCCAGCTACTCAGTAGCCTGAGGCAGGAGAATCGCTTGAACCCAGCCGTTGCCGTAAGCTGAGATCGCGCCACTGCACTCCAGCCTGGGCGACAGAGCAAGACTCCATCTCAAAAAAAAAAAAAAAAAAAAAAAAAAGGCACACTACAGAAAAAAATACAAGGTGATATCATTTACATAACGCTTACAGACAAAACGCAGAACAGGGGTAGGAATACTTATACATGTACTAGGCCATAAACAAGGATCAAACTTCAACAGTAGTTACCTCTGTGTGAAAGACATGCACCTGGGGAGGGGCTCTAGCTGCAAGGGTGTTATGATGCTTTAAAATATATCCACAGGCTGGGCATGGTGGCTCATGCCTATAATCCTAGCACTTTGGGAGGCTGAGGCGGGCAGATCACTTGAGGTCAGGAATTCGAGACCAGTCTGGCCAACATGGTGAAACCCTGTCTTATTAAAAATACCCAAATTAGCCAGGTGTGGTGGTGTGTGTCTATAAATTCCAGCTACTTGGGAGGCTGAGGCAGGAGAATCACTTGAACCTGGGAGGCGGAGGTTGTGGTGAGCTGCGATCACATCACTGCACTTCAGCCTGGGTGACAGAGCAGTGAGACTCCATCTCAAAAAAAAAAAAAAAAAAAAAAAAGAATATATATATATATATCTCCACAAATTCTCTGACACTCCCTTCAAAGAGTGGAACCTAATTCCTCTCTCTGAGTGTGGCCTGAATTTAGTGACTTGCTTCTAGTGAACAGACATAAGCAGAAATGACAGTGTATGACTAATGAGACCAGGTCATAAAAGGCACAGCGGCTTCCTCTCTACTCTCTCTGTACTCTCTTTTGAATCACTGAGGCTGGGGGAAGCCGCCTGCCATGTTGTGAGGACACTCAAGCAGCTCTGTGGAAAGGTCTATATGGCAAAGAACTGAGCCCTCTTGCCAGCCAACAGCCAGGTGAAGTCGATCTTGGATGTGGATCCTCCTGCCCCAGTCAAGCCTTCAGGTGCCCCAGCCCACATCTTTTCCCTCCACTAGAACCACCCAGCTCAGCTGCTTCCATATTCCTGGCCCACAGACTATGTGTGAGATAATAAATGTTTACTGTTTTATACCACTAAGTGTTGGCATAATATGTTACACAGAAATAGGTAACCAATACGGTAGTATTCTCCACCTTTAGCAGCTTGTGGATAACTAGCTGTTCATCACATTATTCTTGTTACATTTTTGTATGCTGCTATGGACTGAATGTTTGCACCTGCCCTTCTCCAACATGTCCTAATGCCCAAAGTGATGCTATTAGACAGTGGGCCTTTGGGAGGTGATTAATGGGATTTGTGCCTTTGTAAAAGAGACCCCAGAGAACTCTCCTGAGCCTTCCACCAACTGAGGATGTAGTGAGAAGATGGCCTTCTATGAACCAGGAAGCCCTCACCAGACAGCCAATCTGTTGGCGCCTTGATCTTGGACTTCCCACATCCAGAACTGTGAGAAATAAATGTCTGTTGTTTGCAAGCCACCTAGTTTATGGTATTTTGTGACAGTAACCTAAAGAGACTAAAATATATGCCAATTGTTTTGTAATAAATTTAACCCCAAAGACTAACATAAAAATAAGAAGGGGACCGGGAGCAGGAGCTCATGCCTGTAATCTGAATACTTTGGGTGGCCGAGGCAGGCAGATCACCTGAGGTCAGGAGTTCAAGACCAGCCTGGCCAACATGGTGAAATCCCGTCTCTACTAAAAATACAAAAATTAGCCAGGCGTGGTGGCACACACCTGTAATCCCAGCTACTAGGGAGGCTGAGACACAAGAACCCAGGAGGCAGAGGTGGCAGTGAGCCAAGATCATACCACTGCACTTCAGCTTGGACAACAGAGGGAAACTCTCAAAACAAATTTTTTTAATAATTAAAATTTTAAAAAGAAAAGCAGAGTGGTCAACAGTAGTGACCTGCTAAGTACAGGCTGAGAAGTGGTGCTCCTTCTTACGGAACAGGCTGAGTGTTCCTACGAAACAGGCATCCACTGCAACACTCAGGAGGGCTGGATGACAGGAAGTGACCTGCCAGCGCTGGCACAGGAAACGCTGTCTGTCACATTAACCAACTAGTGAGTCCTACACCTGAATGGGCTCAGCACTTTAGTTAATGTTTGCAGATGTTGGGCAGTGACAAGCAAGTACGCACAGTGGGAACATACTTCATCCTTTTGGGTGATCGGGGAATGGCTTCTCTCCTCCAGGAGGTAGGAAACTTTGAGAAGCCTCCTCTATGGGCTAGAGAGCCACCGGGAATTGTAACTGGGCAGGGGAAGAGGAGGCAGAAGGATTTACTGCATTACGATATTAATTTTAATTAAGGAGACTTTTTTAGGCCAAATGAGCATATGCTTGTGCCTCAGAGGCCGGGAGGGCACCACATCCCCCAGGAGGATCTTGCTGGAATGGGGGTGCCTGGCAAGCCCAGGGCAGCCACCTGCTCTGCCGCTCCTCCCAGGTCCTGAAGCCATCAGGAAGGACTGTTCAGAAGCCAGGGTCTGGCCACCAACACATCTGTCCCTCTTTGTCTTTCTATCTCTCTCTTTCCTTCAGATCCCAGAAAGCAGAAGTGCGTTTCATTCCTTAGAACAAACCAGCTGAGCTGGTCAAACAGTCAACCCAATCCAGTTAAAGCAGCAAGAACTCGTTACATCCAGGAGACCCCATCTGTACCAGTCTCGAAGATCCGCTGTGGAACTACTGAAGACCACTTATTTTAAATCCTTTCTAAGAGCAGAAATTCAAAATCTCAACGTGTGCTATTTTCCTCAATTTACTCATTTCATGAAAAACGAAGTCCAAAATCCATTTTAATTCAAACAACCCCTTTTCTGGCCATGATCTGACAACAGACATCGCCGTAACACCTAATACACACATCCCACACGTGCTTTCCTTTTTGAAAAACACTCAGCTGAGGTGACAGAGGCACTTAGGCCTCCCTTTCAGTGCTCTCTGACCTCGGCTTGTTAGGAAAATGACCAGAAGAATCTGGACCCGACGCTGTTTGTTCTCATTATTCACTGCCCTCTGGCTGGTAGACAAAAAGGGCAAAGAGTGAAGGGGCGTGTGGGGCGCTGGAGCCTAATCTGAAAGCATCGTGTGCCCTAGCCCAGCACATGCTCAGCCCGTGCCCCTGCAGTGCAGCCACAGAGCCACAGCAGCTGTGCTCAGCCTCAGGGCCTCCCAGACCCCCACCTCCTCCTCTTCTCCCAGCCAGTCAGAGCCTGGCTCAGACAGACAGAAGCCTGAAGGGTGTGACACCACCAAACTTTCCTGCCATAGCCACCCAAGCTCAGCCTCAGGATCCAATGTGTACAGAGTGGACAGAGGCCAGCTCAACCACTGAGACATAGGGAGCACCAATCCAAGCCGCTCTGCATCCCAGGCAGCTCCCCCAACCTCCAGAGATGGCAGTGGGGGGGGGGGGGGGGGAGAGAGAGAGAGAGAGAGAGATTGAGAGAGCAGCTCCCCCAACCTCCAGAGATGGCAGTTGGGGGAGAGAGAGAGAGAGAGAGACAGAGAGACCCTGCCTCTCTTCTAATGAGCAGTAACCACAGCACACCCCTCCACTGGTCTGAGTTGCAAACAGGACCAGGAAGGATCCTGGCACTTGAGAGGAAACCACGGCAGAGAGAGTGAGTCAGGGGGCTGGAAGCTGATGCTGGCTCAGGACTGGGTGGCTCTGTGACACTAAGCCTAGGTTCTCCCAGTTGTGAAATGGGGATAATTATAGTCCCCTATAAGCCTATGTCATGGGGTTGCTATGTGGCTTAAATGAGGTGCCGGCAGGTACTCAGTGGGAAATGCACACCGGCTCTTGTTCTAAAGCCCTCAGAGCCCTGCCCCCGCAGCTCCCCTGCCCTCACTCCCCCAGCATTGCCGGGCATTCAGAGTCCTGAATAATAACGCCTCGAGAGCTTGCTTTCAACCCCACTGTGAGCCCCTCCAGGGCAGGACTCTACACCCAGACTAGCATCCCCGATCCCAGAATCCCCCACCTTGCCACCTGTGCACCCCACAGCAGCATAACTGATCAACCGAGGGCACGCCTCACACCAAAGTGTGAGCGTCTGCACGGCCTCTGGATACCTTCAGAGAGGACACTCATTAGCCCAAAGAAAGCCAGGTTCCTGGGGCAGTGCAGGGCAGGGCAGGGGTCTTCTAGCACCACTTATACCTCAGCAGGACCCAAGCCCAGGGGTGGGGACCACAAAGTGGCCTGGGTGCTTGGGATCACAAATCCCATTAATCTACTCCTAAAACCCTTCCCGCAGATCCTGTGGCCCAACCTTCCCCAGAGGTGAGTTTCTTGGGAGAAGGCAATGTTCTGTCTTGGGCTACTAAGGAGTGCCCTCCACCCAGTGGGGGAAAGAGCCCAGCTGCCTACAGAGCTACCCCAGGCCAGGTCTCTCCAACCCACTCTGACAGTGACTTGGTGGATCCTCCCACACTGCGAGGTGGGTGGGTGGGGCCCATGAGCCGACAGCGCTCCTGGAGGCCACCTTGTTCACTACATTACATGTCTTGGGAGCTTCAGCACGCCACACCAGCCTCGAAGAGAAAAGTCAAATTTGAATTTGGGGTTTTTCAGTATGCTGGGAGAGACTCCAGAAAATAATGTATTGGCAAACGCTGAAAAGAAACATGTCACGCATGGACCCAAAACTGAGTATCAGAACAGGACCCTGGTGTCCTCCTTGTCAAAACCAAAGCCAATTACTCTCCCACCACACACACACCACAAATACATGTCTTTTCATCTGGAAAATGAAGGCAAGGAAATGAATTTCATTTTCAAAATCAGGCTCTACTCAGGCAAGGACCACCTTGCATGATGCCTCCCCAATGTGACGGCTGACTGAAGCACCCAGGGAGACGGCGGCTGGGCTGCAGGTGTTCATGGAAATGTTTACACCTTCCCAACCTCAGAATTCATGCAGGTGACCCAAGCCCACTGAACAAGGAAGACAGTGATGACTCTCCAGGGTCTGCACCAGGGGATCCCCCAGCCAACTCGGTCAGTGGAGACATGGGTGGGCAATAGGCAGTGACTTCCTGTTTCACCAAGTTACCTTCCACCCTGACACACTTGTGACCTCTGTAGGTGCCAGGACCTCAACCTAAATGCAAGCCTACCTTTGGTTTTAATTATGCATTTATTTCATTTCTACATAGACATCACTACAACCTGGGGTCATCATGGAAGCTGGCCCGTTACTGCGATCTCTAATTTGACTTCTATAGAGCAGGCCGGACACCAGCCTTATAGGCAGCCACGCCAGGCCCCCCAAGCTTGGGAAGGACACTTGCGCTGAAGACATCATCAACGTATCCTTGAATTGGTCATGCTGGTCCAATGCCTCTTCCTAGTCTTGCTTTGTCATGACAAATTGCTGCTTTATTTTCTTCAGGTCCATCCTTATCAACTTATTTTCCAATGACTAGACTTTAAATAGGACATGAGGACTTTGAGGATCGAATATAAATCCTCCATTGCCAAAGCAGAAATATATACCATCAGAGTATCTTCCCTGAACCAGCCTTAGGATAAAGCTGATATAATACCAGGGAGGACTGAGGGAGAGAAACTGGACCTGTGCTAACAAGGTCAAGCTGCTAGATCAAGCCTTGCCTGCAACCAGCTATTCTGGACTTTCCAATGACATAAGAAAAAGTTTATGTCACCATAGGATGGGTACTTAGTTATATCAAATGTCTTAATGGATAAGGAAACAGCCCAGTGAGATAACCTGACTTTATTAGCCCAAAGGGCAACAAAATTAAAGCCTAGTGACACTGCACTAAGTCCTGCCTTGTGTCAATATGTTGGGCTGAGTTCAACACGGCTTAAAATAAACACAAAATCCTTAACTCTTTATAAGTTTGGGGGGGAAGGCCCACTTTTCCTTATTTTTTGACTAATTTCAACTTTTATTTTACATTCAGGGAGTCCATATGCAGGTTTGTTACCTGGGTATATTGTGTGATGCTAAGCTTTGGGGTATGATTAATCCCATTATCCAGGTAACAAGCACAGTACCCAATAGTTAGTTTTCAACCCTTGCCCCCCTGTCACCCTCTGCCCTCTAGTAGTCCTTGGTGTCTACTGTTGCCATCTTTATGAGTACCCAATGTTTGACTCCCACTTATAAGTGAGAACATGTGGTATCTGGTTTTCTGTTCCTGTGTTAATTTGCTTAGGATAATGGCCTCCAGCTGCATCTATGTTGCTGTAAAGGACATGACTTTGTTCTTTTTTATGGCTCCATAGTATTCCATGGTGTATATGCACCATAATTTCTTTATCTAGTCCACTGCTGATGGGCACCTAGACTGCTTATGTGTCTTTGCCCTTGTGAATACCACAGTGATGAACATACAAGTGCATGTGTCTTTTTGATAGAATGATTTATTTTCTTTTGAAAATACACTGAGGAATGGGATTGCTGGGTCAAATGTAGTTCTGTTTTAAGTCCTTTGAGAAATCTCCAAACTGCTTTCCACAGTGGCTGAATAATTTACATTCCTTTCAATGGTGTATAAGAGTTCCCTTTTCCTCAGAGCCTTGCCAGCAACTGTTTTTTTTTAACTTTTGAGTAACAGCCATTCTGACTGATGTGAGATGGTATCTCATTGTGGTACTGATTTGCATTCTTCTGATGATTAGTGATGTTGACCATTTTTTCATATGCTTGTTGGCTTCTTATCTGTTTTCTTTTGAGAAGTGTCTGTTCATGTCCTTTGCCCATTTTTTAACAAGGTTATTTGGTTCTTGCTTGTTCAATTGTTTAAGCTCCTTGTAGAGTTGTGATATTAGACTTTTGTTGGATGCATAGTTTGTGAGTATTTTCTCCCATTCTGTAGGCTGTTTACTCTTTTGCTGTGAAGAAGCTCTTTAGTTAATTAGGTTCCACTTGTTGATTTTTGTTTTTGTTGCAATTTCTTTTGAGGACTTAGTCATAAATTCTTTCCCAAGGCCAATATCCAGAATGATGTTTCCCTAGGTTTTCTTCTAGGATTCTCATAGTTTGAATCTTTAATCCAACTGAGTTGATTTTTTACATGGTAAAAGGTGGGGATCCAGTTTCATTCTTCTGCATAAGGCTAGCCAGCTATCCCAGCACCATTTACTGAATAGGGAGTCCTCTCGCCATGGCTTATTTTTGGCAGCTTTGTCAAGGGGCAGATGGTTGTAGGTGTGTGGCTTTATTTCTGGGTTCTCTACTTGGTTCCATTGCTCTGTGTGTCTGCTTCTGTGTCAGTCCCATGCTGTTTTGGTTACTGTAGCCTCATAGTATAGTTTGAAGTTCGGTAATTGGTGCCTCTGGCTTTGTTCTTTTTGCTAAGATTGCTGTGGCTATCTGGCTCTGTTTTGGTTCCATATGAATTTTAGAATAGTTTTTTCTAGCTCTGTGAAAAATGGCCTTGGTAGTTTGATAGGAACAGCACTGAATCTGTCAACTGCTCTGGGCAGTATGGTCATTTTAACAATATTGATTCTTTCAATCCATGAGGATAGAATGTTTTTCCAATTGTTTGTGTCATCTCTGATTTCTTTCACCTCCTTGGTTCGCTGTAGTCATAAGTATTTTTGTGTGTCGCGATTGTAAATGGGATTGTGCTCCTGATTTGGCTCTCAGCTTGAACATCATTGGTGTATAGAAATGCTACTGACTTTTCTACATTGATGTTGTATCTTGAAACTTTACTGAAGTTGTTTATCGGTTACAAGAGCCTTTTGGCAAGGTCTTTAGGGTTTTCTAGGTACAGAATCATAACATCAGTGAAGACAGATAGTTTGGCTTCTTTTCCTATTTGGATGCCTTTTATCTCTTTGTTACCTGATTGCTCTGGCTCGAGAAGGTTCACTTTTCAAATCTTACATGACCAAACTCTAGCAGAAATCAGATTAAATTCAATCAGATCTTTTCTGGTTCCCCCAAAACAAGCAGGACAAACCTACATGGTCAGTGCTGAATCTACCAAGTGTTTAGCTAAAAGGCACAATTTACATTGAACATTTCTGCACTTCCCTGTCTCTGAAAGACAGCTTTGACCCTGGCTAACATTATTGTGCTTACAGAAAATCTCCACGCAGCTTTCAAAAAGAAATTTTCTTTTAACTAGCCACATAAATAAGCCCTGCTCCACCAATCAGCTGAGTATGGTTGTGTTGGCTTGCTTTTCTCTTTTTTTAAAATAACTGATGCAAAGACCCAAAGAAGGATCAGAAAAATCATCTCTTAACTCCACTGTGTCTCATTTTGAACCTGAGCATGAAGACCCAGAGGTAAGTGACCTGCTCAGAATCTCAGTCTAGGCCAAACCTATGGGGTCAGAGAGCCCTAGGTCCATCTCACCCCCCTACTTGGCTGCCCTGCCAAGAGACTGCACACTCCGCCCAGAAGGCCATCTGCTCACACAGGGCCGGGGGCACTCTGCAAGGCCAAAAAGCGGCCAGGTGAGGACCTACGCTGGACATAGCACCCTGCCGACACAAATGGGGAGGAACTGACAGGAAGAAACTCTGGACTCCACCTCAAGAGAAGGATTCCAAACAGCTTCACCACCCTGCACCCCCAGGGAAGCTTCATTGTCCAAAACTCACAGGGTCTTAGAACCTCTGCCCCAGACAGGCAGGCAGCAGAGCCCTTTGCTGGATGAATCAAATGACGTTAGGAGGACCACACAAACCGGCTCAAAACACAACAGAGGCCCGAAGCAAATTCCAGCAGATACCATTTGTTCTCACATGACAGGAGTGGACCAGGACCCAGGAGGACCATGTGATGCTGAGGAATATGGCTTGAGGGACAGAAGAAAATGGCAAGGAGAGGGCTTGGTGATAGGGCCCAAGAGAAAGAGCCACAGATAGATGAGGAGGGGGACGAACGGGGAGAGGAGCCCGAGGCCCAGCCTGGAATCGGGGCAGGCCAGGCAGGGGGTGTGGATGGAGATGGCTGCAGGGCACCTGCAGTGCTCCAGGCACAGTGCTCAGGGATCAGCTTGCCTCCAGCACTTCTGGGAAGATAAGCAGGTCACAGCTATTGCGGCAACCCTGGGGACCCGTTGTAGCCAGAGAGAGCAGAAGGGGTCAGACCCACAGGATTTTAAGATCTTCTTGTCCACTGACCTGCCAGGCATAGAGCCCTTTGGACTAATCAAATGCTTTCAGGCCCATTAAGCAGCTCAAGCTGCTTAAAATACTTAATGCATTTGGAAAAATACAATCCAACTCCTGGTGTGAGCAGAATCCTTTCAACTGCCTGCTGCATTTCAAGTCGTGGAACTCTGTGCTCGCCCTCCTGCAGTCCTGGAGAAGAAAGTGACACAATGATTCCATGCCCTGGGAGGCACCTGCCGGATTACTGTGAAGGGACAGGAACTTCATGCCAAGACAACAAACAAAAATCCTCATGGGTGATTCTATTGCAGCTCAGACGCCATCACGATAGCTCTATGATTTAAAGAAAGGTGAGGAAGAAACATTCCCCCTTTCACAGCATTCACCATCAAGGCTCCTGGAAGTACACTGCAAATGGGCTGCACAGCCCAGCAGCTGGACTCCGGGGAACACCTTGCTCTTCCTCTGTCCTACCATTAAAGTCACCAGGCCCAGTCCTGGGTGTGCCACCGGCCTGGGGCAAGCCTCACCCCCTTAGCTCTGGCGGCTCAAAGCTCTACAGAACTCCAGAGCTCAGACCAAAGATGACCAAGGGCATCTTCTCATAGTCATCTGTGACAATGAAGGCAAACGCCACTGTGTGGAGGAGCCAGGCTGCAGGGCCAGGCTCACAGATCATGCGGCTTATGGCTTCTGCACTGCAACATGGTAACAGCAAACTGGGAAGTGACATGAATGAGCTGCTGGGTGTCCAGACCTTCCTTTGGCAAATGCCCATGAGGGACAGGGCCCTCATCTTGTAGTGAGAGGGAAGCTGGAAACAGAGCGAGGGAGAATGGAAACTAATCCATCCAAGCCACAGTACACCAGTCCTTTGCCTAAGCCCTCACCACACCCTTTTGAGAGATTGTTTGGTTTTCCCCGTGTTTGGCTTTGGACAACAGATGCAGCCTATCTGCACACACAGCCCCTGAGTGGCAGAGCTGGGATTTGAACCGAGGCCTGCCCGAGTCTACAGCCCAAGCTGTTCACTACCTTTCAACTGAGGATGAGTGCAGATAGGTACGTGGGTCCAACTGCTCCACACCCGACTGTCTGGGAGAGACACAACAGCCAGTCAGTAGGGTTCTCACTCCTGTGCACCGCTCAGCATTTCTGTACTAGGCAATGAGGTACCTTCTGGAAAGGTTGTGTGCCTGTCACATACGAGAGCAGGAAGGTAGGCCCAGAAGTGTACACATTGGGAGGGTGGCTCACTTTCCGCGAATCCGGAATGCTTCAGGAGGTTTATGTGCTGGACAGAGGTCACCCAGACGAACTGGAAGCAGCACCAGGCACCCTAGCAGCTGAGCATGACTCATGCGTTCATCTTACTGGCAGGATGGCATGGGGCTGAATCACGGCCAATGGAATCAGTAAATTCCCATCTTAGCCAACCCCAGTCACGAGAAACCTCCTTCTAAAATGCTGTCAGAGGCCAGGAACAAGGCCGGGGGATGACTATTCATTCACTTAGGAAAATCTTGGGGGTGGGGTTCTGCTAAGGGCTGAATGTGCTCCTCCCAAATTCAGAGGTTGAAGCCTAATCCTTAATGTGATGCTATTATGATATGGGGCCTTTGGGAAGAAATTAGGCCCTCATGAATGAGATGAGAAGAAAAGTCACGAGAGAGATGCTCTCTCTCTCCCCAATGTGAGAGCACAGGAAGAAGGTGGCCATCTGCAAACCAAGCAGAGGGCCCTCACCAGGAATCACCAGCGTCTTGATGTTAGACTTCCCAGCTTTCAGAACTGTGAGGAATGAATGTCTGTTCTTTAAACTAATCTATGATATTTTTGTTGTAGCAGCCTGAACTAAGACGGACTCACATACTCACAAGAAAGAAGAAAAATGGTAGTGTTGAAGGAAGCCAACCGGTGAGGTAAGGTTTATTTCCTCATTGTGAATAGACTTTAAATGTTAAGGAAATTTAATTAGTCACTTAAAATCTGGCCACTAGTAATGCATGGAACCAGAAGGTGTCACAGGTAAGTTTTAACAATACCATTGAGGAACATATCACCTCAGTCTTATATTAATTGCTCTCCAAAAGAGAAAAGGATGAGATGCTGAATGTTACGGGTCTAACAAAATCTCCATACTAAAACCAATGAAAGGCAGAATAAGAAAGGTAAATTATAGGCCAAACTCACTTATAAACAGGTGAAAAAACATCCTAAATAAAGTATTAGCCAAGTGAACCCAGCAATTTTTAAGAGACATATCATGATGAAATACAGGTTTATCCCAGGAATGTCAATTGGTGTAATATTAGAAAAGCTACTGTCGCAATCACATAATTCATCACATTAACAGATCATCTCAATTGATGCCCAAAAACCATTTCGTAAAGTTCAACATGCATTCATAATTAAAGGGAGAAAAAACTCCTAGCAAATTAGGACCAGAAAGAGGCTTCCTTAACAAAGTGAGGATCTACCACAAGCCCACAGCAAACTCCACATCTCACGGTGGACCATTAGAGATGGCCCTACAAGAAGGAATAAGACAAGAATTTGCAGTATCACTGCTTCTGCTTAACACTGTTCTGTCACTCCTAACCACAGAAGTAAGAAAACAAGAAGAAATTAAAGGATGAAGATTGCAATGGATGAATGAAAGCCAACTGTCATTATATGCAGGAGACATACTGTCCATAGAGAAAAGCCCCAAGCTGCTCTTCAGACTGTTCAACAAGGTTGCTGGATATCAGGTCAAAACACAAACTCAACAAAGGTCATTTCCAGAGAGCTGCCGCCGGGACAGTAGCCAAAATTTCATACCTGGGAATCAATTTAATGTAAAAATGGAAGAACTCTATAGAAAAATATCTATTACTTTATTGAAAGACATAAAAGAAGACCTATTAATTTAAGATCTCCATATGCCATGAGCATGTTTGGATTTGGGGTATTGTCTTCCAGGTAAATTCAGGAAGGAGGCATGGCTGAGTCAGGGTCTATGCAGGTGCACCAAGTCCCAAGGCATCCTGTTTCCTCCAGGGGTGGAGCAATCTGAACGGCTGCTCCACAGCCTCACCAATAGAGGGCGCCATCAAACTTGTATTGCATTGTTTTGTGTTTTTTTTTTTTTTCTCTCTCTGCCAATCTGGCCCATGAGAAATGGTATCTTGTTATAATCTATATTTTGAAGGAATGAGCTTTGTGATCTAAGACGCAAATATTTTCTACTGGTTTATTACCTGGCTTTTTCACTTTGCTTATGGTGTCCCTCCCCCATCATGTGAAAGCAGTTTTTTTTTTCCTAATACAACCAAATTTCTCAATCTTTTTTACATTGCTTTTGGATTTTGAATCATAATTTTCCCTACCCACAGGTTATTTTAAAATTTACCTATTTTTTTTGTGGTAGTTTTTCTGGTAACTACCTATCTAGAGACATTTGAAATGTATGCTTGTAGATGATGAAAGATATCAACAAAATTTTATCTTTTTCCAAATGGCTATCCAGCTGTCTCAAAACCATTTTTAAAGGGTTCTCTCTACTACTGTTTTACTTAGGCATTTTACATCAATATTCCTAAGTGAGATTGGTGTGTGGTTTTCTTATTGAATAATCTTAAGGTTTCTTTTTCTATGTTCTAGAATAATGTAAGTAGCATTGAGATATCTGTTCTTTGAAGATTTGGTATAATTCTCTTGTGAAAATATACAGATTTGAATTTTTTTCCAGTAGAAATTTTTTTTAAAAGTTTCTCTATCTACTGAGGTCAATCTGAATAAATTATATTTTCCTAAAGAAGCTCCCTTTCTATCCAGGTCTTCATACTTATTTGCAAAGCACTATACAAAGTAAGATTTTAATGATTTTTTTAAATATGCTCTGTTCTGTTAATGTCATTTCTTATTCTCTGTGTTTGGGGTCTCTCTCCCTCCCCTTCATGATTAGCTTAAATAGAGGTTTGTCCACTTGATTCTTTTTCTAGGATGTAGTATTTTGTGTATTAGTTTCATTTTTTTCTCATTCCTAAAACTCATGAATTTCCAATCTTACTTTTATTTTTTGTCATTCTACTCTCAGTTTATTTGGCTATTTTTATTTAACATTTTTAGTTAGATGATAAATCCATTAATTTGTCTGGTTTCATTTCTGAGGTTATAACCACAGCTTTATGTGTATTCCACAGAGCGACATATATTAATTATCATCAAATTCAAAAATTATGCACTTGGTTTGTGTATTTCCTTTCACCTGAAAACTTATTTGAGTTTAATCTTACAACTCTTCAAATTGAAGGGCCTTTTTGGTTTTTAATCTTATGATTAATTTTTAGTTTTATTGCACTGTGAGCACAGAATGTTGTTTGTATTATTTCTGTTATGGAACTCATTGAGGTTGTTTTTGTAAGCTAATATATGTCAACTTTCCTAAGTGTTCCAAGTGGTCTCGAAAGAAAGTTGTATTCCCTGTTATCACAGCACAAAGTCTGGTACATTTGGAGGCGTATGTTTTGGTCCCCTTCACATGTCTCAGGCTCAGCAAGGGGGTCACAATGTCCTGGACCTGCGTGTCCCTCATGTCTCCCCACCGCCCCTGTGGTTTCCACATCGTAGAGGTTCTGGTGGTTATGTGAAACAGACATAACCACACCTAGTGTATCTTCTCTGCAAACTGCAGCCTTTAGCATTGACAGCGGCCCTCTTTGTTTCCATTAATGCTTTTGGCCTGACACTAGCTTGGTTGCAGTCGGGATTAAAACTCCCCAGCTCTTTTTCTCTCTTCATTGCTATAACACACTCCTGTCATTTTCAGCCTTCTTGGATCACTGTGTTTTGGATATGACTTCTTTATACAGCACAGAGTTGGGAGCCATTATGTGAATCAATCTGAAAATCAGTCTTGCCTTGTAATAAGTGGGTTAAATCCACTCTAATTTACTGATGCGGCTGCTAGGTTTGGTCTCATTCTATTCTTTGGTGTTATATTGACCGTGTGTATTTCACCATGTGGTCTGTTTGCTTCTTTAAAAGTTGTTTTGTTTTGTTTTTGCATTTCTTTGGGTATTTAAGAAGGTCTATATTTTTGTTTCAGTGGTCATTCTTGTATACCAAACGATGTTACCACCTTCTTACCTGCAGGGCAATCAATGAGCTGATTCTCTGTTCCTCTTTTTCTCTTCCTACTCCAACTATTATTTGTATTCATTATTTCTATTTTGTCAGAATATATAATATTTATAGCCATTCCTCCATATTTATCCCTACCTTTCTTTCAGTCACAGAGATACAATTTTTTAAACGTTTTAAAATACTTGTTTAAATGTAAAAATACTACCAGTGCCTTCGCCAAAGTTTCCCACATCATCTTTTCATTGGATGAAGCCTGTCCCCTGCTATGTGGCGTACATAATGTGGCTAATTTTTAATACCTCCATCCTTTAAGTGACAACAGTGTTTTCAGTAATTATCACATAATAATCAGTAATAATCACTATTTCCTTAATTGGATCTGTAATTTTAAAAACCATGGACAATTTTAAAAGATGAATTTCAGTCCTAATGGTACAGCTCATATTCAGTAAAATATTTCATGTGTCAACTAAAAGTTGCACCAAACAAAAATATCCAATCTCATCATCTGTGCTCTTACTCTTCAAATTTTATACACCAATAAAAACCCCTAGTGTTCACATAGAATGACAGAATTGAAGAAATCCAAGTTCGTTTCTTTGTCTTTACCTACTGCGATATCACTGGTTATTACTAATCTGCTATCCAAACAGAGGAATACACAGGGTCACAGGAGTCTGGACCTCAATGGAGTTTGCATGATTCTAGATTGCTGCAAACTTCCTCTCAAAATGAACACGTGTGCCTCAGTCTGCAGATGTCAGGGGCTGATTGTATACTTGGGAGTTCTCCGAATTAAATGCCATGTAGAATATAATGTTTATTAAAGCATAAGTAATGCAAATATGCTAATTTGAGGTTTACACATAACATTAAAATGCAATTGTAATAGGAAAAATTGCTTAGAAATTAGACCAACAATAGGTTTTTTACAGGAGGAGTATTTTTTGGCTGACATTGTTTAAAAGTGTTAGATCACAGTGACATAAAAAGCAGACAGACTTTCAGTCAGTTTTATTACTGTTTTTAAATTATCGACAGATGATGAAACTCCTGATTGCCTGCAACCAGGGCAGACCATTTCTGCCGTCCAGCCCCTGACGCATCACTAATTCCAGCTGATTCTTTAAGTGCACCTGGTGGGCACAGTATTTTTGTTCCTGAATCACTTAAAGAACCATTGGCTGGGCATAAAATCCTTCACTCATGTTTTCTTTCCTTGAGTTTCTTAAAAGTGTTGTGCCATTGGTGTCTTGCTTTCTATGTTGTTATAAGTCTGACATCAGACTTTGCATATAACTTGTAACTTTGTAAACAACTCTGTAAATTTCCTTTGTAAATAACTTGGTCCTTTTGCCTGGAGGCCCTGCTGATATTCTCTTTAGAATTTAGTCTTCCCAGAGCATAAGTCTTGAGTCAACCATTTCCGGAATGGCAGTGGACTATATTTCCATGTAGATCTGGGTCTTAATTTTATTTTAGGAAAGTTTTCTTGACTTGCAGTTTTAAATTTTTAGTTCTGTTCCATTGCCTTGTTTTAGTTCTTCAGGGTCACCAATTACAGGTAAATTGGATGTCTTTCCAACAGACACTGGTTTTGATCTTTTCTATTTCTTTCATTTCTATCCCTACTGTGCTTTTAGCTGTAACTGCTATCCCTTTGGGGCACCTTATCATTTACTATTAACTTCAGAGATTATCTTAGACTTTTCTTCATTTGCTTTACTTAATTAGCTCTCATTTCATATCTCCTGTTGTTTATCCACTTCCAGTCTTATTTTATGAAGAGCTGGCTCATGGTGTTTTTTCACATTTGCAATTGCCTATTACTTACATTTCATTTGTGCTTCTTGGCTGTTTTCATGTCCAGCATTTTGTTACACATTTTCTATTTCTTTTCTTGCGGTAATATTGTATGGACGCTAGGTGTGCTTGGGTTTATATTTACTTAGACTCTCCAAAACTGATTAGTGCAGTCAGTAGGGAGGGAGAGATCTGTGTGGCTTGCTCAGGAACACAGTTCAGCCGTGCACTCTTCTCTTACTTCTCTAAAGTACAGTTTCTTTAATTAGGGAGAGAGATTTTCCTCTTCTTCCACCTCCTCCCCTGAGAGGAGCTCTTCTTTGTGGATGCTCAGTTGTTTTACTAAGTTCCTTTTCACCTAATTCTTCTCTTCCCTTTCACACCATACCTCCAGGAAACATCTCCCAGGAGCAGACTCTCCCATCCCATGCACTTTCCAAGACCCTCTCTTTTATTCCTTCAAAAGCCAACACCGAGTGACATTTCAGATGTCTCTTATTATCTCCCGAGTGAGGGTGGGACCAGGCCACCCCTGCACTCTCCTGTGCCCGGTCCTGATGGCTCGGGGCTCTGGCCTGGCCCTGAAACCCTGTATCCTGGTCTTGGGTGGAAACAGAGGTTTGCTACATTAATTGTCCCCTAGTTGTGCTATAATCATGGACTATGGGCAACTATATTTTCCTCCTGATTAACTGTATGTTTTTCAGGGAGATTCTAATTTGGTGGGTGCTGTTATCTTGCAGGGATCCCCCCTTATCCAATCATGATTAAAAAAAATGGCAAGCAGACAGAAAAGAAATCGAATAAAAACAACTTCTTACCCATTATAAATAGAATAAGAAAGCACAGCGTTTTTATAAAGCCCTAGAATAATTACTTGTTGAAGAAAAGTGACATAAAATGCAATGAAAATAGAAAACGCAATTTACATGGTGAGAGTGAAATGAGCGTGCGGATTACTGCCCTGGTGTCCTGGGTGTCAGGCGTGGTCTGAGGGGATTCTATGTAGCTTAGGAGACATCAAGGCACAATAGCTGATGACATGCATTTGCCTGGTAACTCCAAGGGGACCCGGTGGTGTCTGTGTGCACGCACATGGGCACACATACGGGTGTGTGCACGGCAAAGAGTGGCACTGAGACTGGCAGGTGGGGGACTCCCTTTCCTCCTTCACCTACTTAACCCCAGCCCTGGGCTTTGTTTTTTTCTTGTTGCTGCTTTTTTTTTCAATTCAGCAAGACAAAAAAAATGAGAATGTTCTTGTTTTCCCTCATACCATATGAAATTTTCTCAAAGTAGCCTTCCTGGTGACTGTTAGAATTACAAGACACTAGGATGGATTTTCCAGGATGCTTTCAGGTGACAAAATGTAAACTCTTTGCTACACTAGAAAAAGTAAAGTGTGTTTCCAAAATTGTCCCTTAAAAATAGTAATAGGAATGATAATAATAAATTACTATTTTTTTTAGAAAGACGGGGTCTCGCTATGTTGCTCCAGGCTGGTCTCAGACTCCTCACCTCAAGCAACCCTCCTGCCTTGGCCTCCCAAAAGGGCTGAGATGACAAGCATGAACCACTGTGCCTGGCCAGTCATTTTCATTATAATAATTATAATATATTATAAATTATTATATAGTATATATCATACATTATATCATATATCACTACATGCTAAATAATGTATGTTACATTGTATACATGTACATTAACATAAGTTTTATTTTATAATTTAGAATAAAATGATCTATAATAATACATAATAAAACAATCAGCGGATTCGGAAACGACACGTCTCTGTATTCCTTTCAGAACCACTGGCACATGCACCTGCAGTTGTTTTGGGCTGTGGGGTGTGTGCTGCACTATTTGTTTTTTGCAGCATCATGGGAAGGGTTTAATATTATCCTGGTACATAAAGGAAAACACAAGAACAGACAAGAGGCCAAGCTGTCCAGTCTGAAAATTATGTGTCACCTTGCACAAGCAGTGAAGGCTGGAATGTGTGTCTGAAACTTAGGAATTTCAAAGCCAGCAGGCAGCGAGGAGGCTCTGCCTGCCCGGCCTGGCCTGCAAGCAGCTGGCAGCGCCTTGGCAGGCTCCGTGAGTAGGCGCCATGCTCCCTCCAATTCTGGCTTCGGCACCTAAGTGGGAATATTCCAGGAACCAGGAAATGATTCAGACCCGAATCCACCGCTCAGCCCTCACACAGAATATTGTCAGCTTTTGGCCCCTTCAATCCTCAGTCTCCTCACCAGTCCTGGGGGCAACAGGACCCTCGGGCAGCGAGCCTCCCAGAGGCCACCTCTGACTCTAGACACCTTGCCAAAGCCCTTTCTGCTCGGCCGAGGGGTCGGGAACTGGCAGTCATGTGTGACATAGCAGGACACCTGCTGATCAGGGAGGGGCATGTTTCAAAACACTCTGTGTGTCCTTCTATCTTTACACTGAGAGCCCACACAGAATTCCAAGTTATCTCCTTTTTATTTGAAATGAAAGGTTAAGGCCAGGTGCGGTGGCTCACACCTGTAATCCCAGCACTTTGGGAGGCCAAGGTGGGCAGATGACCTGAGGTCAGGAGTTCGAGACCAGCCTGGCCAATAGGTGAAACCCCATCTCTACTAAAAACACAAAAATTAGCCAGGCTTGGTGGTGCATGCATGTAATCCCAGCTACTTGGGAGGCTGAGGCAGGAGAATCACTTGAGCCCGGGAGACGGAGGTTGCAGTGAGCCAAGATTATGCCACTCGATCCAGCCTGGCTGACAGAGGGAGGCTCTGTCTCAAAAATAAAAAATAAAAGAAAGAAAGAAAGAAAAAGAAATGAAAGGTAAGGTTTTTGTAGACACGGTCTCCCTATGTTGTGCAGACTGATCTCTAACTCCTGAGCTCTGGTGATCCTCCCGCCTTGACTACCGAGAGTGCTGGCATTACAGGAGTGAGCCACTGTGGCTGACCCTTAAGACTTTTTGACAACCATGATTACCTCCAGAAAAAAAAAGAGTAGCCTATTTAAGACACTCAAGGATTTCCTGTCCAGCAAAGTGTTCAAGAATGAAGGGCAAGAGACAGCTGTGTTTATGTTCATGTGGAGTCACCACATCTTCCCATCCTCCCTCTGCACGTGTCTGCTTCCACATTTCCTCTTCTTGGAAGAGGCATACTGGATTAGGGCCTGCCCTAATGACCTCATTTTGCTTTGATAAGCTCTGTAAAGACCATTTCTCCAAATAAGGGCAGGTTCTGAGATGCTGGAGCTCAAGACTTCAACAAATGAATTTTACGGAGACACAATTTTACCCAAAACAGGGGCATTGAGCATCAACAGCTGCCTGCTCACAGAAAGATGGGTGAACAGACATAGAGCACTTCCTCTAATCCTGCCAAAGAGACGGAACCAAGTCCAGCGAAGGTACTGGATCCAGCTGCCAATGTGCAGGAGAGAGAGGACAAAGGGACATGCTGAACTTCACCAGGAGTGCACCCATCCAAAATAAGACAGGAGACGTTCCATAGGTCAGATGCCTCAAAGTCTTCCACAGGTGTTTGTAAGGAAAAGACAGGGACAGATAGTACAGCAGTTCCTCCAAAAATTAAAAACATAAATTACCACATCATTCAGCAATCCCACTTCTGAGTATACACCCAAAAGAATGAAAAGCAGGGTCTATCTCAAAGAGATTATTTGTACACTCATGCTCATAGCAAATTATTCACAGTCCCCAAAACGTGGAAACAACTCAAGTGTCCATCATGGATGAATGGATAAACAAAATGTGGTCTACACATACGGTGGAGTATTATTCAGCCTTCACAGGGAAGGGAATTCTGACACTTACTACAACATTGTGAGAACACTATGCTAAGGGAAAGAAGTCAGTCACGCACAAAAATACTGTAGGATTCCACTTATGTGAGGTACCTAGAAGAGTCAAATTCACAGCCAGAAAGTAGAATGGTGGTTGCCAGGGGGTGTGGAAAGAGGGGAATGGACAATTACTGCTTCATGAGTGCAGAGGTTCAATTGGGGAAGATGAAATCATTCTGGAGATGAATGGTGGTGATGGCTGGACAACAATGTGAATGTCCTTAACGTCACTGACCTGTACACTTAAACAATGCTTAAAATGATACATTTGTATGTATCTCTTGCCACAATTAAGAACTAAAAATTAAAATACATTTTAAAAATAAAGAAAGGGGGCGCGGTGGCTCATGCCTGTAATCCTAGCACTTTGGGAGTCCGAGGCGGGCGGATGATGAGGTCAGGAGATCGAGACCATCCTGGCTAACACGGTGAAACCCCATTTATACTAAAAATACAAAAAGTTAGCCAAGCGTGGTGGCGGGTGCCTGGAGGCTGAGGCAGGAGAATGGTGTGAACCTGGGAGGCGGAGCTTGCAGTGAGCCGAAATCATGCCACTGCACTCTAGCCTAGGCGACAGAGCGAGGCTCCATCTCAAAATAAATAAATAAATAAATAAATAAATAAATAAATAAATAAATAAATAAA
>NW_026652289.1:81764974-81816813 GCF_009828535.3 Hylobates moloch | reverse complement strand
AAATAAATAAATAAATAAATAAATAAATAAATAAATAAATAAATAAAATAAAATAAAATAAATAAAAATAAAGGGATGGAGAGAGGAACCTGAAATTTATAAAACACTTGAAAAGACTATCAACTTCTAGTTCCAGAGCAAGATGGTATAGACTGCTTTTCCTCCTCCCCTCTATCATATGCAAAAAGCCATACTTATAATTTTATTACATTAGATTGTGGTTATGATTCAAAACTCTGTGAATACACTAAAAAACACTGAATTGTACAGTTTAAAGGTATGAATTACATGGTATGTGAATTATAACTCGATAAATTTGCTGTCAAAAAAAGAAATGAAGGAGAAATGAAGATATTCTCAGGAGAAGAGCGGCAGAAGAATTTATTACTAGCAGACCCACCTTTAAAGAATGGCTAAAGAAATGTCTTCAAACAGAAAAAGAGACTAACAGAAGAAGACTAGATTGTCCTTCACCTCATGAGGTTCTTTAATCATACTTTAAGTTGAGGCAAAAGTTATGATGTCATACGATAAGGTACTCATTGGATATGGAGGAAATACTTAAGACAATTATATTTAAAAAGTGGTGAGGGTAAAGGGTCCAAAGTGGTAAAACTCTGACACCAGTAGGCTGACATAATATTTACAGCAACCATAAAGAACAATATCCAAAGCCGTACATTCAGACACAGTATAAATAAGGAAATATGGGACTCTAAAAAATGTTTGTCACCATAGGAAGGCAAGGAAAAAGAAACAGAGGAATGAGAAAGAGAAGGAAAAAAATCATAAAATGCAGACTTAAACCCTAACAAGTTAATAATCATTTTAAATATAAATGGTCTAACTACATCAAATAAAAGACATTGATTGGCAGAATGGATTTAAAAAATAACCTACAGGCTACCTACAAGAAACTCATTTCAAACATAACATTGGTAGACTGAAAGTAAAGGATGGGAAAAGACATGTCATGCAAACATTAATCATGAGAAAGCAAAAGTGGCTATATTAATATCCAGGTAGACTTCAGAGTAAAGAAACTAAATAAAGACAAGGAATAATATTACACAATAATAAAATGCCCAACCTACCAAGAACATACAGAAATTCTAAATGTGTACCCACCAGACAACAAAACTCATACAGCAAAAACAAATCTTGCCAAAGAGAAAAATAGACAAATTCACAATAATATTTGGGGATGTCAGTACCCACTCTGAGCAACTGACACAACTACTAGACAGAAAATCAGCAAAGATACAGAAGTGTGCAACACCATCCAACAAAAAGATCAAATTGACATTTATAGAACATTCGACCCAAAAACTGCAGAATACACATTCTTTTCAACTGTCCATGGAACATACACTCAGACCATACCCTGGGTCACAAAAAAAAGCCTTAATAAATTCAAAAAAATTAAAATCATGCAGAATATGTTGACCAAAAGGGACTCTAACTAGAAATCAATGACAAAAAAACTACAGGAAAATCTCCAAATACTTGGAAATTAACCAACACACTTCTAACTACTCCATAGGTCAAAGGGGAAATCTCAAGGGAAATTTCAACTATATAGAACTGCACTAAAATGACAACATGACATACCAAGTTGGTAGGATGCAGCTCAGACAGTGCTGAGAGTAAAATACATAGTTCAGTAAGGTTTCAAGGTACAAGATCAACATTCAAAAACTGATTGCACGTCTATACACTAATAACAAAGAAGTAGAAATCAGGACTGTTAAATGTGACACCATTTGAAGTTGCTCTAAAGATAACAAGAGGATACTTACAAATATATCTAACAAAACATGTACAGGATCTATATAAAATAAAAATTACAAAATGACAAGGAAGGAAATCAAAGACCTAAATACTGAAGAGACATACCCATGGATTAGAACACTCGACATAGTTAAAAGGTCGATTCTGCCTAAATTGATTGACAGGCTTAACAAAAGTCCTGTCAAACTTTGTAAGGTATTTTGTAGATGCAAACAAACTTATTCCAAAATTTATTAGAAAGAGAAAAGCCTGAGAATAGCCAAATAACTCTGAAAAAGAATAAAATTGGGGAAATCACCCTGCCTGATATTAAGGCTTCCTACAGAGATACAGTAATCAAGACAGCGTGGTATAGGCAAAGGGAGAGACACAGAGATCAAATGGAATGGAGTAGAGCGCCCAGGAAAAATGATCCCTACAAATATGCCCAACTGATTTGTCACAAGGAGCAAAAATAATTCCATGAAGGAGAGACAGCCTTTTCAATTAATGGCGCTGGAGTATATTTGCACATCCATAGGCAAAAAAAAGAAAAAAGAAATTTGACATAAGTTTCATACCTTATACAAAAACTAACTCAAAATGAATCAAGGACTTAAATATAAAACCAGAAAACATGTAGAAAAAAAAAATCAAAGGAAAGAGCTTTGGGACCTTAATGATTAGGCAAAGAGTTCCTAGACATACACCAAACACAATATCCATAAAAGGAACAAACTTGATAAAACTTTGACCTCCTCAAAATTAAAAACTTTCATTCTGTCAAGGATCAAGTTAAGATAACAGAAAAAAAAATTATAGTCTGGGAGAAATTATTTGCAAATCACGTACCTAACAAAGGACTTGTATCTAGAATATATAAACAACCCTCAAAACTCAACAGTAAAAAATAAATAAATAAATAATCTAATTAGAAAATGAGCAAAAGTGGGCCAGGTGCAGTGGCTCATGCCTGTAATCTCAGCACTTTGGGAGGCTGAGGCAGGCTGATCACCTGAGGTCAGGAGTTCAAGACCAGCCTGGCCAACATGGTGAAACCCCATCTCTACTAAAAATACAAAAATTAGCCAGGCGTGGTGGCAGGTGCCTGTAATCCCAGCCATTCGGGAGGCTGAAGCAGAAGAATCACTTGAATCTGGGAGGCGGAGGTTGCAGTGAGCCGAGATCGTGCCACTGCACTCCAGCCTGGGGGACAAGAGCAAGACTTCATCTCAAAAAAAAAAAAAAAATGAGCAAAAGTGATGTACAGATATTTCACCCACGAGGATACACAGATGGCAAATAATCATATGAAAAGATCCCCAACATTATTAGGCATTAGAAAAATGCAATCTAAACCACAACTAGGTATCACTACACACCTATGAGAATAGCTAAAATAAAAAACAGTGACAACACCAAATGCTGGCAAGGATGTGGAGAAACTGAATCATCCATACATTGCTAATGGGAATATAAAATGGTACAGCCACTCTGGAAAATAGTTTGGCAATTCCTTTAAAACTAAAAATGAATTTACCATGCAATCCAGCAGTTGTAGATCATAGAGGAATAAAAACTTGTTTTCACATAGAAACTTGTAAGTGAATGTTCATATAGCAGATGTGGGTTCATAACAGCCCCAAACTGGAAACTCCAAATGTCCTCTAGTGGTTGCCATAGGTTAGGAATGATGGAAGAGGGACTGTGCATGTGGCTACAATGGGGTGGCATTAGGCAGTCCTTTGCTGATGATACAATTAAATATCTTGATTGTGGTGGTGGTTACATCAAGTTGCACATGCAATTGGACTGAATCACACAGACACACACATTATAACTGCTGGAGTCTGAATAGTTTTTGTTGACTACATCGCTGTCAATTTCCTGGTTTGACTATTGTACTCAATTTCCTGGTTTGACTATTGTACTATCGTTACGCATAATGTTAACATTGAAGCGAGGCTAAGTGAAGGGTGTTCAGGATCTTCTTGAATATTTCTTTGCAACCTCCTGTGAATCTAAAAATATTTCAAAATAAAAAGTAAAAAACAAGAGTATATCAACTCCCCCCAAATTCCTTAGATTTATATTCTAAAACAAGTCTGTTTGTTGGATTATGTTGTCAAAGAGACCTTGGTCACAGCCCCTGTTTAGTGGACTGTGGCCGGCTTTCTCACCCGCTTCTGCTGGTAACAGAAGTGAGTCACAACTGAGTTCAAATTCCGACTCTGACACCTGCCAGCTGTGTGGCTTGGAGAACCCATCTGGAAGGTCCTCATCAGTCCTTCACTTCTCATCTTTCAGGTGGGTAGGGAGGATGAAAGGACATCTTTCAGGCAAGGTCCTCGGCAATGTGCTGGGCACAGGGAAGGCGCCTCACTGGCTGAGGATCTTCAACAATGCCCCTGCCAGGCCTGAGCTGCATGACTTTCCTTTCCATTCTTAAAGCACCTGAGTAACAGAAACATCTCCGACAGAAGGGCATCCCTCCTTCCCAACTCTAGGAAGACCTATACACTGAAAATACCACATCCCACATCAGGCCAGACCAAACAAACAGAATCAGAAAAATATTCTTTAAAATATGAACCTGATAACCAGCTAAAAAATTCACACCAGGCCTTCTTCACTGAAGGCTTTGGGTTTGGTCCTCTCTCCTACAGCATCCCATCCAGTCCCCAGTGCACCTGCCACCCACCTAGTGCCCCACCCAGAGTTTTCAGCCCTGGATTGCCACCAAGGTCTCCAGGCAACTTTGAAAACATACTGACATCTGCGCAGGTGGTATAGTGGCGAGTGTAGCTGCCTTCCACACCATACTGATATCTGTATGCAAAGTCCCTGCCTTGTCCAGGAAGCGGTTAAAGTACCAATTTAAAGAAGACCATCATCACTAGCATCTAATGAGTCTGCAGATCACAACCTCTAGGGCAACCTAAAATAATAAATTAACATATACTTAAAGCTAGTGGAAGAGCGATGGGAAATAAAACTGCTTCACTCTTAAAAGGCAAGGAAGTTAGGCTAGGCATGGTGGCTCACACTGTAATCCCAGCATTTTGGGAGGCTGAGGTGGGCAGATGGCTTGAGCCCAGGAGTTCGAGACAAGCCTGGGCAACATGGCAAAATCTGTCTTTATTATTACTATTATTATTATTTGAGATGGAGTCTCACTCTGTCGCCAGGCTGGAGTGTAGTGGCGCGATCTCTGCTCACTGTAATCTCCGCCTCCTGGGTTCAAGCGATTCCCCTGCCTCAGCCTCCTGAGTAGCTGGGACTACAGGCGCCAGCCACCACGCCCAGTTAATTTAGTATTTTTAGTAGAGATGGGGTTTCACCATGTTGGCCAGGATGGTCTCGATCTCCTGACCTCCTGAACTGCCCATCTTGGCCTCCCAAAATGCTGGGATTATAGGCGTGAGCCACCGCGCCCAGCCAAAACCCATCTTTATTATTAAAAAATATATACAATTATAATTTTTTTAAAGAAAAGGAAATTATCAAAGGTAACTAGAATCAGGTCAGAAGGTCTCAGAGGCCAAGCTGAAGACCCTACCACCAGCCACAATGAACCTCAATGGGGATAATGATTGCAGTGGTTTGAAACCTGTGAAACATGTTCACGCCCCAGGAGTTCACGACGATAGATTAAAATAAATTTTAAAAAACCACCTTTGGAAGGTCATGGGAAACAAATTCATCATCTTCAAAACTGGTAAATGAAGTGGAAGAACCACATGGCACCCGGCCTTTTCTCTCTGAACTGTCCCACTGGGTGACCACAAAATGGATAAAGGGAGGTATCTCTTTAGAGAAGCAACAAGCTGAGAAGTAAAAAGAAAATGATAGAATTAGAGTATCACTTCATTTAAAAATATGCTTAAAAATACTAACGTCCGGGATCTATACGCGAGACCGATTAAATCCAAACCTTCAGGAGTGGAGCCCAGGCACCTGTCCTTTAGAAATGGCAGCTGGAAATCTGCAGTCAGAGTTGAGAAGTGCTGGGTGTCCCTGCAGTTCCCTTCAATGCCCTCACCTTCGACAGGCTTCTTCCATTCACGCCTCAGTCACCCACCCGGCCGCTCCCCCAGGATCCTGTTCCTCCACCGGGAGTCCCCTGCAGCTGTCTCTCCTTATCAAAGACACTCTGTCATTCACATCCAGCTCAGAGCCCGCTTCCTTCAAGAAGACTCTCTTGATTTTCACAAAGCTGAACTGAGTGGCTTCCTCGGCTTTCCTGAGATAGAACTTGGGCCCCGCACAGTTCACCCTCCGTCAGCACAGAGGACTTCTAGTGAATGTCGCAGTTGCTCAGGCACACAATGCACTTTTAGAAGCCTCATTACCCCGAAGGCTCCTCATGGCTGCCTGCAGCCAATCCTCACTGATGCCCCAGACCCAGGCAGGCCCTCATCTGCTTTCCGTCTCTGTCATTAGGCCCTTTCTAGAAACGTTCTATACATGGAATTGCACCACATATAGTCTTTCGTGTCTGGCTTCCGTCAGTCAGCACACTGTTTCTGAGTGAACTAGGTATTTTTAAGCGTATATGGGGATTTGGTATTTAAAGGAATCCTGGATGAACTTAACAGTAAGCAAATGAATCACTTCCCGGTGTGATTCATCATCTCCTTGGGTCTTCACTGTGTAAGAATGATAGGTGTAGGCCAGGCGCGCTGGCTCACGCCTGTAATCCCAGCACTCTGGGAGGCTGAGGCAGGCGAATCACCTGAGGTCGGGAGTTCGAAACCAGCCTGACCAACATGGAGAAACCCTGTCTCTACCAAAAATACAAAATTAGCCAGGCATGGTGGTGCAAGCCTGTAATCCCAGCTACTCGGGAGGCTGAGGCAGGAGAATCATTTGAACCCGGGAGGCGGAGGTTGCGGTGAGCTGAGATCACACCATTGCACTCCAGCCTGGGTGACAGTGTGACACTCTGTCTCAAAAAAAAAAAAAAAAAAAATGATGCGTGCATCCTGGTTCCTCTCCCAGGGGTGGTCTGAATCCTGGTCCACATGATAGTTTGGCTCTGATGGGGGCAAAGATGCTCAGGCCATGCTTCTCATTCCATTTTCATCCATTTACTCCACAAACCCTTCCCATACCTGAAGCCTCAGTTCCTAAAGGGGAACCTAGGAGGGTGTGAGAGTCCATCTGCCCCCCACAGACCACCAGCATTATGTGTGATGACCCACCAGCGAGGGTTTCTAAGGTAGACAGATGTTATATGATTATGATTATGAGAATTCAAAGTGCTTCTTTTTTTCTTTTTTGAGACAAGGTCTTGCTTTGTCACACGGACTGGAATACAGTGGCATGATCATAGCTCACTGCAGCCTCAACCTCTCGGGCTCAGGCAATCCTCCTGCCTCAGCCTCTAAGTAGCTGGGACTACAGACATGCACCACCATGCCCAGCTAATTTTAATATATTTTTTTGTGGAGACAGGGGTCTTGCTGTGTTGCTCAGGCTGGTTCTGAACTCCTGGCCTCGAGCAGTACTCCTGCCTCTGCTTCCTGAACTGCTGGGATCACAGGCACAAGCCACTGCACCCAGCCTCAAAGTGCCTTTTTTTTTTTTTTTTTTTGAAACAAGGTCTCACTCTTGTCGCCTGGGCTGACTGAAGTGCAGTGGTGTAATCTCAGCTCACTGTAACCTCTGCCTCCTGGGCTCAAGCAATCCTCCCACCTCAGCCTCCCAAGTAGCTGGGACTACAGGTGCCTGCCACGAGGCCCAGCTAATTGTTTGTATTTTTAGTAGAGATGGTGTTTCACCATGTTGCCCAGGCCACTCTAAAACTCCTGGGTTCAAGTGATCCACCTGCCTCGGCCTCCCGAAGTGCTGGGATTATAGGCTTAAGCTCCCACACTCAGCCTCAAAGTGTTGTTAACTGAAGCTTGTCCTCATGAATTTTTCCAGTTTCCATAGTGTCAGTTTCACAAGGACAGGTGCTGCCTAATTCTCTGCTATAGGCCCCATGCTCCCTGCATGTCGGGAGCAGTCCATGAAGATTGCTTAAAAACTGGAACTGCTGACACTGAACAATAGCACACAGGCACTGCATTAGTTTTCTAGGAATGCTATCACAAAGTACCACAGGCTAGGGGACTTAACCAACAGAAATGTATTTTCTTCCACTTCTGGCGACTGGAAGTCTGAGACCATGGTGTCAGCAGGGCTGGTTTCTCAGGAGGCCTCGCTCCTTGGCTCACATACGGCTGTCTTCCGCCATGTATGTTCACGGCCATCCTTCTGTGCCTGTCTGTGTCTGAATCTCTTCTTATAACGAGATCAGTCAGATTGGATTAAGCTACCTTGATGACATCATTTTAACTCAAAGACCCTCTCTCCAAATACGGTCACATTCTGAGGTCCATTTCAACACATGAATTTTCAGGGATCACAATTCTCTCCGTTTTTACGTATACTTGAATGCGGTGGCTCACGCCTGTAATCCCAGCACTTTGGGAGGCCGAGGCGGGCAGATCATGAGGTCAAGAGATCAAGACCGTCCTGGCCAACATGGTGAAACCCTGTCTCCACTAAAAATACAAAAATTAGCTGGGCATGGCGGCGTGCACCTGTAGTCCCAGCTACTCGGGAGGCTGAGGCAGGAGAATTGTTTTAACCCAGGAGGTGGAGGGTGCAGTGAGCCAAGGTCGCACCACTGCACTCCAGCCTGGTGACAGAAGAAGATTCTGTCTCGAAGAGAAGAGAAGAGAAGAGAAGAGAAGAGAAGAGAAGAGAAGAGAAGAGAAGAGCAGAGCAGAGCAGAGCAGAGCTCTGTAGAAGAAATAAACTTAAAATGAAGAGATTTGTTTAATGAATAGTTACTGAACCACCAAAGCAGTACTAAAAACAAGACTATAGCCAAGTAAGGAAAACTTGGAAATTTTCTGATATTAAAAAGGCATTTCTGCAGTCAAAAAAAAAAAAA
The DNA here is from genome assembly GCF_009828535.3 of Hylobates moloch. Classification (NCBI taxonomy): domain Eukaryota; kingdom Metazoa; phylum Chordata; class Mammalia; order Primates; family Hylobatidae; genus Hylobates; species Hylobates moloch. The sequence goes on along the minus strand of NW_026652289.1, from coordinate 81,808,097 downwards.
AATGTCGGGAATAATGCTTAAAAACAACAACCCTCCTGCGGGCCGGGCGCAGTGGCTCACGCTTGTAATCCCAGCACTTTGGGAGGCCGAGGTGGGCGGATCACGAGGTCAGGAGATCGAGACCACGATGAAACCCCGTCTCTACTAAAAATACAAAAAATTAGCCGGGCATGGTGGCGGGCGCCTGTAGTCCCAGCTACTCAGAGAGGCTGAGGCAGAAGAATGGCGTGAACCCGGGAGGCGGAGCTTGCAGTGAGCCGAGATCACGCCACTGCACTCCAGCTTGGGTGACAGAGCGAGACGCCGTCTCAAAAAAAAAACCCTCCTGCTTTGGAAGTATAATGAGGTCCACAGAGTCTGAAGTTGTCTCCTGGAATGTAAACAGCTCTGGATTTGATAAGCACTGGAAAACACAGAGGCTGTTAAAGCCAGGCAGAGACGCAGGGTTCATGAGTTCTCATTAGCTCCCTGCCCCAGTGGGGACAGGCCTCAGACACACACAAGCCAGAGCTCTGTGCCACTGACAAAATGAAGCCATTACCAGCTGATAATGAACTCTTCAGCAAGAGATTTACCTACAGAAAAATGCAGCCCCTTCACCAAGTCTTGAAACTGTTGGAGATACTAAGAAGCATGCAGAATTATCCCAAAACGCTACACTTTCATCTTCACCTGTCTGTGCACTTAAAATACTTTTCAGGTTCCTCCTGGATCAGTGAGGATAGGCTAGGCTGTGCTGCGGCAACAAACAGCTCCCACGCCACAGGGCCTGGGCCCAGTAATGGTTTCTGTCTTGCTCACTCAGAGTCCACTGTGAGTCCAAAGCAAACAACAGCGATGTTGCTATTATGGCCCCTCCTCCTCGGCATGCGCTTCTAGGACCAATGTGACTGGAGAAAGGACAGCATAGACAGTCCCTTCCAGCTTCTACCCACAAGTCACTTCTGCTTACATGTCATTGGCTGAAGCAAGGCACATGGTCTTATCTAACTTTGAGAAAGCGTAGAGTGCAATCTGCTCATGTTCTCAGGAGCATCGAAAATTCTACTGGGCAGTGCAAGTGCTGGCCACTTCTGCAAAGACACCACAGCAAGAGACACGTCCTCCAAATGCTCCCCCGCCTGTCTTGGCTCCTCTGAGTTCAACCCAGTCACAGCAGGACACAGTCATAGGGCAAACGTGGTGGGCTTGGTGCAGCACAGGCCACACATCAAACCAGACGGTGCTCCCTTCTGCCTTGGGGACGGCACCCTGGACATATTGTGCTCCCACAGAAGCCACCAAAGTAGCATGGGGGAGGCCTGATGTGCAGGTGCAAGGGGCAGCGTCCCCATCACCCCAAACCTGATGCACAGCACTACCCGTCGCCCTCTCCTACAGCCCTCGGCACGCGCCTCCCCACCACAGAGCCCCTGCTCACCAGGCCATAGTGCTCCCACACAGGAGAGGTGCTCCACACCACTATGCATCAGGAAAACGCCATCCAAACCACAGAGAGCTGCTACCCCACTCCCATCAGGGTGGCCACAATTGAAAAACCGGAAAATAACAAGTGTTGGTGAGGATGTGGAGAAACTGGAACCCTTGTATACAGTGGGTAGGAATGCAAAATGGTACGGCCCCTTTGGAAACTGCTATCCTTAAAATATTAAAAATAGAATTACCATATGACCTAGGAATGACTCCACTTCTGGTTGTATGCCCGAAGGAAGTGAAAATGAGAGCTCAGTCTGGGCGTGGTAGCTCATGCCTGTAATCCCAGCACTTTGGCAGGCTGAGGTGGGCGGATCATGAGGTCAGGAGATCGAGCCCATCCTGGCTAACACGGTGAAACCCGATCTCTACTAAAAACACAAAACATTAGCCGAGCGTGGTGGTGGGCACCTGTAGTCCCAGCTACTCGGGAGGCTGAGGCAGGAGAATGGCGTGAACCCGGGAGGCGGAGCTTGCAGTGAGCCGAGATCGCGCCACTGCACTCCAGCCTGGGCGACAGAACGAGACTCTGTCTCAAAAAAAAAAAGAAAACAAGAGCTCAAAGTGTACCCCCATGTTCACAGCAGCATGATTCACAACAGCCAAGAGGTAAAAGCAACCCAAGCGTCCTTCACCAGATGAATGATCAACAAAATGTGGTCTGTTCATACAAGGAAGTATCCCTCGACCTTAACAGACAAGGAGACTCTAACACGTGCTACGACGTGTGTGCACTGTGAGGACGTTGTAAGTGAAATATGCCAGTCACAAAATATAAATCCTATACGATTCCACTCATATGAGGCACCTGAAGTCATCAAAATCATAGACAGAAAGTACAGTGGTGGGTGCCAGGGGGTGAGGAGAGGAGGAATGGGAGTTAAGTGTTTAATGCGGACAGAGTTTCAGTTTTGCAGGATAAGGAGAGTTCTGGAGGTGGATGGGGGAGATGGCTGCACAACTGTGTAAATGTACTAAACGCGACTGAGCTCTACACTTAAACATGGTTCAAGAAGGTGAATTCTATGTTACATGTATTTTACATAATTTTTAAAATAAAATAGTATTTAATTTTAAAAAGTTTATAGTAGCTTCCATGACCCACTGGATAAAGTCCAAATATCTAAACATGGGACTGAAAGCCTCCAAAACCTGGCCGTCGCCTGCTCCATTCTGACACTGGCTATTCCCTGACTGCATCTGCATCTCTCCAGCCTCCGAGCCTTTCCTCATGCAGTTCCTCCTACTTGGGACCCCACCCATCTGTTTTCCCTCCTTGCATCTCAATCCAGCCCACCCCTGGGGTCCATGGCATTTGTGCTTTGTAAAACACCATGGTATGCAACTGCATACGCCAGCCCCTGCCTGCCCTGGAGGCAGCAAGCCCCAGAGGGCCGGGAGGGCTATGCCCCACCCTTCTGTTACCACAGCACCTGGCATGACGCCCTGCACATGGTAACCAACCACACTCTCTACTGCTGAGAATGACCAGCTGGATGATAAAAACTAGAAACCACAGACCCGAGTCCTCAGGCCAGAGCTGGACCAGCTGTGATGTGCATACAAACCCCCAGTCTCGTTAACATGCAGGTTCCGAGTCAGCAGAGCCAGGGTGGGGCCTGAGACTGCGCATTTCTCACAGCTCCTCCATGGTTGCTGAGCTATGGGTCCATGGCCCTGCCTGCAGGAGCAAGCAACCGAGGGCCAGAACCAACACCTACCTCCAAGCACAAGGTTCTGCCCCAAACACACCCAATGCAATGGAACCGGCCCGAGGTCTTGGCCCTACCCTCGGGGAACCCACCAAGGCCCCCCACGCCTCCCTAGGCACCTGGGAGGGGCTTTGATGAACACCCGAATTCGAATCACTCATATGTTCCTGCAGATGGAACCAGCTTTTGTGTTTAACTTCATTGTTCTCTACAGTTAAATAAATGACTATAAAACCAGCTTCTTAGACCCTCTTAATTACTCAGAAGAAATCCCACAAAAGATGCATTTCCCTGAACAGAGCAGGTGAGCAACTACAATAACATTTCTTGAACAGAGCTGATGTTCCTCCTGGGGTAATTTAAATAAGCCACAATGGTGCAATCATTAAAATTAATTACACAAGCCTAAAAAAGCCACAGTATGGGAAACAGAGGAGAGAACAGGGTTCCAGTCCTGGCTGTTTGGTGAATTCACTGGTGTGACCTTAGCGAGACCCTTAGCTCTCTGCAGCTCAGGTTTCTCCTCCAGAACAGGAAGTATGGCTGAGAAAGCTGTGGCTTATGGACTGCTAGGGACCCACAGGCAGATGGCCAAGTGAGTTTATGGGGCATTGAAACCGAAGACCACAGAAAACGCATCACCTCTAATGAGAGTAAGAAACTGTCTCCTGAAACTTCTGCTTCAGGTCTGTAATATAGAGGTATCCTAGGTGATTAAGTAAAATGTATTTTTCACAGGGTTGAAAATCAACCTGTCTGACAAAGTCCTACAATTCTAGGCTGTGTTCATTGCAACAAATACAGATACACACAGCGTCAGAAAGGCCAGGAGACTGGGTGAAGTGTGAGCGATGGGGCTGGAGGTGGGCCGGCTGTGCCTCTGGCCCAGATCTCTGCATAGGAAACCAAGCCTACCAGTTGGTGTTCACATGCACGTGGCCCTGAGGGCCAGAGTGAGGGACCCTCCTGGGCAGAAATCCACAGGACACACACATGGTCACCAAGCAATCAGGTGTTAGAAAGGTCCCCAGGTTTGGAGGATGCCAAGGCATATGGGGAAAGAAATTCCCTGTCCTCCAGGTGTGCCCGGGACTAGCAGGAGGCAGGTGAGAGGCCGGTGTGCAGCAGGGCAGGAGGCCCTCACTCCTAGGTGTCAACTGTGAATTTGCTGCAGCCTGACCGTGAGCACCGTCTTCAAGCAGATGCCAGGACTGGGAGCCCAGGGCTGAAGAAGGCAGACCAAGCCCCCAACCCCCACAGGCTTCCTGTCTGGAGTGGCACAAACAACAATAAACAAATAAGCTAAAGAATTAAAGTGGGGGTGCTTGTGCATGGTAGGGGGTTACCAGCGCAGGGATGTGGGCCAGTACCAAAGTCCGCAGAAGCCACCTGGAGAAGGGAACGTTGGAACCAACACAAAGAAAGTGATAAAGTTATTAGCCAGGCAGGATTTTGCAGGATAGAGTTTTAAGAAATAAAGTCAGTTGAGGAGGGGCCTCCAGCATTTACTCTGAGTGGGATGGCCGGAGAATGGAGAGCTCCGGTCCGAGGAGCATTCTCATTTAAGTTTGTATGCAATAAACCAGCTGCTGAGCAGACACAGACTTGGGTGGGAAGGTATGCAGTCAGCGTGGAAACAGGAACCATCAGGAAACTGGCACAGCAATCTAGCAAGGAGATGACAGGCTCTCATCGCACGGCAGCGGTGCCGGTGTGACCAGGGGCAGCTTACCGAACAGATTCCATGTGGGGTTTGAGAGAGACAGGAGTCAAGTTTGGCTCCAAGTCTATGGTCTAGGCGTCCAGAAGCATGGAGCTGCCATTTACTGAGATGTGGAGATTGGGGTTGAGACAGCCAGGGACAGCTTGGTGCCTGTTGTGTGGGGACGTCAATTAGAACTCTAAGGGAAAGTGCTGGGTGGGCAACAGGGTGTACAGTCTGGAGGTCAGGAGAGAAATCAGAGCTAAAAGATAAATGTGAGATCCTTGTGCCACAAGTCGGAATGAGGTCAACCGTGGTGGGAGTGGGGACCGAGCGGAGAAGAGGGGCATGGACTGACCACAGAGACACTCTGACACTCACGGGTCAGTAAAGGGACTGAGCAAAGTCCAGTGAAGCAGGAAGAAAATCCCAAGCACAGAGTGCCCCACAAGCCAAGGGAAAAAGGTGTTTCCTAGAGGGGACGACTGTGGCAAACACTGCTGGCCAGTCACATGGGAAGGGACCAAGAGCTGACCACTGGATCTGGAGACTTGGAGTCTTAGAGATCTTGATCTTTAAGTGATGGGGTCAAAAGTGTCAGGAGATGTGTCTGTGGAAGGGGCAAAAGTCCGACTGGAGTGGGTGTAAGAGAGAATGGGAAGGGAGGAAATGGAGAAAGCCACTGCAGACAACTCTTTCCAGAAGTTCTACAGCAAAACAAAGCACAAAAATAGGCCAGCAGCAGAGGGTGGGGCGGGGGGGAGTGGGAGCAAGAGACTTCTGTTCTCTTTCCTACGATAGGAGCGGAAGGCAGCTGTTTCAATGCTGAGTGTGAAGGCCAAGATCCCATGGACCACAGGCAATGCTGCTGGAGGGCAGCGTGAAGCTGAGGGGCAGCATCTGGTGCTAAAATAAGGAGGGGCTGACTTTTGAGCCAACTATACATTATTTCCAACTCAGGAGGAGAGGAGGATTCTGCACAAACGCTGGTAGGGAGTGATGAGGGGGTGGGAGTCTCAACCAGCCATATGGGTCCTCATTTCATCAAAACTCCTGGAGCCTGCAAAACACAGACGGAGACTGGGATTCCAGGCTAAGGGAGACACCAGGACCTCCAGATCCCAGGGAAGCAACAGGGTCACAGAGTAACCAACAAGACCTGCTTGTTCTTCCTTTTCCTGATGAATCTCGACATTTATGTCATACGAAGAGCATGGACTAGGGCTCTGAAGATACAAATGTGAGTCGATCTTCATTAGCTGCTTGAAATTAGCAAAAATCATGTCATTGCTATACATTATCATTTTCTCTATCTGTACAATGGAGATAGTGACTCTTGCTTTTCTCAGGATTGCTAAGACGATAAATACATGTAAAATGTCTCAGTTAATGAAAATTCAAGTTGTAGGAACACAGTAAGATATCATTTCTACAAAGTTTGAAAATATCATAACAATAGGATATATCATTTAGGCATACATGCAGTGTAAAAATAAAACATGCCTCCAAAAAACAAACAGTAAATTCAATTTACTGGGTTTCACAGGGGTGGCTGGGGAGGCATGCTCATGGAAGGCTGAATCATATTTGTACATGTCTTAAACTGGATAGCAGGTACCCCAGATACTCCTTTTTTCTTAAACAGAGTCTTGCTCTGTTAGCCAGGATGGAATGCAGTGGTGCAATCATGGCTCACTGCAGCCTCAACTTCCCAGGCTCAAGTGATCCTCTTGCCTCAGCCTCCCACGGAGGTGGGACCACTGGTGCACATCACCACACCTGGCTTTTTTTTTAAATTTTTTTGTAGAGACAAGGTCACCCTATGCTACCCAGACTGTTCTTGAACTCCGGGCTCAAGCAATCCTCCTGCCTCGGGCTCTCAAAGTCATTCCTCTTATTATTCTATGTATTTCTGTATACTTGGAAAATATTCTTTAAGCCTTCCAAGTCTGTCTTGTTGCTGCTGCTCCTGTCTACACAGTCAGTTGTCCAAGTTTTCCTTTCTACTATGTGACATGTGGTCACGGTTCCCATGAGTGATCAGGAGGCTAGGTCCAGGGCTTGGCCACCAGATGGGGTTGTGCATTCAAAAAAAAGCTATGGGATACAAAAATTAGCCAGGCGTGGTGGTGCATGCCTATAATCTCAGCTACTTGGGAGGCTGAGGCAGGAGAATCCCTTGAACCCATGAGGTGGAGATTACAGTGAGACAAGATTGTGCCATCCACTCCAGCTTGAACAACACAGTGAGACTCTTGTCTTAAAAAAAAAAAAAAAAAAAAGGCCAGGTGCAGTGGCTCACGCCTGTAATCCCAGCACTTTGGGAGGCCAAGGCGGATGGATTATGAGGTCAAGAGATCGAGACCACCCTGGCCAACATGGTGAAACTCTGTCTCTACTAAAAGTACAAAAATTAGCTGGGCGTGGTGGCACACGCCTGTAGTCCCAGCTACTAGGGAGGCTGAGGCGGGAAAATTGCTTGAATTTGGGAGGCGGAGGTTGCAGTGAGTGGAGATCGTGCCACTGAACTCCAGCCTGGCAACAGAGCAAGACTCTGTCTCAAAAAATAAAAAAATAAAAAAATAAACTATGGGAGATACATATGTATACACAGATTAGCATACACACGTGCTTCCTAGCTCTGTCTGCTGAGAGGGCCTGGAAGCAATGTACCTCGGTGACAAGAAGAACCCTGTGTCCAGACCTTGGTTTCTAGATACCATTCTTCAATAAAATAAGGCAGGGATCTTTGCAGAAACAGCTGAGTCCAGGACCGGGTAGGAAAAATTCAAGATGAGCCTGAGTATCTTGTGCCAGAAAGAGGTACAGTTTTCTTTGGCTATCTGTAAGGGATCGGTTAGAATCTAGGCCCCCCTGCAGATACCATAATCCTCAATGCTCAAGTCCCTTCTATAAAATAGTGTAGAATCTGCATATAACCTATGAACATTCTTCAGTATATTTGAAATCCTTTCTAGATTATTTATAATACCTAGTACAATGTAAATGCTATGTAAATCGTTGTTATACTGTATTGTTTAAGGAATGATGACAAGACATTGTTCAGTAGAGATGCAACCATCTATTTTTCCCCCAAATATTTCCCATCCAAGGTTGGTTGAATCCACAGATGCAAAACTCACAGCTACGGCCGACTGACTGTACTCAAAAAAACAAAAAGGTAGGGATCTCTCAAGGGGACACGGGAGGCCACCTAAAAGAGCTTCACATGGTCAAAGCTGGGACAGTTTGAGCAATAAAATAAATAACATAGCACTGGATTACAAAGCAAGGTGTAAATTATATATCCACAAATCCATGTTGATGTAAATGTTTGAATAAATAAATGGGGGAGAATAGATAAGTCTCCCATATAGAAATATTCCAAATAATTTATACAGATATCCCCACCCCCCATGAAGGAGGTGGAGTGTAACTCCACATTCCTTAAGCATGGGCTCCCCACATCGACCTCCTTCCAGGGAGGACTATGGAAAGAAGGTGGGGTAATCTTTGTTTTCTTTTTTTTTTTTTGAGACGGAATCTCGCTCTGTCGCCTAGGTTGGAGTGCAGTGGCATGATAGCTCACTGCAAGCTCTGCCTCCCAGGTTCACGCCATTCTCCTGCCTCAGCCTCCCAAGTAGCTGGGACTACAGGCGCCTGCCACCACACCTGGCTAATTTTTTGTGTTTTTAGTAGAGACGGGGTTTCACCATGTTGGCCAGGATGGTCTCGATCTCCTGACCTCATGATCCACCCACCTCGGCCTCCCAAAGTTCTGGGATTACAGGCATGAGCCACCATACCCCGCTGAAGGTGGGGTAATCTTACAGTGAGCAACTGGCAAATGCTACCTCAGCCAGGTGATCTCGGTCAACATCAATAGTGATGAGTCACGTTGATATCATGTAACATTGATGTATGTTGAAAATGGCGCTTCACTTCTGTGGTTTTCCTCCCCCAAACCTGTAACTCCAGTCTAACCATGAGAAGAACAGCAGATAAACCCAAATTGAAGGACATTCCACAAAGACCTGTACTCTTGAAAACTATCAAGGTAATTAAAAACAAGGAAAGCTGAAAAACTGTCACAGACCAGAGGAGGCTAAGGAGACACGAGGACTATAGGTAATGTAGTGGCCTGGACAGGTTCCTGGGACAGAAAAAAAACATTAGGCAAAAACTAAGGAAACTGGTACAAACTGCAGAGTTTAGTTCATAGCAATGGACCCATGTTGGTTCCTCAGTTATGCCAAATGCACCGTGTGATGTAAGATGTTAACAAGAGAGAAGACTGGAGGAAGAAAGCATGGGAATTCTCTGCAGTCTTTGCAACTTTTTTATAACTTTAAAGCTGTTCTAGAATTAAAAGTTTACTAACAACAACAAGAGGCTGGGCGTGGTAACTCACAACTGTAATCCCAGCACTTTGGGAGGTGGAGGCATGAGGATCACTTGAGCCCAGGAGTTCGAGAACAGTCTGGGCAATACAGTGAGACCCCGTTTCTACAAAACATTTAAAAACTAGCCAGGCATGGTGGTGCTCACCTGTAGTCCCAACTAATTGGGAGGCTGAGGTGGGAGGATGGCTTGAGCCTGGGAGGCGAGGCTGCAGTGAGCTGAGATCGTGCCACTGTACTCCAGCCTAGGTGACAGAGCGAGACCCTGTCTCAAAAAAACAACAGAAGCAATGGAATAGGCTCAGCTCCCAGGAGGGCAGGCACCTCTCCTCAGTGATATGTAGGAACTGGCTAGTTAACACATTCATCCATGCACCCTGGAAAGCACTCTTCCGCAGATACCCCAGGGGCTTCTGCCTGGCCCTGACTTGCTGCCTCCACTGAATCTTGGTCTTCTGGAAGCTCTGCTCCTTGCAAGTATTCCTCTCCCTGATGCACACATAAATACACACCTGCCCAAGTCACTCTCTGGGTGGCTTGCTTTTCAGAAGGTTTCGGTAGCACAGCAGTTTGTATCACAGCAATGCAAACAACAGCACATGAACGGACAACCTGTCTGGGTGATTAATTCCTTTACCACCCTGCCATGATGCTCAGCCAGCCACACTCTCCTCCCTTCTCGGTGTGCTCTCCTCACTTGAACAACTAACAAACAACTAAAAGCGAAGCCAAACCTCTGCCATTTCTTACACAGAGCCCCTGGACCCCATGGTGTTTCCTTGAGCTGGACTTGCTGGCTGCCCCACCTCCCGCTTGACAATTCTGCAGCCTTGGACGCCCACCCCTGCCCATCCTCACCAACCCGCCGGCCTCTCACTCAGCAACATTTACTGAACAGCTGCTCTGTGCCTGGCCTGGGACATCCAAGATATCCCACCATGTGGCTCATTCCCAAACAACGGCTTCCTGCCCCTACGTGCAGTGAGCACTAGCAAAGATGCTGCAAGGCCCTAAAAACCACAACCGCAGGGCACGCACTGTATCAGCATTTACAGTATCTGCCTATAATAAAACGGGTACAGTAAGACCACAAAACACTGACACAGAACAAGACAAAAGAAAGAAAAAAGAAATTGCTGGTAAATATTCCAGGGCATAGCTGTAAGCAAAGGCTGTGGCTCTGACAGCCGGTGAAGCTGCGGGGACAAAACTGGACACACCAGGACTCTCCAACGGGTGTGTCCCCATCACCTGCCAAACTCTGAAGTTACACAGGGCAGAGAGCTAACATGTTAGTCCAAAAATCTCTACAAAAGGGGACTCTTCCTCAGTCTCAAGCTCCCAGAGTTTTAATTTTTTTTTTTTTTTTTTTTTTTTTTCAAAAATAAACAGAACTCACCAGTGGCCAAAGGGAAGAAGGATATGGGGTAGAAGGAGGTGGCCATTATGGCAAAGAAAGGAAAAGGAGAATTTCTGTCTTGGAAGAAAGAAAGCGCCTTGGCCTCAGCCCAAAGGGCCCCTCTTAGGAGCTGGTGATCCAGCAAACCCTGAACCTCTGTGAGCCTCTGACTCCTTCTCTACATGAACTAACCCCTGTGGGGATGCTCTGAACATCGAATGAAACCACAGATGCAAAAGCCCCCCGAAAACAGTAGACTCTATACATGGGAATAACCACATCATCACCTCTCCGGATGGTGCAAGGACCCAGAAGTCCATGGCCCTGGGATGGAGAACTGGCTCCGTAACACCCTGCGAGGCCGACCTAGAGCCACGACTTGGCTCTGAGTATCCTAACGCGAGGCACTGTTAGTTTGTTAGTGCTCCTTGAAAAGCTGCTTTATTTATAAATAAGTTGCCTGACATCAAATCTTGAAGCAGAGGCATTAGTCAGTTTTGAAAATTTCCACTTCAAACATTAGCAGTTTAGAGGAAAAACCCATGAATGAGGTAGTATGTAGTCCTGGTACTGCGTAAAAAGTCAATCGTTCACTCCCAGTGAGATTTATAAGGTGGTTTGAGTCTCTAGAGGTGCTTTGCTGAGGCCTCCTGATTTTAAGGCTTAGTTCTGTGATGACCCAGGCAAGGAGCTCTGGCCCCCAGGAGGCTGCAGGGCTGCCTCTCCATTCTGGATGATGGGGCCGGGCTACAGGCCTCTCATGTCACAGATTCCAGTGGTAGAGCTGCTCCAAAGATATGAAGAAGCCTGCAGAAGCCAGGCCTGAGCACAGTCACCTCATCCCCTAGCCTGAGAGGCAGCTCAAGGAACACAGCATTCATGACAGGACAGGTCAGGCCAGGACAGGTGATGGCTCCCTGATGGCTCTGGCTCCAACAGAAGCCGAGAGAAGGCATAGCCTCTCAAGGATACTCCGGCCTCCGTCCACCTGCACACACACCAGGCCACACCCACGAGGATGGCCAGTCAGCGTGCAGCCAATACACCCACAGAGGGACAGGGAGCAGCCCTCAGTGCCAGCTCCAAGAGGCCCGCTGCAGGTCCCGTCACTGCCCCCAAAGAGCTGCCTTCCATTTTCACCTGACATTTCCATTAAGGTCCCAGCGTTTATCAGTCCAGAAGAGCAGCAGGCAGAACCTTCACCTCCCAAGAGCTGCGAGTGCACTGTGGCAGGAAAAGAAGATTTGGCATCTGGAGTCAGCTCCTGCTCTCCAGGAAAAGAGGGATGATGACATAGGACGTGAGCAAAATGAGAGCCCCATGATGGGAGAGAACAACTGATCAACCTTGCTGCAATGGAAAGGCTTGGTCCCTGAGTCTCTGTGTTAGCTTCCTACGGCAGCTGTGACAAGTCACCATAAATCTAGTGACTTCAAACAACACCAACTTACTATCTTACAATTCTATAGTTCAGAAATCTCACACAGGGCTGAGCGTGGTGGCTCACGCCTTTAATCCCAGCACTTGGGGAGGCTGAGGCAGGTGGATCCCTTGAGTCCAGGAGTTCAAGAACAGCCTGGGCAATATAGCAAGACCTTATCTTTACAAAAAAAATGCAAAAATTAGCCAGACATGGTGGCATGTGCCTGTATCCCAGCCACATGGGTGGCTGAGGCACGAAAATGGCTTGAACCTAGGAGGTGGAGGTTGCAGTGAGCTGAGATGGTGCCACTGCCCTCCAGCCTGGATGACACAGCAAGATCCTGTCTCAAAAAAAAAAAAAAAAGAAAGAAAATAAAAAGAAAGGAATCCCATGCAGGTCTCATTGAGCTAAGGTCATGGTGTCAACTGGCCTGGTTCTTTACGGAAGCTCTAGGCAAGAATCTGTTTCCTTGCCTTTTCTGGCTTCTAGAAGCCACGTGCATTCCTTGGCTTGCAGCTGCTTCCTCCATCTTCAAGGTGCACCACTCCAATCTCCACTTCCATCGTCACAGCACCTTCTCCTCTGACAATTAACTCCTCCAGCTTCCTTCTTATAAGGGTCACCATAATTATAAGGGCCCACCTGAATAATCCAGAATAATCTCTCCATCTCAAGATCCATAACTTAATTAGATCTGCAAAGTCTTTTCTGTCATATAAAGTAACAGATTTACAGGCCCCACGGCTAGGGTGTGGATATCTCTGAAGACCATTTTCCTGTCTACCACAGTCTCTGAATGACATACTCTCTTTAAACTGGAATCCTATCTGCAACAAAATCAAGATCTAAATTAAGATTTTGAAACTCATTAGGAAGAGACACATGCATGAAGAATGCAACTGTGCCGCCCACATTTGCATAACAGCAATAGGCTTGTTATCCGCTGCTTCAACCCATCACACCCAGTGTGGGCACAAACACCAAACAGCCTTGTGAGGCGGAACCCTCATACACTGTCGGCCCAGAGTCCTCCTCCTCATCACGACTCTATCTAAGACGGCTGTAAACACAGGATCTCCTCTGTGGAGAGTGTATTTTCCCTCCATCAATCTTCCTGGCAACAGCAACAAAATTCAAGGAGTGGCACCCTGTAATCCCAGCACTTTGGGAGGCCGAGGTGGGCTGATCACCTGAGGTCAGGAGTTACCAGCCTAGCTAGCATGGCAAAACCCTGTCTCTACTAAAAATACAAAAATTAGCCAGGCGGGGGGCAGGCACCTGTAATCCCAGTTACTCAGGAGGCTGAGGCGGGAGAATCACTTGAACTTGGGAGGCGGAGGTTGCAGTGAGCCAAGATCGGCCACTGCACTCTAGCCTGGGCAACAGAGCAAGACTCCATCTCAAAAAAAAAAAAAAAAACAAAAATCAATGAGTGGGGATCCTGATTTTCAGATGTCTAGCCACCAATAACCCTAAACACACAAAACTGCACTTCTCCCTTTTTTGTAATGTGAAATTTTCATATGAAACCCCCAAATCCTGAGTGCTGACAAAACCATCCCAACGACATCACCCAGAGTGGTTATTTCCAGTGCCTTGGACAGCTGCAAGAATCCATGTGATTTCAAACACGAACAACTGTGAGCGGCCAAGGTCACCCTGAGATGTCCTGAGTTTTGACTTACATTGCTTCTGACTTTCACTTTTTAATGGTCGGCTGAATACTTATGCTCTACCAGTCTCCTTCCCTCTGGTCGTCCCCGCACCAAAGAGAAACCTCATTTTTCACAGAGTCCTGACAGTGGCGCCACGGCTGGCTGCGAGGTGCCAGATGCATCTCTGCGTGCTCTGCCGCACCTCCTGCATGGCTGCGGCGTGCTTGGAAGAAGCCTCAGGCTCCCTACGAACAAGGAAGGCCCAGCTCTTCAGGGCAAAGTTCAAATGAAGGAGGAAGCCCACTGCCTCCCTAGGCAAAGTGGGGGCAAGGCCTCCACCAGCCCAGGACCCTCAGGTTCCCACCTTCTAGCAGCTTCCACTCCACCTGCTCTTCCAGGTGCCACCAGACTCCAGAACCCACGTGGGGCAAGCAGCGTGGCAGGGCTGCAGTGCTGCCCGGACCTTTCTGCAGGGCTTCATCCCAAACCACAAAGGAGCATCGGGCAACCACATTTCATGTTCTTTTCCAGTGTCTCTTTTTCACACTGAAGTCTGAAGTGGAGGCTTCCTCCTGCCCCTCTCTGCACGTATCTCTGCACAGTACAGCTGTTCCATTCATTTCTCAATATTGCCTTGGTTCCTTCAGCATGCCGAGCAGCACACCAGATTATAAAAGGCACAGGTTCTCCTGCTCACCAGGAACTCACACCCTAGGGGACATCGACTCTAAGAAACAGATGGGCTTGAGGGCATGTGGCCAGTACTGCGAGGAGCGAGTCCACATGGTGGTCCGGACCCAGCCTGGGAAGGCGTGTTGCGGAAGGGCTGAAGTAGATGCCATGTGCAGACGAAAAACGAGTGAGGTGGGTGATGGAGACCCAGGAGGCATCCCAGGCAGAGGGTACCGGATAGACAGTGACCCGGAGGTAAATCCAAGGGCCACAGCAATTTTCTGGGGTGACTGAGCATACAAAATAGAAGATGGCAAGAGGCAGGGTTGGCAGGTGAGCTAGGCTCCTGCACACTTTTCTGCATGGCTTAATCCCAAACCGCGAAAGAGCTCTGGGTGACCACAATTCGTGTTCTTTTCCAATGTCTCTTATCTGATGTCTCTTTTGGAAGAGACACAATTTGATCCTGAGAGCAGTCGCAGCCATCAGCAATACTCAAGACGTGCTGCTGGAAAAGATCACTTGACTGCAGGGTGGAGAGTGGGCCAGGGTGGAGAGTGGGCCATGGTGGAGAGTGGGCCAGAGTGGAGAGTGGGCCAGAGGTGGCAGGATGCAAGGGTTAGGGCAGGAGGCTGTTCAAACATCCAGCAGACGCAGTAGGGAGTTGGGGAGCATGGGGGCCACGGCAGGGCACTGTGGAGGGGCCACCCCAGCCTCCCCAAGCAGGACAAAGGGGGCCCTCTGGGATCCATAAGAGCCTGTGGGCACACCATGTAGGGGTGGTGTCTGGTTGGCCCATGGGCCTTTGGGTCTGGAGTAGGTGGAGCCCAGGGTGCAGCCACAGCCCAAGGAGGGGCCAGAGCTGGAGGAGCCGGGGCCATTGATGAGTGTCCTGGGGAGAAGGGCCCCTGACTCCTGATGGAGGAGGCCCGGAACACTGTAGGCATCATGTACTCAGTGCTGAGTGAAAAGCTTCCCGCCACCCAGAATGGACACGCTGGGGATGGCTGAGACATCTGCAACTCACAACTCTCACCTCCCAGCTGTGGCACTGAAAGCCTCCCTCAGAGCCTTGGTTTCCTAATCCATCAAACAGGATTAACTGCACTTGCCAGAAGGGGTTCGAGGTGGCGTTTCATAGGACAGTGCAGGCCGATGCTCTTTGGAAGCCGCAGATGCGGGGCATAGATGGGAGATGGCATGGACAGGTCCTGCTCGTCGAATAGCTGGGGAGTCTCCCATGCTTCTTGGCCTCCCTAGGCTGGGCCACATGGCAGCTCTGATCCGTAGCAGGTGAGCAGAGGGGACCGTGTCACTCCTGGGCAGAGGCAGGTCTGAGCTGTGAGCCCTGTAGCCTGGCCAGAACCGGTGTCCCAGGGCAAGGAAGAAGCCTTTAGTACGTTCACACTGGTGGGGCTCACCCAGCCTGACCAGCCAGAAATCAGTCAGACCACAGACAACCCTGTGGCCTCAGGTAGAGGGCCACTGTCTCATTCTGAATGGTAGTTTTCAAAAACTCAAGGAACCGCGTGAGGAAGGAAGGGGGATTTATAAATTCCTGATTCCATTAGCTTTGCTCTGTAATTTTGGGTGAGTCACAGCATGCACAAATTAGAGGGCTGAAAACATCTCCCAGACAGTCTGGTAGAAGCCCCCACTGAGAACGAGGAAACCGAGGCCCAGGAAGGAGCAGAGTCGCTCAGGAGCTGCTCCAGCGGCCACGGGCCTCGGGGACAATGCAGGCCCAGCCCAGGGAGAAGCCCCACGCCAGCCTTCTCTCTCTCCCTGCGGGGAAGAGGCAGCCACACAACTGGGCGTGTCCTTCTGGCCTGCACACCTGGGAGTCTCCAACAGACGCTCACTCGGGTCGGGTCCTGGGGTAAGGACGCCTCCCAGGTCACTTACTGGAGAAGGAGCCACACATGTCCCTGGGTCTGATGGTTGCAGGAGGAAATGGAAAGTGTGGGATCCCGCGCTGTCGGGAAGACCCTGGCAGCCTGCACCAGGCAGGTGGGTCCAACAATCGACCTCAGGGTGGGCTCAGCCTGGAACAAACCACACCGAGTTCCTCCCCCAAGAAATACTGAAGACAGCAGCAATAAGTTCCACGTGCTCCCCATTCACTCCTCACAGGAAAGGCCAAAAAGCACGACCATGGAATCATCAGACAAACTATTCCCAACACAGTTCCTTATGGGAAAGAACATGGAATGAAGTCACAGCCAACAACAGAACTCCAAGATCCTCTAGTAAAGCACAGACCCCAGACAACAAAGATACGAGTGGGTCTGAGTCAAAACAGAAGACAGGATTACACGGGAAATGGCAGCAGTGAGCTGTGTGTGCTGCAGGAAGGAGCTGGGCCCGCAGTGGAGGGAGATGGCGCTCCCACGACGAAGCGCCACATCTTGCACCGGCAGACTGTTCACAATTGCCCACTTGCAGCTTCAAGACCACTTCCAGGAACTTCTTCGACTTTTATGTTGTTAAAATAATTTTACTTTTTTAGAAAACATAGTGTAAATATTTAGCTTAATAAATGGCTATGAGGCCGGGCGCGGTGACTCACACCTGTAATCCCAGCACTTTGGGAAGCCGAGGCAGGTGGATCACGAGGTCAGGAGATCGAGACCATCCTGGCTAACATGGTGAAACCCCGTCTCTACTAAAAATACAAAAAAAAATTAGCCAGGCGTGGTGGCGGGCGCCGGTAGTCCCAGCTACTAGGGACGCTAAGGCAGGAGAATGGCGTGAACCCGGGAGGCGGAGCTTGCAGTGAGCTGAGATCGCGCCACTGCACTCCAGCCTGGGCGACAGAGTGAGACTCCATCTCTAAATAAATAAATAAATAAATAAATAAATAAATAAATGGCTATGAAACAACCTTTACAAACCTTAAGCAGGGAAGAGGGGCCCTACCGGCCACTCCAGCCCTCGGGACCCAGCCTCCCTGTGTGCCCCTGATCATGTCCTGGTTGTGGGGTAATCACAGCCCCACCTTGCTCCGTGTAGCACATGTCCCTAAACACACACTATGTGTGCCTTTTATGTCCCCTTTAACCGTTGGTTGTGCTTCCACCTCTTTTTTTTTTGCCTCCCAAGTTATTAACTGAAGAGTCATTGGTCACACAGCATTTCCTGTGGTTTGGCTTTTGATGGCCAGGTGCCTGAAGCACAGCCAAACATCGTCCTCTGTCCTTTGTGCTCCTGCAATTCGGTGGTTGGATCTGGAAGTCGAATGAGATCCCTGTTAGAATCGGGGCAGACCAGCTCCCAGGCAGTGTGGCTCTTCTTCCCTTCCCAAGATGTCAGCAGGCCCCAGGGCCACCAGCGCCCAGCTTGTGAATTCAGATGTGCTGGGACACTTCAGACACAGACGTTCCATCCTCTATACATGGAACCTCCCAACCAGCCACCTGCTCACCCAGTAGTGTGGCCTGCATAAGAAAAGCAGGATACATATTTCAGAGCTTTCCCTTATTTACCAATGTTCAAAAATAAATAATTGGTTCCCTAGCATTCTCCAAAGGTGACAGATTAGGTTTGTTTCCTGAGTATTGTTAAAAACTCATGGATTTAAACATACTGTATACATTTCAACCCACTGTGATTTTTACTCTTACTGATGTTCAAATTGTCCATCTCTGGCTTCATCAGGTGAGCTCACGAGTCCTTTTAACGCTATCCTCGTGGTCTTTAATAGTTTTTTCCTTCTTTTAATGCTCTCTCTCAGCAGAATCACGTCCTCACAGTCTAGGGCGGCTCCTTTATTATCTGCTATGAAAAAGCGTTTAGGTTCAACTTGTACATTTCCTGCCCCCAACCCGGTATCAACCATTTGTCCAAGTAGTCTCAGCTTCTTTCAGCAGAAAACTGAATTTCAAGACACGACCCAGGACTGGGGGTGCTCCGTGTGATTGGGTTGGCCACTAATTCCAGGCCTCTCCAGGGAACGCTCTAGGGTTATTTATGGATTTGTAGTTCTGGATTCCAGAGGCTTTTTCTTTTTCTTTTTTTTTTTTTTTTTTCTTTTTTTGATACAGAGTCTCGCCCTGTCGCCCAGGCTGGAGTGCAGTGGTGCGATCTCAGCTCACCGCAAGCTCCGCCTCCCAGGTTCACGCCATTCTCCTGCCTCAGCCTCCAGAGTAGCTGGGACTACAGGCGCCCGCCACCGCGCCCGGCTAATTTTTTTTTTTTTTTGTATTTTTAGTACAGACAGGGTTTCAGCGTGTTAGCCAGGATGGTCTCGATCTCCTGACCTCGTGATCCACCTGCTTCGGCCTCCCAAAGCGCTGGGATTACAGGCGTGAGCCACTGCGCCCAGCCTCCAGAGGCTTTCTTAACCCGCAGCACCTTTCCTCCGTATCTCCTTTCTCCTCCCCACTGAAAATCCTGGTCAAGGTCCTCAGAGTTAAAAGATCACATCAGTAATCATTTGCTTCATCTCACATTACACACAAAACATGCTAGGAATAACAATGCTGAGACTCTCACTACCCACAGGATTCCGGGAAACCACACGGGACTTTTTCTCTCCTGTTTCTTCCATTCTTTTCCCATTTTATAGGGCTGTAAGAACGGAGATGGAGCACACAGCCACGTATACTACACTCACCCCTCAGCTGCCTCCATGGATCGTGGTTCCACACGAAACTATGGACTGGACGTTCCTCCCAGTCCTTATGGCTCTGTTTCTGTGCTTATCTACTCGTCTGAAGCACACTGTCTAGTTCCATAGTTCCCAAGCTGCACGGAGGCACCCTAGGGGCCCTGCTGCACCCACAGGGGCATTGCAGTATAGCCCAGATGTCCACGGGGAAGGCAGTGACCCTTGGCACCTGTCAGCACTGCATGCACCACTGCCTTGAGGCAGCTCTCGTTTCCAAGGTGAGATCACACTACATTCCTCTGAAAGACGTCTCGTGAGGCCAGAAGTAGCTGTAATTAAAAGCAAATTCCTGCTATCACACTTGTTGGGATAGTACCATTTAAAAAATGAAGAAGAAAGAAAGAAAAGAAAAACAAAAAAAATGAAAACACAAGTGCTGGTGAGGATGTGGAGAAATTGGAGCCCTTGTACACTGTTGGCATAATAGAAATGTAAACGGGTACAACTGCTGTGGAAAATAGTATGGCACTTCAAAAAATTTTAAAAAGAGCTACCATATGGTCCAGTAATTCCACTTCTGGGTATATCCCAAAAGAACTGAAAGAAGGGACTCAAGGAGACATCTGTACACCCCTGTTCACAGCAGCATTATCCACAGTATCCAAATGGCGAGACCAACCCACATGTCCAGCAGCAGAAGAACAGATCAACAAAATGTGGCATATTCACACAATGGAGTGTTATTCAACACTAAAAAAGAAAGCAATTCTGACGCACGCCACAACGTGCATGACCACTATGGACACCATGGGAAGTGAAATAAGTCACAAAAGAACAAATACTGCATGATTCCACTTACATAAGGTACCTAGAGAGGTGAATTCAGACCAAGGGAAAGTAGAGTGGTGGCTGGGAGGGGCTGGAGGAAGGGGGAAAGGAGAGATACTGTTTCATGCGCACAATTTAAGTTTTGGGAAGATGAAAACGTTTTGGAGATAGCTGATGGTGATGATTGCAAAACAATGTTGATGTACTTAATTCCAATGAACTATACACTTAAAATGATTAAGACGGCATTTTATGTTATGTGTACTTTGCCACAATTAAAAATTTATATGCTTGTATTAAAATACCACATGTAGGCCAGGCGCGGTGGCTCCTGCCTGTAATTCCAGCACTTTGGGAGGCCTAGGCAGGCAGATCACTTGAGGCCAGGAGTTTGAGACCAGCCTGGACAATGTGGTGAAACCCCATCTCTACTAAAAATACAAAAATTAGCCAGGCAAGGTGGCACACCTCTGTAGTCCCAGCTACTTAAGAGGCTGAGACATGAAAATTGCTTGAACCAGGGAGGTGGAGGGTGCAGTGAGCCGAGATCACACCACTGCACTCCAGCCTGGGCTACAGAGGAAGACTCTGTCATGTTGCCTCAAGAAAAAAAATCACACGTACCTCCATAATATTATGACTGTGATATGTGTGTAAAAATTAAAAATAAAAATAAACTTTTAAAAGCAAGTCCCACACAAGTCAGCATCAAACAGGAAATGAGAATGGTGCCAATCTCATTCAGCAGACATACTTCCGTTTGTAACTGTGGTTTAGGATGAAATACATTTGTTTCAATTTATGAGTATTATTTCTCATGCGGCTTCCAAGTTGTTGGGACATAAATACCATGTGGTTTGGACCTAGCTACTTAAAAAGTAGAGTTGTTAGCTACATGTTTTGGTCTAGAAACACCATGAAATTGCTGAGATCCAGGGCACCGTGGTCTGAGAAAGTTTGGCAAACTCTGCTCTGCAGGCTCCTAAGGGTGCTGGTTGCTTTTTAATAACTAAGTCCAAATCCCTGATGACCTCAGGACACCTGCTTATCAGGTGGAGACATTCACACAGTGGCAGAGAGGCCACAGGATTGGCTGGAGCTAAAGAAACTAAGTCCAATAGGCCGGGCGCAGTGGCTCACGCCTGTAATCCAGCACTTTGGGAGGCCGAGGCGGGCGGATCACGAGGTCAGGAGATCGAGACCATCCTGGCTAATACGGTCAAACCCCGTCTCTACCAAAAATACAAAGCAATTAGCCAGGCGTGGTGGTGGGCGCCTGTAGTCCCAGCTACTCGGGAGGCTGAGGCAGGAGAATGGCCTGAACCTGGGAGGCGGAGCTTGCAGTAAGCCGAGACGGTGCCACTGCACTCCAGCCTGGGCAACAGAGTGAGACTCCATCTCAAAAGAAAAAAAAAAGAAACTAAGTCCAACACCCTCCCTCCTCAGTGGAATCCCTGAAGCCCGGAGGGGGAGAGGGGCCTAACTCTAGTGACCAGGCACTTCACAGTGGGGCAGAGTAAGCAGCCACCAGGAGGCCCTTTCTCCTGCAACCACTGAGCTTCAGGAACCTAGGGAACCTGGGCACAGCTCCCCAGAGCAGCCAGGCTCCACCTGACCTGCCAGCGATGTTCAGAGCCACACCCCAAGCGCACTCTGTGATGTGGGAATTCAATCACAGCAAAACTGTCGTGAGAGGGTTCTGTCCCTCAGAAGATGGCATACCTGAATGTGACCCTCTCAATACATCCTTAGGTACTGCCCTTCCTCCCCAGCACCATCTGAGCAAAGCGCCCCCGGCCCACAAGGAACTGGAAGAGGCAGGAAGTGCCTCGAATCCTAGCTCAGCATGCCACTGTATGACACCTCTTCTGGTGCCCCTCCTGGCAGCACACTGTCCCTGGTATACAGGGGTGGATGATGGCTCAGATGACCTTGAGACCAGCACCGGGCACATGGGAGGCCTGTGTCTTGTGAGATAGCAGAGGCATACGATCCTGGAGGTAGAGCCAGGAAGATCTGAATAATGCTTTGCAGTTGCAAACTGCTTTCTCTTTCTGCACAAATTAGTGAGATGCATCATTTCTATTATGACCATTTCGCAGACTGGAGGGAGGGAGACTAAGGCTCAGAGACACACAGGGCTCCCCGTGGAGGCCACCATCTGCATGAGGATAGGTCGAGGACCATTTCTGCCACTGGCCCCTGGTCTCCTGTCTGTCCCAGCAGGGCCCCTGCCTCCCATCCCCCACCAGGTCTCAGTTTCACCAGAGCCTCCAACTCACATCCTGTGCAGGCCCCACTGTGCTTCCCTTTAACTTTACTTGGGGTCTATCTGCCTGTCCCCGGGTGGCACAGCCCAGTCAGGGAGCCCTGGGGCTCTGTGGACACTGGCTGTTACCAGCCAACTCTCTGCCTCGCTCGCCTCCGCCAACTCTCTGCCTCGGCTCGCAGGGGAACAGCCGGGAATAGAGAGGAACAAAGGAGATGCTCAAGCAGGCACCCAGCACGTGCCTAACACGCTGGCACCAGTGCCTTGGGAATAAAGCTGCTATCACTTCTGCGAAATACACTGGGGACTACGCTGGCCTCCGAAACACAGAACCAGTGTATCCAAACCCCCTTCTGACCTGAACAGCCATTCACCAGGTCCACATGGCTCTGGGACAGACCTGGGCCTGGGTGCTCTGCTCCTGGCTGTGCACAGATGCTTTTCCTGCCCATGACTTTGTAGCCTAGTGGGAGGGGCTTATAGCTCCCTAAGCAAAGCTGGCTGGCGGGTCACAGAAGGACAGCAGGCTGGGGACTGAATGGACCATGGCTTCTATTTAGAACATCTCGCTCAAGAACTAAATGTGCAAGAGCGCTGGCAGAAAGAGAGCCACTGGGCACAACTGGAGGAGCAAATGCAAAACCATCACGTCTTCCACATTAAAATGTACAGGGCCGCTTCTAACACCGCAATCAATGCAAGCCAAACTCTGCGTCTATTTTCTACTAGATTGGAAAACCTCTCAGGAGAAAGAAAAATTTTCCAGAGGGCCAAAAAACTTCATTTTTCTGCAAGCAATCAAATAAACATGCAACAAAACAAAATCACGACTTCAAAAATTGATCTGAACACACATGTACTGCATTTCACCACTCTGGTGTGGGAATAGGGCTTTCTGCCTAATCATACATTTTGATTAATAGAGATGAGCTCTGCATGAATAACCTATTGTTAAAGAACGTGAACTAAAGTAGTATAAAACTTAGCAAAACAGAAATTAGGCCTTTTCTTCTTCTCTTGGACAATTAGGGGACCCAAATTAGGAACAAACTCACTGGCCCTTGCCCTGACTCCCTTCCTGTAACCTCAGCCGAGACCAGATGGCTGTCCTCATGCAGACCTGGCCTTGAATCTATAGTGTCTGGAGAGAGGCTGAGGGGAGGGCTTGGCTGACTCCTCTGCCTCCTCATGCCAGTCCTCCAGATTGAACCCTGCCCTGCTAGGCTGGGCTTTGCAACCCTGAACTTCATGCTGCAACCTTGAACTTCAGCCCCAGATGCCTCTACTTCCTCTGTTCGCCCCCTAGTGTCCTACGCCCTGGACAGCCACTGTCCATTTCCAGAGGGGCTCCCCCAGCAGCTCACTGCCTGGAGGCCCAGACAGCAGCGGCACTGAGCTCTGCTGGCCCTAGAATCCCCCAGGGACAAATTAAAATCCACCTGCCTGGACCCTAAACTGCAGGTTCCCACTCCACATTCCCATCCTTGCCATGCAGATGACACGTTTCCAAACCCACGGGAAGTGCTGTGCATGGTGAGCAGGTAAAGACTGGGCCACGAGGTGCATTGGATGGAGGGGGCCCTAAGGGTCCAGGCCACCATGCAGGGCTCTTGCTCTCTTTAAGGCGACCTGTGATTTAGGGAGTATCAACCAGCACAAAAATCCAAAGAAACCTAGTGTTGGAGAAATACCAGTCTCTCCTCATTCCAGTTCACTCTGTGGGGAAGTGGAGACTCCCTGCTTTTTTCTCTTACAACAACGAGGCTACACTGAGCATGCCAGGAACTGTGTGGGAATCATTCATGGATTATAGTCACCATGCCATGGGAGCACCGAGAACTCCTGCCCTCATTTCATAAGCACGCAGCGGGTCAGTACAACAGAGCAGAGGACATCCAGGTCTCTGGGCTCTATCCCAGTTCAGGGACCTGCCTCCCCTCCCACCTGCTCTCCTGATGGGGAAACACTGCCAAAGTAACCACAGCAAGGTGTAAGTGGCAGGGCAGAAATCAGCTCAGCCCACGTGGTCCATAGCCCATCTCTGTGACAGCCCTGGGTGACCGAGCTTACCAGGCACAGCATGGGGCAGTCCTTCAGAGGTGAACCATCTCCTATGGCTCTGGGGAGGCCCCAGGGGATAAAACACTGAGACTGACAAGTGACTGCCCTGAGCCACCACCAAATTCAGCAATCAAAGCACCTAGAGCCAAGGCAGAGCCCAGTGTGGCATTTGTGGCTGGCTCCAAGCCCCTGGTTTCCCACCTTCCCACACAGGTGCCAAGAGACCTCGCACACCTAGACCCTGTGGGGATGTCACCGGTCACTGCAAGGTCTTCATTCTGCCTCTAAAGTTTTCCATTTTCATTATCTCAGAAAGACCAGCGTTTAGCTGCCAGACCTCGACAACAGGGTCTACAGACCAGACAAGGACAGCTGGACTCCAGGCAGATGGGCACCTATTTAGCCCAATCAGAACCTACACTGAGCCCTGGCACTGACCTGCAGAGAGGAGTCCACATCTGCTTGTCCTGCCTCCCACCCCAAACCATTCCCCACACTCACAATCATACACAGCAAGTCCCACTGAGTCCCTCCTGGCTCCAAAGCCTGCAGTGGCACCAGCCCCAGGACATAGGACACAGCCCAAGCTCTTCACTCTGTTCCCAAGGCCGTGGAGGGCTGGCTGGCCTGCGAGTCCTGCTCTCCTCCACCCCCGTCTCTCCTCCCCAGCTCCCTCTTCACAGGTTTAGAGACCAGGCGGAAGGAGCTGCCCACTCCATGCCTTGTTTTCCCGTATGCAAGCTGCTCTCCCTGCCCGGAACCACCCCCACCCCCAGCCCATGCCCCCCTTTCACCTGGGCTGCCTCTACTCCTGCAGCCTCGGCACACAGTCACTTCTTCCTGGAACTTCCCCAGGCCCTCTACTCTGCCCATGTGGGCAGCCCCTCCTTGGGCTCCAGCATTAAACCCCAGATCGTGGACTCCTGGAGGAGAGGAGCTGTGCCTGTCATTATTCTACCCTCAGTCCCTGCTGGGCCTGGCACAAGGCAGAGGGGATAGGGGTGCTCTGGAGAAAACTGCTCCACAGGCCAAGTGCGCAACCTGTGGGGCTCCAGCAGGCCCTGACTTTGGACCAATAAAACCTCAGGTCGAGGACTTCGCTCCTAACTCAATGATAAGGTCTGAAAATCCGAGCCAGTGTAGGCTTGCCATTACTCCTACAACTGTCTTTACTAGCAGACTGTGAGCCCCACACTCTCTTTCAAAGAACGAGACATTTGTTTGAAGGGAGTCTTATTCCATTCAGGGTACTCTCACAAAATACCATAAACTGGGTAGATTATAAATGACAGAAAGTGCTTGTCTCACTTCGGGAGGCTGGGAAGTCCAAGACCAGAGAGCCAGCAGATTCCGTGCCTGGTGAGCGCCCACGTGATGGCTCAGAGATGGCACCTTCTCACTCTGTCCTCACATGGTGGAGGGCGGGAGTCTCTCTCTGCAGCCTCTTTTAAAAGAGCATTGATCCCATTATGAGGGCTCCACCATCAGGACCTGATCACCCACTGCTATAGTTGGAATGTGCCCCCCAAAGTTCATGTGTTGGAAACTTAATCCCTGATGCAACAATGTTGAGAAGTGAGACCTTTAAGAGGTGATTAGGTCCTGAAAGCTCTACCCTCATGAATGTATTAATGCCATTATCGCGAGAGTGGGTTAGCGATTGAGGAGCAGGTTCCTAATAAAACAATGAGTTTGGCCCCCTTCCCTCTCTCGCTCCCTATATGATGCCTTCCACCATGTTAGGATGCAGCAAGAAGGCCCTCAGCAGATGCAACCCTCAACCTTGGACTTCCCAGCCCCTAGAACTCTGAGCCAAATAATGTTCTGTTCATTATAAATTACCCAATCTGTGGTAGTCTGTTTCAACAGCAGAATATAGATTAAGACACCTCCCTAAGGCCCCATCTCCTTGGGAATGCGAATTCCAAAGTCCCCCTCCCAAAGGTCCCATCACTTTGGGGATGAGAATTCCAACATATGGATTTGGTGGAACACAAGCATCAGATCACAGCAAAGAACCCCTCATTTTCATTCCCTCAGGAGCCATGATGAGACCTGGCTTTAAACAATCCACTACCACTAAGGCCACACAGGTCACTTCTGCTGGCGAGATGGGACCAACCATGGGGCCATCCACTATCTCCACTGTCAGGGAACCCTGGCTGTCCTGCCACAGGCTTTGCAGGAGGCTAAGCCACCCTGGATGTTGCTTTTACTGCCTTGGTGGATAAAAAGCATGGCAGAAGCCCATGGATGTCTCTCAGACTGCAGCACCAGGCCCACCTGCATTGTCACATCCTGCATGTGCTCAGAGGAGAGGGTTTCTAAACACCATGGGGCTGTGCTCCAGGGAGGGCTGCCTTCTGGGTTTTAAACCCTACCCCACTGCAAGGGATGGGCACCTCATGGCACTGCACCTGCACTAGGATACAGAAGTCAGCACCCCATGCTATGGGCTGCAGAGGCACTCCAGGTGCCCCCCTCAGCTCTCCAGGGTTCAGAAAAACCCTCTCCTTGGTGAATGTGAACCTCTCTTCTGCTAGCATGAGGGTCTACTCCACCCTGTCACCCTCCTACCCCTCATCTCATTGGCTGGCTCCCTTCCCCTCCCAAGGACATCTTACCAAGGCAGAGACAGTGATTCTGACACCAGGTCAGTCTAGGCAACTGCGGCCTGTGTGGCCGTATTCCCTGGGATGCAGCAGCACAGAAAGGAGGGCTAGACTCAGCTGCAGCCATGCCCAGACCCAGCTGGGAGGGCCGCGTGCTGTGGACGCTGTCCTGGGTGCCCCTCTGCCAGGCCAAGGCTGACACGCAAGGACCTTTCTCCACTTGAACGTCTGTGCATTGTAATATAACTTCCCAAAATATTACTCTGCAATTATTAACAAAGACTTAAATGGGATCTCCAAATACATACAATTAAGACTAAAATTGTAATTTTAAATTACTGATAATTTGAATAAACATAAAACTTTCCTATCTCTAAGCCAAATGCAGACAATAACATCCCAATTAACCCTTAGGTACTGCCAAACTCTGGGAAACAACCACTTTGGACTCTCAGAGGGAGAAACAACTCCTGAACTGCATGAAGCCTGGCAACAGACTCTGGAAATAGTCATGATCTTCCACCTGTGCAAAGCCAGATGCTTCCCCGGCTGGACCCTGTGAAGCAGCGCTGCCTTGCTAAAAGGGCAGTGGATGTTTGGGCCCATGGTGGCAACAGCACCAGGTCCCAGTGAACAGGGGACAAGGATGCAAGGTCATCCCTCATCAGCCCCACTTTGCTAGGGGATGGGGGCACAGGAGGCAGTGGCGTGAGATTCCTTCTGAGTCACAGTGGCTTTAGCTAGCTCTGGAACCTCCTTGTGGCCTCCCATTCCCAGGCCCCCGCTAAGATCCAGGAGCTACAGGGGGACCGATTGGAGTTGTCTCTTACCAGAGGCCGCCGGCGGTGGGACGAGATGTTCATGTAAGCTGTCCTGCTGCCCTGAGGGCCAGGAGAGGTGACAAGCACGCCTGCATCCCACATCAACAGATGCTCCCAGCTCCCCACCCCAGCATGGTTTCTGGCCTATAGGGGACCAGGAGAGGAGCAGGGACTTCCCGTGAAGGGCTGTGCCTCATGGAGGGGGCTGGGGAGGTGGCTTCACCTTGATTCCCAAACAGGGCTTCTAGCAGACCCCTACGATAGCTGTACCGAGTCCCCAGTGTCTGGGGATGCGGCACCCGAGTTTCCTGAGAATCCAGAGGCAGGAGGCCATGACCAGAGCTGCCTCACAGGGGAAGAGGAGGAGCTGCCCGAGGAGGAGCTGCCCATGGAGGAGCTGCCTGCTGCTCCCACCAGCGTGGGGCCAGCCTGGGGCTGCCTTGAAGGAATAGCCCAGAAGCCCTCCCGAGGGGCATGGGGGAGGATAGGGGGAGCAGTCAAGGGCATCAGCCCAGCAAGGCCTCCCACAGGTCTCAGGGATGAGCTGCAAGTTCCCAGCAGGGTCAACTCTAAGAAACCTACCCGAGGGTTGCCGGAGACAGGAAGTCCAAGTGAAACCTCTGCTGGACCCCAGAAGTGCCATTCAGCTCACTTGTGGAGAGAATGCCCTCTCCCCAGACACTCCATCCCTCAGAGCACTCCCTGGCCAGCAAAAACAGAGGCAAAGGAAGAAGGGGACACACAGCCCTCCCTCCCCAGTCGGCTCCAAGATGGGTTAGGCTCCAGCCGGGTGGGAGAAGCTCCAAAGAGTCTATAATTACTTACTCCTTTTCATGACTGACCAACACTGTTCCTGGGACTGAAGGTAACCAAAGAAGCTTTTATTGCCTTAGAATGACAGAAAGTTCCAGGGCCTGCCTGGAATGTTCATTTGAGCAAAAAAAGAGCTCACCCCCAGGGCAGGCTCAGAGGGACCGCGAGGGTGAAGATGCTCATGTCTATCCTGCTCCCATCGTGGAGAGCTCAGCGCCCACCCAGATGGACCTTATGGTCCTTATGACTTCTGAGGAGAAGTCAAGCCTGAAACTGGGCCTTCTTCTGGAAACAGCCCTAGCAGCAGCAGGGACCACCACGATGCAGCCCTGCCAGCCCATTCCCACCTATATTGGCCAGGGGCTGGAAGGTCGGGGGGCTGTAGTATCACGGAGGGATGGGAGACAGCCTTTGGCCCCCTTCCACCTGCCCAACTCAGCTACTTCCACCTTTTTCTATCTTGTTTTTATAGAGATGTGAATGGGCCAGTTTTACCCTCTAGGTAAATATGCTCAATAGCTTTGAGGATGGGCAGAAGCAACCTTTCCTTTAGTAGGTGGGTGGCAGATCTACACTTCCTCATATAAGAACTGTGGTCTTCAGGAATATTCTCCCT
Source organism: Hylobates moloch (assembly GCF_009828535.3). Lineage (NCBI taxonomy): Eukaryota > Metazoa > Chordata > Mammalia > Primates > Hylobatidae > Hylobates > Hylobates moloch. The sequence continues at coordinate 81,779,032 of NW_026652289.1, read as the reverse complement.
CCCCTTGACAGAATTAGGAAAATAATACTTTTTACACTTGAAATTAAGAGCAGAACAGATGGTGATGGTTTAGAAATCTGTTCATGAGAACTGATGCTGGCAGTGGGACCATCAACAAGACATGGATAATGGAGGCAAATTGGTTTTTTGTGATGTGCACCCAAGTCCCACTACTGCAATCCCAAAAGCCAAATACTGGGAATGTGGGAAAGGTATGGACAGAAGGTTTAGCCACAGTAAGAGGGCAAAACAACTGGCAACACAGAAGTGACCACAGAAAAGCCCCCTTCTTCTTCTGTGTCGACTGGGCCAACACTGTTGCCCCAGGGAAGCCTGGGCGCCAGCACCATACAAAGTGCCATGCTAAAGACAGTCCATCAGCTCCCAGTGACAGTCAGGAAGTGCTGCACCCTTGGATCTGAGCGGTCACTCCTCTATTTGTTGAGGATATCTGGGAGCCTCCCATTGGCAGCATCACTCATGTGTGTCTCAAATTCACTGAAACCACAAGGCACGAGAAATCCTACGGATTAGCAGCCACCCACAGCCAGGTGGCTTGGCCTCGTTGTTTATCCCTTTTGGTGTATTCATTCAGAATGTGCCAGGCTGTCTTGTGGGTGCAAGGACGCGAGGGAACACTGACACTCCAGTTCCCTGGAGCTTATGTTCTAATTAGGAAGACGGATGACAACTGAATAAACCATCAAATAACAAACACGATTCCCGGTTGGGGTGACAGGAAAATCAAAGCAGGGGAAGGACTGGAGTTTCTGCTCCAACACTTAAAAGAACTTGGAAGTCATCACTCCCATCCTCATGACAAGAAAATGGTGCACAAACTGAAAATCGATGACTTTCTTTAGACTCATCAGTGAATAGAGTTTGCAAACCACCTCCCTGAAATCTAGAGAGACAGCCAAATCCAAAGATCCACTGACCTGGAACAGAGCCTCCAAGGCCAAACCACAGTAGTTTGGGTAATTCTGACACATTGCTGCAGGCCAAGGGTGGACTCCCGTGACTGAGAAACTCCTAGAAGCCACAGCCTTAGGGGGGCCCAAAACTTTCATGGGCTTTTCCTCCAGGATCCCCGCTAGGTTCTCACCATGAAAATCCAAGAGATATCTCCTGGTGACTCTGGCAGAGGAGGAGAAATGTCATCCTGGTGAAATGCAGCCAGAGCCTTCTCTATGACAAAGGCCTGCTCCCTGCAGGGAAAGACTTTACCAGAACCTTGTTGCAGAGCCACGGAGGAAGGGCATTCCTGAGTCCAGCCCCCTCTGGCCTCCTATTTGGGGTCTGGAAAAGCTATATAAGAAGAAACATCTGTGACAGTCACAGCCCAGGGAAATGGGACCACAGAAAGACTGAGACGTAATCAGAAGACGACGGACAGCTGGCCCTCCCCACACCCTACAACCACACCAACAGGACTCCAGGGCGCAAAAGCAGGTGAAGGCTAGGAGAGCTGCACGACGCTCACTCACTCTCAGGAAGGGAACTTAGGGAAGCCCAGAGCCTGAGGACAAAAACAAGGGCACTGCAGGGATCGGAACACTCCGGCACTCACAGCTACAACAAACATTACACGTAGCCCATAGCCAGATTAACAGAAAACCTCACGTTAAAGGCCTGTTTACCCCAGTTCCTATCACCCTATACATCATATCTAGCTTCAAAAAACTTACAAGGCATGCTAGAAGGCAAAAAGGACAACATATTCCTTTTTTTTTTTTAGATGTTGTCTGGCTCTGTTGCCCAGGCTGGAATGCAGTGGAGCGATCTCGGCTCACTGCAACCTCCGCCTCCCGGGTTCATGCCATTCTCCTGCCTCAGCCTCTCGAGTAGCTGGGACTACAGGTGCCTGCCACCATGCCCGGCTAATTTTGTATTTTTAATAAAGACAGGGGTTTCTCCATGTTGGTCAGGCTGGCCTCAAACACCCGACCTCAGGTGATCCACCCGCCTCAGCCTCCCAAAGTGCTGGGATTACGGGTGTGAGCCACTGCGCCCAGCCCAAAAGAACCTATTAACAGAAATGAAGAATGCCTTTGACGGGCTCATCAACATGGCTGAAAATAATCAGCCTGAAGACAGGTCAACAAGAACTTCTCAAACTGAAACACACATGCACACAAAGAATGGTGGGAAGGCCGGGCACAGCGGCTCACGCCTGTAAACCCAGCACTTTGGGAGGCTGAGGTGGGAGGATCGCCTGAGCTCACAAGTTGAAGATCAGCCTGGACAACATGGCAAAGTCCCATCTCTACAAAAAAATAAAAATAACAAAATAATAATGGGTGGGCGGGGGGAACAGAACAAAGTATCCAAGAACTGTGGAACAACATCAAAGATGTTCAAAGATGTTACACGTGTAATTGGAATGCTAAAAGGGAACAAAAGAGACAATGGAGAAGAAAATCATTTGAGGTAATCACAGACCATGGAAGCTCAAAGAACACCAAATAGAGTAAATACTAAGAACAAAACAAAACAAAAAGCAAAATACCCTACACCTAGGCACACCATATTTGAACTATAGAAAACCAAAGACAAAGAGAAAATGACCAAAGGAAATGACCAGCCGGGTGGGGAAACACCTTATCTATAGAGGGATAAAGATAAGAATTACAGCCCACTTCTCATCAGAAACCAGGAAAGAAGAGGGTGGATAGGCCAGGTGCGGTGGCTCACGTCTGTAATCCCAGCACTTGGGGAGGCTGAGGCAGGCAGATGATTTGAGGTCAGGAGTTCGAGGCCAGCCACGGACAACATGGTAAAACCCCATCTCTACTAAAAATACAAAAATTAGCCAGGCATGGTGGCAGGCACCTGTAATCCCAGCTACTCAGGAGGCTGAGGCAGGAGAATAGCTTGAACCTGGGAGGTGGAGGCTGCAATGAGCTGAGATAGCACCACTGCACTCCAGCCTGGGCAACAGAGCGAGACTCTGTCTCAAAAAAAAAAAAAAAGGAGAGTGGAGTGAAGTCCTCAACATTTTGAAAGAAGAAACCACCAACCTAGTATTCTATGTCCAGAAAAAGTATCCTTCAAAAATGAAGGAGAAATAGTTTCTCAAGCAAACAAAACCAAGGAAATTCATCACTGGCAATATATACCCTGAAATAAATGTTAAAAGATTTTTCTTCATACAGACGAAAAATTATATAGGTTGAAAACTTGGATCTACATAAAAAAGGAGGTACTCAAAAAGGAATAAATGACAGTGAAATAAAAGTTTCTATTTTCCTTACTCTTATTTGATATAAAAATAAATTTATTTACTGCAATAATAACTATACTGTATGATTATGACATATGGATAATTGAAATAACTAACAGCAATGTCACAAGGGACAGGAAGGAGGACTTGGGAGTATTCTGTTATAAGGTAGTTGTACTAAATGGGAAGAGGTATAGTGTTATTTGAAGGTGGGCTTAGATTATTTTGAAATACATATTGTAAACATACATTGTAAAACTTTTAAAAAGAAGTATGAGTGATACGCTAAGAAAGGAGATAAAATGGCATCACATAAAATGGTCCATTGAAACCAGAGGAGAGAGAAAAAGAAGTCTTTGGCAAGTACAGAAGACAGTTACTAAAAACTCTGATATTAATCTAAGTACCTCAATAATCATTTAAATGTGAATGATCAAAACATACCCATTGAAACGCAGAGATTTTCAGAGTGGATAAAAAACACAAGTCCCAGCTCTATGCTATCTACAAGATATCTACTTTAAATGTAGAGACACTGGTAAAAGTAAAGGGATAAAGAAAGATATACCATGCTAACTCTAATCAAAGTAAGTTGGAGTACCATTATTAATTTCAGACAAAGCAGACTACCAATCAAGCAAAATTATCAGGGATAAAGAGGCGACATTACATAATGAGAGAAAAATCAATTTTCAAGAGGATGTTACAATCCTCAAAGGCTAACAGATAATTGAAATATATGGGGCAAAATCTGACAGAATTTTAATTCTAAATGAGAAATTGGTAAATCCACTATTGCAAGTGGAGACTTCACGACCTGTCAGTAATTGATAGAACAAGCAGACAGAAAATCAACAAGGACAGTTCACTTGAATAGCACCATAAATCAACTCAATCGAACTGACATTTATAGAATATTCCATACAACAACAGCAAAATACACATTCTTCTCAAGCTTGCACGGAACATTCACAAAGATAGACCACATTCTGAGCTATTAAGTACACCTTAACAAGTATTTTAAAAATAGAAATCATAAAAATATGTTCTCAGACTACAATAGAATTAAACTAAAAATCAGTAACAGGAAGATAGATTTCACTGGTGAATTCTACCAAACACTTAAGGGAGAAATTACACCAATTCTTTACAACTTATTCCAGAAATTGGAAGAGAAGAAACACTTCCTCACTTTATGAAGCTGGAATTATCCTAACATCAAAACCAAAGAAATTATAAGAAAATGACATACCACTGCCTCTCAGGAGCAAACAACTTAAAAATCCACAACAAATTATTAGCAAATCAAATCTAACAATGTTTAAAAAGAATTATACACTACAACCAAGTGGTATTTTTTCCAAGGCTGCAATGTTGGTACAACATTAGAAAAATCAATGGATGTAATCTACCACATCAACAGACTAAAGAGACAAAATCATATGATCAGATCAATTGATGCAGAAAAAGCATCTGACAAAAATCCAACACCATTTCTGATTAAAAACCACTCACTAAATGAGGCAGAGACCATCCTCAGCTTGATAAACAACATCTACCAAAAAACTATTCAGGAAATGCCAATAAACAGTCAGATCCCACTTCCCACCCAGTAGGCTGGCCATAATGAAACAAAGAAACAAAAAACAGAAACTAACAAGTGTTGGCTAAGATGGCGGAAAATGAGAATCCTCACTCAGCGCTGGCGGGAATGTAAAATGGTGCAGCCGTGGTGGAAAACAGTTTGGCAGTTCCTGGAAAAGTGAAACAGAGTCACCACAGAATGCAACAATTCCACTCCTAAATATATACACAAAAGAGTTGAAAACGGATACGGAATCTAACATTGTCCACACAGGCTCACAGCTGCATTATTCCTGACAGCCAAAAGGTGGAAACAACCCCAACGTCCATCAATCGAAGGCACAAACAAATGTGGTGTATCTGCAGAATGGAATATTGTTCAGCCTTAAAAAGGACTGAAGTTCTGACACATGTTGCAACATGGATGATCCCCATAAACTTTATGCTAAGCCAAAGAAGCCGGAAAGAAAAGGTCGCAAATTATATGATGTCTAATTTTTGGGAAACTCAGAATATGTACGTCCACGGAGACAGAAAGCAGATTGGAGTTGCCAGAGACTGGGGCAGGGAGGCTGGGGAGTGACTGCTTAATGGAGTGTTTCCCTCTGGGATGATGAAAACGTGTTGGAACTAGACACAGACGGTGGGTGCCCAACACTGCAAATGCACTACATGTTTCTGAATTACACACTTTCAAATGGTTAAAGGCTACTGTTATATGAATTTTACCTACCTTTTTTAAAAAAACCTACAGATGACATCATATCTCATGGTGAGAAACTGGACATTTTCCTCCTGAGACTGAGAGCAAGGAGGGGAGAGGGAAAGCAACGCACCAGCACTGCCGGGCACTCAGGAAGGCAAGGAAAGAAGTCCTGTGTTGAGTCTGTCCTCGTGGGATGCTGTCACAGCAGGGTGACAGGGAGGGAGGCCCACTAGAATAGGCTTAAGGGTGGCCAGGTTGACCGCTGGCTTTTAGAGATGGGGTCACAGCCTTTTTGCATCTTCTCTTGAAATCACTCAAAACCAACAGAGAATGAGAAATGAAAACTGCACCTGCAAATCTTGCCAGATGAAGTGCTGAGGCAGCACAGGGATACGGAGCCCTGGGGGGACAGGAGGCGGAGAAGTCTTTTTGTGCCCAGCCTCACAGCCCACCTCTAAAACCCCAAAAGGCCCAGGCACTGAGACACCAGCACAGAAAGGGAGTGAGGCAGAAAGCAGGGAGCTACTCAATGGTCTAAATAGGGAGCAGTCAGACCCCCAGCCACTCAGAGGAGGACTATCCTGACCCCTGAGCAGGGATGCCCTGACAAAAGGGCAATCACGGGTTCCATATGAGAAGAGGGCAGGGAACATGACACCAGTGAGCACCTGTCTGCTAAGCACTGAGGCCCCTCCCCCGACCCCACACCTCCCCCAGACTCAGCACCCACCCCCAGGGCAGGAGGCTAGAGAATCGGAACTCTCTCAGCTCTGGGGATGCTTGTTCCTGCCTCATGAGGCAGCCTATCCTGACTGATACACACTGCATAAGGGTTCACCTAAATGATGACATAACTCTGTATGTTAGAGTTAGGGTTAGGGTTAGATGGAGCAGCTCTCAGGAGGGAAATCTATGAGTTCAATCATCTTGACCACAACAGGAGACTAAGAAATAGCAGCGTGCCCATATTCTTTACAAACGTGGAGATAAATCCAGAGGAAGAAGCGACAAGAGCTAGAAGTGGTAATCTATGGGGAGTGGGCAGGGCAGGGGCTGTGGGGAGATGGTCTGGGAGGCCAGGGGTCTGCTATTTTTTTTCCATAAAACTTATAAAACTATTTGACGTCTTAAAATATGCATATGTGTCATGCTGACAACACAAAAACTGTGTCTGAAAAGCAGATCAAGCCTTTGAGGTGCAAAGGGGGTGAGGGTGGGTGGTCTGGGTAAGCATCTCAAGGCACAGGCCGCTCCTAGCTGTCTGGTTTCCCCAGTGTCGTGCACAGGGCGTGGTGTGGTGACTGAGGCGTGGCTGAGGCTCTGAATTCCAGTTCTACCACATGGGCAACAACCTCAGTTTCCTCACCCCTAGTGACCATTAGGGGAGTGACCGTGGCTTCCTCAGCACAGTGCATGGTGCATGTGGGATAAATCCTGCTGTCCCTGCTTCTAAAGTCTCACCTAATACCTGAAGGACCTTCAGTGTTCTGGGTTGAGAGGCAGGAGCAGGACAGGCCGGGCAGGTTAGGATGTCCCCTGAGACAGGGTGTGGAGCAGGATGGGGCTGAGCCAGCTCCTGGGAACAGGGTCTGGGTTACAGATCGAAACCATGGGGAGGCCAATGGGAGCAGGGTCATCGAGGGAGAGCAGTGTGTCAGAACAGGCAGGTGGAACATGGCTCAGATGGCCCACTAAAGGACAAAGCATGGCTGTGACACAGCTGTGGCCCCATTGTGCACTGCACTGAGATATGCCACTGGGCACAGAGCTCCTGCGGGACAATTGCCGGCTGTTGAAGATGCTCCTGCTCTGCAGGAGGGGCTGAGCTGCTCCCATAACCAGACCCTGCAGGCAGCTCAAGAACGTGTCCTGCACAATCGCCTCATGGGGACTAACTGTGGTGGCCACCAGTGTCTTGGGCTGCCCTGCTGCTGCCCCTGGGGAGGGCCCTGCCCACACTGGCGATGCCTGGGACTGGCCACCTGGGTCAAGGCAAGCAGCCTGGGGTGCTGAACAATTTAGGAATTGTAATTGCCAGGTTGAGCGAAAAGAACCTGGGCACTTTCTGCCGGCCCCCCCTCCTGGGTCCCTGGGAAGAACTGACCACCGGGATGCCCCTGGCCCATCTGCACCCCATGGGGAAGGGAGGCTGCCCAAGAAAGCAGCACAGCTCCACCAGGAGGACGGAGGCACTCAGTGCAGCTGGGAAAAGGGACCTGGGGCGTCCCAGGGACAGGATCTCTGAGGTGAGACTGACGGGGTCACAGGGAATGCACAGTCTTCTCCTAGCAACTGGTCCCCTGTAAATGTCTGTTCTTCCCCTTTCGCCTCAAAATAAATGTAAGTGTATGTGAAGTTTGTGAAAGCAGAAAGCAAAAATATTTAGCATAGCCGTGTTTAAGCTTTTGTTAGAGAAAGGTGAGGGCCATGGTGGCTATAACTCTTCTTACGGTCCCCAATTAGCACATCAGCCCAGACTCATGCATGAATGCCACATTAAGTGCAGTGGGGATCGTGACGGGTTCTACTCACTCAGAATCTCCAGACACAAGAAGAGGCTCACGCCGTCTGTCCACAGGACAGTCCTGGCCTGTTGGTGGTTTGTCCACAGGAGATTCAGCAATGCGTAAATATTTAGGAGACTGTAAAGAAAAAGAACACAAACAAATGAAGTGTCAACCAGCTGAGAAAGGAAACCACTGATTCACCCACAGAGGGGCAGGTGTGGATGGCAACGATGGGCCACATGCTCATATGGGAGGCTAACAGCTCCCTCCCCAGAACCTCTAGAGCAGCTGGAACTCCAAGGCTCTCCAGAGCGGCCGAATATCTGAAAAACCAAGAGTCACAGGTGGACCGTGATTCTCTCCCAAGTCTTCAAGTGAACCTTCGTGTTTATTTCCAAAGGTCAGTGAGTATGGACAACTAGTGATTTCGGGCCACAGGTAGCAGAGCTGCCTGCTAAGCTTGTGGGGAGTACATTTTTCAAGCCCTTTTGTAGGAAGATAAGGGAAATCTGGTGCCATTAATATTTCAGGTTTCATTTGCTCTGAAAGGAAATGAAACACATTCATCAGGGTTCTGTTCCCAGCTTGTTTTTTCAAAGTACAAAATGCTGCATGAGATACAGAGCTTGTGGCATACTGCATGCCACACCTAGTAGGCTGGGGGATGTTCTACCAAATACACGAAACAAACCCCTTGCAGAGAAAGGGCGATGGTGCCCACGTGCTGGTGCCCAGAGAATCCATCAGATTAGCAGGTGACACTGTTTCTCCTTGAGATGCAGGTGGCCATCAGTGCTCAGCCAGCACCCCTTACTGATCAGCACCATCTGCCTGGACTTCGCACAGAACTGAGCTGCAGAGACAGACACTTCGGTTCACGTCCTAGCTCTGCCACTGACATCCTGAGAAGACTATGTAACCTGCCTGTGCCTCAGTTTCCTTACCATGAAGGATGATGGCAGCACTGAGATAATGGGGGTTCAGGCTCCAGCTTCAGCACCTGCTCCCAACCCCCCTCACCCTCATCTTCCTACCACGTCAAACGAGGGAGCTGACACCCATTCCTTAAGAGGTTCCTCCAGCTTTAACATCCAGGGCTGCTGCCTTCCGACTTGCTACTTGTCTAATCTGTGTTTCCTGCCTGGGAGCAGGCCACCCAGCTGGAGGCCTCCTAAACCCAAACATTTATTCCTACCCCATGGGCCCACTCTGATACTGAAGCACAAGAGGGACTAGTGTCCATATGGGGGAAACCCAGGCCAAACCCCACCTGCCTGCTCCTACCGTGGTGTGGGCATGAAAGGCACACCAAGAGCCAGGGACTCTAATGGGGCCCATGGAGGCACAGTGCTGCATGACAAGGCCATTGCCTTCAAGTCATGGCGTGCAAAGCGCCTGAGGTCCTGGGCCTAGGCCCTGCCCATGGCTGCCTTGCCTCCTCACACCCCAAATCCCTGTGCCATCTGTGCCTCACCTCTTCTGTGCCCATATTTAAATTTTTTGTTGCTGTTGTTCCTCTAGAATTTTCCTGGCAAACACCTATTCATTCTTCAAAACCCAGCCAGGGCAGGCATCTCTGAATTCTGGGGGTAATCACGCTTTTCTCAGCCGTGTCTTCTTTCTGCAGTCCTCACAATCATTCATGACCACTTCTCCCATTCCCTCTCGGGCTCCTACCTGGCCCCGAGAGAGCACACAGTTTATAGACTGCACCTGACACTGCTGGCCAGTAAACCCTCAAAGGCAGCCTTAAAGAAGGAAGATAAATGAAAGCAAATGAAAAAGCTAAGGTGGGGCCTCTGCTGGGTGAGGAGGGTGCATCGGGCTGGGAGTCAAAGGCATCAGGCTGCAGAGGAAGGAAGCTGCCACAGAACATGCCACTGTCGCCACCCGGAGCACCCACAGCCATGCTCAAGCCTGTTCTTAGGGACAAACGGGGCCTCCGGATGTTTCGGACTGAGGAGGGGATTATCACATCAATATGGAGCAGGATGACCTGGGGGAGCAGGGCTCATCTGGGAGCCCCCAGAAAGGAAATGCAGAGGTTGCCCTCAGGGCCGAACGTACACAGCCCCTCTGGGACAAGAGAGCTGCAGGATGCTCACTGAGTCCCCGCTGCAGGGTGTGCTGATGAAGCTGTTCAGGAGACACAGGGAAAGAGCTCCTCCCTGACCTCTGCCACCTCTGGGAAGAACCAGCCCTGCATACTGAGCCAGAGAAAGCCTGGCCTGCCCAGCTGTGCCCCTGCTGGCCCCCACAGCACGCCACACTGCAAAACCACCATTACCTGCCACGGGGCCGTGGGCTGCCACCTGCCATGGGGCCGTGGGCTGCCACCTGCCACATGTTCCTGAGGCTAAGTATACAGCCGGTTTGACCCGGAGCAGAGGTGCAGAGATGCGGCCGTCCAGGAACCAGGGAGTCAGCAGTTGTTCATTCTCCCTCAACAACCGCAGGCGGGGCTCAGGCTCCTGGCTTTCTGCGTGTCGCAGTGCCCAGCAGATGACTCTCCCTGCAGGGCGTGTGTGGCATCCTGCCTCCTTCCCTTGGCTTGGCCTCTCTCCCGGCCCACCCAGGTAAAAAGTTCGCAGGGAAGTGCAGAACACTCCAGCAACTCTCAGATAATCCCCACAACTGGCCGGGCGCGGTGGCTCACGCCGGTAATCCCAGCACTTTGGGAGGCCGAGGCGGGCGGATCACGAGGTCAGGAGATCAAGACCATCCTGGCTAACACAGTGAAACCCCGTCTCTACTAAAAAAAATACAAAAAATTAGCCGGGCGAGGTAGTGGGCGCCTGTAGTCCCAGCTACTCGGGAGGCTGAGGCAGGAGAATGGCGTGAACCCTGGGGGGCGGAGCTTGCAGTGAGCCGAGATCGCGCCACTGCACTCCAGCCTGGGCGACAGAGCGAGACTCCGTCTCAAAAAAAAAAAACGAACAAAAAATCCCCACAGTTAACTGGCAAGCGGCCCTGCCCAGCCTCACAGTGAGCGGGCAGGACAGAAACCTCTCATTGATGTGGACAACAACCCCAAGCAGGACGCCAAGCGACCGGTCGCCCGCTCTCCAGCTGCCATGGCGACACCAAGGCCAGCAGTAGCCTCTGCAGCCCCCTCCAACCGGGATCCTGCATAGGCCCCGCTGCAACCACCTCCAGCCCCAGCCCCCCCCGCCCCCCCCGCCCCCCCACACCCACACGCATCAGGCACTCCTTTAAAATACATCCCGCCCGAGTGTTCCCACATTGATGCGGAGGCCAGGGGGCGACAGAAGGGAAGGCTGGTGGAGAGGAGCACCGGGATTCCTCCTTGCAGTGGGGGAAGCCATCTGCTTCACCTCGCCCACCTGGGAGTCCTGCTTCCTCCAAGGACAGGGACTCGGGGCCTGGAGGGGGCGCAGCGCATCAAGGCTGCTCCTGTGTCCCTCTCCCTTCAGGAGTGAGCCACGCCTCCTTTCATGAGTTCTCCCTATGTGCCAGGTGGCCATTCCAAAATAAAGAAGGGGCTTGGCTGCCAAGGGCAGCGGCCTGGGTTGAGACCCGGCTCTGTCACTGACCGGCTCCGTGGCGCCAGGAACACTTCTGAACCTCCCTGTGCCTTTTCCCTCACCCACAGAGACCGCAGGCAACGCTGCAAAACTCAAAGCAGACCGCCTCAGCCTGCAGGCCTTCCCTTCCCGCCGATCCTGCGCCTCCCAAGCGCTCAGCAAACGCTCGCGGGGATTCTTATCCCTATCTGGGCAGAATCCTCGGGGACCGACTGGGGGCAGCTTCCTTGCCCCATAGTGGCATCTAAGCTGTGCTGGGGTAGGCAGGTAAAAAGAGCAAGGGAGGCTGCTGAGACCAGAGAGGAGCAGAATGGGGCAGGGGCAGGATGCAGTGAGTGTTGCTCGCCAGAGACCAGCTGGCCCCCAGTACCCCTGCCCCACGCCACAGTAAGCCAGGGTGCAAAAGCAGTGACAAAAGAGGCTTCTCAAAACAGGAGTCAGCTAGTAAGACAAAAAGCAACTAATGATCTACTAAAACAAAGACATGGTAGCTGAGTCATTCCACATTTGTCAAAACCCATAAAATATACAACATGAAGAGTAAACCCTAATATGTTTTAACTATGAGCTCCAGTTAATAATAATACTGCCCCATCAATGCTAAAGAATGTACCACACCAAGGTAAGATGTTAATAATGAGGAAACAGGGGAAATGGGGTGAGGGGGTACAGGAGAACTCCCTAAACTTTCTGCTGAATTTCTCCATAAACCTGAAACTGCTGAAAAAAATTAAATCTATTAATTTTTTAATATGGTGGTTGATTGATTCAAAGGGCTAAATGTGAGAATGGGATACCATTAAAGGGCCAATGGGTAAAGGGAAGATGGGGCTATGGGATTCTCCCAGAATGCAGTGCAAGCTGGACCCTAGGAAGGAGCCCTGGAGGGGAGCAGGTTTCTCCTGATGCTGGTGAGGGCCATCAGGTTCTGGGTACCATCTCAACTCCCCTCATCACAGTCCCTCTCCAAATTGAGCAGTGTTCATGAGAATTCTCAGGATTTCAGTTATTTACTGTCTTTCCCCAGTATTGCTTTCCTGGGAGTTTGGAGGGAGGGCAGGAAGGATGGGAACAGCAAAGGAAACGTTAGTAACCATGCCACCCTTTGCCCGGGTCCCTGGCTTCTCCCAGGCTGCCACATTTCCCACTTCATGGCCTCAGAGAGCCCCCCTCTCTCTATTCAGCTGTTGGCAGCGAATTGCTTTTTTGCTAGCTTTCCCTTTTTTTGAGATGTGTATTTCTTTAGAATGAAGCCTTTCAGAAAGGCAATTCAGCATTCTGTATCAAAAATTTAAATAGGCATATCCTTGTGCCCAAAAACTCCATTTCCAGGAGGACTCACATATATAAAAAATGATGTCTGAAGATTTTCATTGCCTCAATCTTTTAAAAAACTGGAAACCTAAGTACTCATAAATAAGAGAAGGGTTAAATAAATGACGGCAGAGTTCATGTGCTGGAAGAGTCAACGGCGTTTTTAAAGAGGCAGGGCAATGTGCACTACAGTGAGGGATCTTACAGGCCTGTTTTTGAGGGAAATGGTAAGTGAGCTACAGCGAGCGCACATGTGTAGATCCCAGTTACAGGTCCATCAAGATGTCTAGAGAATATACACACTGCCCAGCCCATACACACATGCAAAGGCACACAGAAAGGGGAAACACCCCAAAGGCTTGTCAGCCATGTCCTCTGGGGAGGGGAGGGGGGAGAGAGGTGGGAGAGGAGAGACAGGTGGGAGCAGAGGGGGCCTGGACATTTTACTTTATTAAAGATGTGTGTACTGGTTGAGTGTTTCACCAAAACGCATTTAATATTCAGCAGCATTATAATCAAACCCACCTGTGTGCCTTTGAGGGTCTCCCCTTAGATGTCGGCACTGAGACAAAATGACCTGTGGGGAAGGGCAGACAGCCAGGGGAGGAAGCAGGACTTCCCGCACGGGCCACCGCTCTGGGCATCAGGAGAGGTGGCAAACAGGCTGGTCTCCTCCAGGAAGGCGGCCACTGGAACAGAGGAGCCAGCCTCCCACGCAATCAGGACCTGAGCATGCCACAGGGCATAGCCAGACACCCAAAACACAGGAGGCAGTGCTGACCCAAGGGAGGGCAGGACCAGAGGATGTGCCGGCCAGGACAGCCAGGGGTGTGCAGGCGGGGGCAGTATTAATTTGGGGAAAACAATCATTCAGTTTCATTCGTTGAGTAGTTTACGTGCAAATGTGTGTGGCGGGGGTGTGTGGGGTGTGCGTCAGATACAGAGTATGTGATGTGGTGGGTAGTGTGTGGTGTGTATGTGGTAACTGTGTAGTATGGTGTGGGTGTGTGGTGCATGTGTGTATGGTGGGGGATGTCCTGGAGGGTGTGGAGGGTGCTATGTATGGTGTGTGGTATGTGGTGTGTGTGATGTGAATGTGTTGTGTGTGTGGTGTGTGTGTGGAGTGTAATGTAGTGTGGAAGAGTTGAGTGTGTGTGTGTTTTGTGTGCATGGTGTAGG
>NW_026652289.1:81725824-81760035 GCF_009828535.3 Hylobates moloch | reverse complement strand
TGGTAATAGCGAGGAAGCATCTATTTCCATCCCTCCATCACTAAGGCTAACATAAACCTATAATCTGCACTGAAACTGTTCCACTTCTGATTAGAATCAGAAACACTTCCAGATGGGCTCAGCACAGCCAAGGGGGGACTGTCCTACAAGGCCTTGCTGTAGGGGTGGCGAAGGAATCACGGCAGCAATTACCTTTTGTTTTTTAAAATGTGAAACATTTCTGAATGGCTTAAGCAACATCTATTTAATTTAAAAGCTCTATTGAGATGAACAAAGAAAAAGAACACATGCTCAGCTCCAGAGACATGTAAATGAGATTGGGGGACAGAAGGAAGTGCATTAATTCCCTCCACGACCCCTGAAGAGCAACGGTGGGTCTCAGCATCCTATCTCCATGAAGCAGGCCAGCAGGCAAGCCAGCTGCCACCTCGTTCATCCTGTGCAAATCACAGGCACCGTCCCCAAAAGCAGGCAAATGACTATCTTATTTGTTCAGGGGAAGCAAAATGGTCCAGGGTTGGTAGCTGAGTTTTCTTCCCAACAAGACCTAACTGCTATCATCCTTCTCTGGGACCCAGCCTCCCTGAATAGAGTGAAAGGCGGCCAGCAGAACCCAAACTGTTCTGCCACAGGCTCCTCCCCGCAGAGCACAGCTCCGTGCAACAGAGTCCCCAAATCCAAGATGCAGAATCCACAAAGAGAAAACCTTCTCTTCTCCAGAAGGTACTTACAGGAAGTCAAAATTAAAATCACATCTTCTTATGGTTCTTTTTTTCTAACATAATCCATTATTTCTTACTGCAAAACCTAGAAGATGTTTACTATTTATAACCAGAAATAGTTTCTCATAAAATAACCATAAAATGTAAATTATTCAGTGACCCATCCATCTGGAAAAGAATAACACCGTGTGAAATTGAGGTACTGCCCCAAAAATCAAGATGATGGGCCCTGAAACTCTAAATATTTGAATTTTTAAATAACTTCATATCAAGCCCATTTAACAGAAACTATGTCAAGCAGACACACTATTAGAACTGATATGAAAATAAAATTTCAAACTGACACAGCTGTATCAAAAAAAAAATGAAAAGAGAAAAATCGCTTCATTGCCTTTTAGGATTTCCAAAGATGTTAAGCCCAGCCATGCTTCTGATCTCCAGGAAAGCAATTGCTGTGGTACAAAAGGACAAGGGTTAAAAGAGAACGGTGGGAGCTATCTTTCCCAACTAACCCAGGCGGTGTTGACGCAGAAGCTTTCAGCACAGGCCAGGGTGCCCAGGACTGAAAACTCCTTCACCAACCCGCTCCATGGGTGGGAAATACTCGGATCTTCATTCCTGTGACACAAGACCTTGAAGGTTGCTGAAAAATGCTAGTCCCATCTGACTGGGGCAGCATTTTCATTTATTGCACACCATTAAGATTTTAGCAGGAATCATTGTGCTAGATACCATTATCCCACCAATCACTGAGCACTTCTCACTTCCTGCCCCTGGTGCTGTTGGATACCTTACGGCAAGCTGCTGTCCCTGCCCACCCATCTGAGGACAGAAACCTCCAACTCTGCTTTGCCAGGAGAATTGACCAGTGTGTCTGACAGATGGTCAGTCCTTTGCTGTACATGGCCCTAAAAAAAGGAGACAATTCTTTCACTCAGACCAAAGTAAGCAAATGTTGAAAGGCCTTATAATGAAACATCACATTCCCCAATCTGGACTTCCCCACTCTGCTGGCCATCCTTGTCATTACTTCTGATTTTAATTCTATTGGTGGCTATTTTCCACCTCTCTAAATGTTTAAACTCTCTTTCTGGGTATACCAACTTCAGATAATAATTATCAGCATCCCATTATGAGAGGTGATCTTTGCAAGCCACGACCTCCCAGGCTCTGGTGCAAGTGACCAGAGGATCGCACCAGCTACTGCAGTCACGCAGAGGGGCTTTCCATTCTTAGCAAGAGCACTGGGATAACAGAGAGCCTTCCAAGAGCTCCCACCTAACTCTAGGAACACAGAAGCATCCTTTAGATGCCCTGTGGTCACACAGCCTTCAGGATGGATACAGGCTCTTTTCTTAGCTTTATAAAGCCCCAGATAGGCTGGCACTAACGTGGCATGTTGCTGCTGCACTTTGGGGGCAGGAATTGGCTCCTGCTTCAGTTTGCATCCTCTGTGCCCAGCACCTGTGCCCAGCATCCAGCTCAATGCAGGATGAGTAGGTAGCTTTGGCCTGTCCACCCAACCCTCGCAGAGGCGACCAAGATGAAGTCCTCATTGGCTTCTTGGATTCTTTCTACTGCGTGAGACATTCTTGATGTCCAAGCGATGAACCGCAAACAAAACATGGTCTATCCATACAATGGGGGCAGTAGTCAGCCCTAAGAAGGAAGGAAGTTCTGACACACGCTACAACACAGATGGGCCTTGAGGACGTCACGTGAAGTGAAAGAAGCCAGCTGGAAAAAGACAAATGATTGTATGATTCCACTCACATGTGGCACCTGGAATCATCAAATTCTCAGTGACAGAAAGTAGAATGGTGGTGGCCGGGCGCGGTGGCTCAAGCCTGTAATCCCAGCACTTTGGGAGGCTGAGGCAGGCGGATCACGAGGTCAGGAGATTGAGACCATCCTGGCTAACACGGTGAAACCCCATCTCTACTAAAAATACAAAAAAAATTAGCCAGGCCTGGTGGCAGGCGCCTGTAGTCCCAGCTACTTGGGAGGCTGAGGTAGGAGAATGGCGTGAACCTAGCAGGCGGAGCTTGCTGTGAGCCAAGATTGCACCACTGCACTCCAGCCTGGGCGACAGAGCAAGATTGCGTCTCAAAAAAAAAAAAGGAAGTAGAATGGTGGCAGCAGGGGGCTGGGGGAGGCGGAAGGAGGAGTTAGTGTTTAACGGACACAGAGTTTTAGATTGCAAGATGAAGAAAGTTCTGGAGATGGATGGTGGTGATGGGTACACAACACTGAGTGTATTTAATGCCACAGAATCATATACTTAAAAGTATTTCAGATGGTAAATGTCATGTTATGTGTATTTATCACAATTTTCAAAAACTAAAAATATTAAGATATCCTTGATGTCAGATGCCAGGAGAGCGGTGTCAGGCATCTCACCAGCCGATTCTCTCAGAATGTTTCCTCTATCGGGTAACCAGGAGCCTGGGGTATCCCAAAGAGAAGCCTCAGTGTAAAATCAACAATAACCTCAGTGGGCCTGGCGCGGTGGCTCACGCCTGTAATCCCAGCACTTTGACAGGCCGAGTTGGGCGGGTCACGAGGTCAGGAGATCGAGACCATCCTGGCTAACACGGTGAAACCCCATCTCCACTAAAAATACAAAAAATCAGCTGGGCGTGGTGGCGGGCGCCCACAGTCCCAGCTACTCGGGAGGCTGAGGCAGGAGAATGGCATGAACCTGGGAGGCAGAGCTTGCAGTGAGCCGAGATCGCGCCACTGCACTCCAGCCTGGGTGACAGAGCAAGACTCTGTCTCAAAAAACAAACAAACAAACAAACAAAAAAACAAAAACAACCTCAGCGGAGTGGCTCTATCAGGGAGTGACAGGGGCATGACTTACTATTGGAGGACAAGGCAGGAGTCAGGGAAGATGGCCCATGCCTGCTTTGAACTGTAAGGAGCATGCAAAACCTCTTATCCAGGCCCACAGGGCTGTCCTGTCTACAGCACAAGCAGCTCAAGGACAATGGCTCGGGAAAACCCCAGCCAGGTCACGGGCACAGGCCTGCACTCACAGGGTACTTCAGAGAGGACAGAGGTGCACTGCAAATGCGTAAGAGGATATTTTCACCAATGGTAAAGTGGATTTTTAAATAACATTAAGGTTTTTAAACAGATTTTAGAAATGAAAGGGTTCCCCCTGCATATGTCAAGAACCTGAGTTTTTCTGAAACTTGGGCAGGCCCCTTTAGAGTTGGTTCAAATAGAAAATACACCAGCAGCTGCCACTTCCCTGGGGAAAGCCAGCCTTTATGGCTGAAAGGGTCACCCAAGCGCTCCTGGTTTTCAGCATCACACGGAGTGGCTCAGGTGTCCATTCATTTTATGAGTCAGCCCGGGGAGAGTCCCCACAGATTCAGAGTCATATCTATGATGGGACACAAGCTCTACACTTCCCAAGCATTAATCCTGAGGTTGATCAATCCTGAGCATTGATGTCTGAGAAAACAAATCACTTAGGTGCAGAGACACCGCAATGACCATCCCGCCGGGGGCTCCCGCCTGATTCCTTCCACATCCTGGCCAACAGCTCTGGCCAACTGGGGAGCCCACGGACAGCTGCTCTGCCTGGCTCCTGCTGAAAGGATGATTCTAGTCAAAGGAATATAGATGAAAGGTTAGGGGGAAAATGAAAAAAGAAGAGGAATGAAGAGGTAATGGCCCTTTAAGATAACAAAGTCTTATCAAAAGCCACAGTAACTTGCACAGTAGATATCGGCACAAGAATAAAGCCGTAAATTAGAATGGAGAATCCAGAAACACAGGAGAAACACTCAGAACACAGCAGCAACTTAACCCATGACAAATCTGCCAAAAGAGAGAGGTCAAAGTGGCTGACTAGGAAATTAGGTTGGAAAACTGAATACGCCTATAAAAAATCTACATCCCCAACTCACACCATATCTAAAATACATTTTAGATTGAATAAGAGATGTAAATGCAGAAAAATCTGGACTATCAAGTATTAGCAGAACATGCAGGAGGGTGCTTATATATCAGGGTAGAAAAACCCTTTCTCTAAGTAAGATACAAAATTCAGGGTAAATAAAGCACGCTTGATAGATTTAACAATGTAGAAATTCCAAATTTTTGCATTGCCAAATATGTCTTTAAACAAAATCAAAGGACAAGTGGCATCTGAGAAAAAAATACCTGCAACGTATACAGCAAATAAGGAATAACCCTATGTACCAAGAACACCTATAAATCAACAAAAAAAAACCTTCACAAGTCAAGAGGAAAAGAGGGAAGGATGAAAAAGAGAATTAGAAGGAGAAATTCAAATTAGTATTAAGCACACAAGAAGCAGCTTGTTGTCATTCACAATTTTTCAAATACAAAATGAAATAAGCTATCACTTTATACACACATGACTGAATGAAACCACAAAGACTGATCATGTACAGAGAGTGTCAATGTCCAGAGAGTGTCAGTGGGGACACTGCTGCCCCACACACCAGCATCATTTAAAATGGCCACCACCTGTCCAGAGAGCAACTTGGCAATATCTGTTGACACTCTGAATGCCCAAACCATTCAGCCCAGCAAGTCCACTTCTAGGAACCTATGCTATCCACATGTCAGCATTCTCCGTGAGTGCGAAAAATGGGAACAACCCAAAAGTTCAATAAGTAAACGGTCACATATTGTGCAAGTGTCAGACAGAATAATGCTGCTTCCAGCTTCATCCAAGTCCCACCAAAGGACATGAACTCATTCTTTCTTATGGCTGCATAGTATTCCATGGTGCATATGTGCCACACTTTCTTTATACAGTCTATCATATGTTCTGCACATGTATCCCAGAGCTTAAAGTAAAATTTTTTAAAAAAAGAATAATGCTGCTATGCACAACAGACAAGGGACCATGGCTACGACACATGGCTGGGGGATCGAACTGCAAATCTTATTTACAATAGGATCTCATTTTGTTGAAAAATACTTCTAAAACATGTATTTGTGTAGAAGACAAGTAAAATATTTCCACAGACAGAAAGAAAAATGGGAGGAATCTCCACCAAATTGTGAATAATGATTATCCTTGTGGGCACTGAATGGGGCAGTGGTGAAACTTGGGGGGAAGCTTTCATTTTCTATTCTACATGATGCATTTCTGTAAAGTTCGAGTCCTTATAATTAGTACATTTTAATTTCATAATCAGAAAAAATATTTAAAGGATCTTAAGATCTAGCATGTTAGATACCAGCCCCCATTGATTGAGCCAGGGTCCTTCTCAGCCCCAAATTCCACTGCCAGAAAAATGGCACCTTTCTCCTCCAGAGATACAAGATAATTGCTAGAAGACGGGATTTTTTAAACAGAGATATCAAGCCAGGTGCAGTGGCATGTACCTGTAGTTCCAGCTACTCAGGAGACTGAGGCGGGAGGATTGCCTGAGCCCAGGAGTTCAAGTCCAGCCTAGAGAAAACATAGCAACACCTCCATCTCAAAATGCAAAACAAAAACCACAGATGGCAGATCTATTTGTTTTAATGATTAGCTCTGGTGGGGAGTGCTGCCCCTCAGACCTTGACCTACCCAGGCAGCCTCTAGTTATTAAAGACTTCTCAGTATTGCAGAACGAAAGAAAATAGACAAGCACTTTAAAATTCACCAGAAGTTCCCAAGGAATTTGCTTCCACGCACAGAAAATAGTCGAGTCCGTTTTTCCGAAAACTTGCTTCAAAGTCCAATTTTGGGGAATTGATGTAGATGGTTCCATTTTAACTTCTTCAGCCAGAGGAAATCTAAAAATTCCTCCTTCCAGCTCAACAGCGCAAATCCACCTATTGCTTCTGCAGAAGGAGGACAAAGATCCTCCTGGGGCCGTAGAATTCGGCAGCTTTTCCTTGGATTCCTAGGGCAACCAACAGCTCTGGGACACCAGGCCAAGCTTCAAAAGGCAGCCTGCCAGCCATCAGACTTCCAGGCACCTGTGCAGTCCCAGGCGGTTGAGGAACTGGGGGAGGGCTTGGTTTCAACCTACTTGCCAGATCACCAGCAAAATAAGACATGTTTAAAAGAAACAACTGCACATGAGCCAAGGCTCTGGTCCCCAGCCCATCAGGTCAGCGGCCCAGCCCCTCAGTGTGCTGGTGAGCAGGACAATCAGAAAAGGCCTCTCTCCCTGGAGTAACTAACAGTCTCTCTCCAGCCCCACTCCCACTGCCTCGTGTGTCATGGGAAATCTCTGAAATTATCCACGGGCTTCCCTACACGTTCTTGATTTCCTCTCCGAACACCACCAGCCAGCCTAGGAAGCTGGGTCACAGGGAGCCTGTGTGCTGCAGACACTGAGGGGTGCTGCAATGCTGTTTGCTGGACACAGGGAGTCTGCATGCTGCAGATACCAAGGGGGGCCGCCAACACTGTTTGCTGGATGCTGCTCAATGGTGTACCATCAAATGGGTGTGAGGAGGAAGGGAAGAGGGAAAAAGACGGGAGGGCAACCCCTCCCTCTCACTGTCAGTGGGCAATAAAACCTTTCCGGATGTCAATCAAAAGCCTTAACATTTTGCCCAGCAATTCTACTCTTGTAAATTTATCATAAGGGATCATGAATATCTGCCAATAAAAAACAAGAAACACAACTACAAGGATATTTATTACAGCATTCATTCATAGCAGAAAAACATTCTAAACAAATTCAATGTCCAACCCTGGGGTCCAGCTCCAGAAAGTACAAACTCGTATGGCTGGGTGTGGAAGAAACCGTCCATAATTGTGGAAAGGGCTCCTCATATACCGTCCAGGAGAAGGCATGCTGGCAGCCTGGGTGCCTAGGCACAGGGAGGAATCATGGGCGAACAACAGGAGGGCCCCTGGCGGGTGGAGTCTGGCATCTCAAAGCTTCTTCCTTTCACTTTCTGCTATCTCTATTTTCCAATACAATGAATGAATTCATATGTGATAACTAAAAATAATGTTTTTTAAATAAAAGTGTTCTCTCTTGCCAAAAATCGCTGTAATGCTAAACTGCTGAGTTGAGGCATATGAAGTTGCCTATATTGGATCACTTTTTGACATACAGAAATAACAGTTTCATATGGTTCAACCTAATTTTGTCACAAAATCCGGATGAGTGGTGAGACCCATAGGAATCACTTCCTCTGACTTGTCCTTGTCCCTCCTCGGGGACAAGTGAGGAGGCTGTGACTTGCCCAGGGCCCTGGCAGTGTAGGTCTTCTGCCTTCCAGAGGGGTCCTTCCCACCACCGGCCCACCACGCAGCACTGCCTGTCCCTCACCCAGCACCTCCCCTGTGCCAGGTCCCGGCTCAGTCATGACTCACGTCATCTTGCAAAGTAGATGTCATTGCCAGTGGCAAGCCGGACTGCAGGGAGCCAGTGGGGTCCCAGGAAGGCCCCTCTGACTCTCCACTAAACCGCAGCTGTCCCTGCTGACTCCATGAGACCATGGGGTCCCCGCCCATTTACAGGACAGCAGCTCTGCCCTCCCTGGGCAATATTTCACTTCATCCTGGGCCTCCACCACAAATACAGGCGCTGATGCTTATGTAAGTTGAAGCTGAAATGGCCATTTCAGTGGCCAGGGCTATTTTTCTGTGTCCCCAGCAGGCCACCCTTTCTGCAGGAACAAAGTGGATCGACCAGCTACTCAGCTATGCCGTGGCCATAAATGCTCAGGTGCCAGCCCAGTTCATGAAGATGTTGGCTCTCTTTTGCCTCCTCACTGGACGGTCAACCACACTTACAACAGCTTTGGTCACCATCGTCTATCGTGACCAATATCACCCCCCAAAAAAACATGGCCTCTGTCACTGACTATAAGTGAGCCCAGGGGCTGACCTGGGGATTGAGCATCACAGGACATATTCTTCTTTTCTAGTGAACATAAGATAAAGTCAGAGGCCAGGGACACTGCTGCCAGCGTCACCAGACCCATGGAACCTGGCCGGCACCCCAGAAAGTGAACTGGGCCATAGGATGTCAGCAAACCAGGCTTTGATGTTTTGTTTTCAAAATCTTCCATGCTCAAGTCACTGGGCTTCTCTCTCTCCCAGGGATAGCCCCCAGCACCCAGGCAGGCGCATCTGAGAAACCGGTCATTTTCAAGCACCCAGAAACTTGGGGCACTAAAACATACACATTCTAAATACTAACATGAGCTTGCCCCCCAGTTTTCATGGGAACAGTAAAGAGGGACCAAAAAGGATGACAAAGCTGAGGGTCCTGAGACAGATGGGGAAACTGTGAGGTTTGGAGCCAAGGTCCCACCACCAGGGACATGGTGGAGGGACACAATCTGCCCTCCAACAGTCTTTAATAGACTTCATTTTTAGAACAGTTCTAGACTTACAGAAAAACTGAGCAGACTTCACAGAGTTCTCATATACCTACAGCCACCTTCCACGATTATTAACATCGCCATACATCAGCACAGCATATGAATCACAATTAATGAATCTCGATCCACTACTATTAACTAAAGTCCATACTTCATTGGCATTTCCATAGCTTCTCCCTAGCGCCCTCTTTCTGCTCTGGGACCCCCTGCAGGACAACACATCATGTTCAGCTGTCGCATCTCCTCAGGCTCCCTCCACCTGAAAGGGGAAGAGGGCCCTCCTCTTGGCTGTGACAGCATCTCAGAGTGTCCTTAGTTTTGGTGGACTTGGTATTTTGAAGAGCATTGGCAAGGTATTTTGTAGAATGTGCCTCAACTGGAGTTTCTCTGGAGTTTTCCTCATAATTATGTAGTGGTAACGGATTTGGGGAGGACGGATACAGAAGGAAAGTGCCCTCCTCCCTCCACGGCACCCAGGGCACATGCCACCCACATGACTTGCTGTTGGTGCCAACTGTGGCCCCCAGGCTGAGGCGGTGTGTGTTGCGTTTCTGCTTCCCCTTTCTGCACTGGGCTCTGTGGACAGAAGTCACTGTGTGCAGCCCACATTAGAGGAGTGAGGATGGAAGTGTACCCTCCTTTACCTTCAGGTTTTTATGAGCCCCATCTGTGATGCCTGCTTCACTCAGGCCTGAATCTTCCCCCCTGTTGCCACACCTTGCTGGAGCCCCATCTGGCCCTTTATTCTTCCCCTCCTCCACCCCAGACCCCCAACATACACACACACACACACACACACACACACACACACACACAACACATCAAAAGCTCCCCGAGAGTAGGGTCCAGGCTTCCCGATGCTGGTTTGTGCATGTGCCATGTGCCAGAATCCAGCATGATGCCCTCGGCACTGCAAACACTGGAATGCTCACTCCTGAGATGTCCCCAACCCCACAGGGTGGCCAGGCAGCAGTCCACAGGCCAACATGGGCAGGGAGAGTCTCTGGCCACAGTCCAGCTCCCACATCAATCATCCAGGGCAAAAACAGTCAGGGATGTGGCCACGGCACAGGGAGATGAGAAGGGGCTGCATCCAGGACCACTCAACCCTCCCGCAGGTGCAATAAACAAAGCGCCACCCCCCAAACAAGAACGCGGGAGATGCAGCTGGAAAGCATCCAGGGCACAGAGAAGTCATGCGTCTGTGCTTCTGAACTACACACAGCACCACATACTGAAAACCCACCCCAAATCCCAGCTGTGCTGAAGGCAAGGACAGGCCCATAGGAAGAGAGGCTTTCCATAGTGCAAATGCCAGCCGGGAGACCACGGAGAGAGCCCGGCCCAAGCCACAGGGACCCGCCATGCCAGGCTGTCTCCCACTGGGTCTGGGAGGGTGGGGCGGGGCTCAGACAACCCCAAACCCCAGAGCTGGATGGGGGATGGGGGTAGGGGCAGCACCACCAGGCCCACTCCTCAGACACCCTTTCAGATCCTCAGGCCACAGTGATGGCTGATGAAGCCATTGTGCTACCCAAGCACCAGGACAGAGCCAAGTGTGCCTGCAGTATGGCTGGAGACACAAAATCTCTCTGAGACACAAAATCTCTCTGAGGTCCTAGAGTGACCGCATCACATGACACCAGCTTGCTTCATGCACATCCCTGGGAATGACCACCGGAGCAGTGCTGGGCTTGGTACTCTAGTCTCTCTGACATGGGACGGGGTGTGGAGTTGTTGAAACCATTTGACCACTTTCCTGGAGCAGCTACCGAGTTCCAGGTGCTGTGCCAGGTGCTGGGATCCAGGGGTCAGCCCCAGCCAGGGGTAGGGCAGTGGGCTGCATGCGTGTGGACAAGGGTAAGTTGTAAATATACGATTTACAATACATATTACAAGGAGGACCTGGGGGAGGGGGGGTGTGTAAACGAGTGAGTGCCTGCTTCTCTGCCAGGCAGTCAGTCAGCCACAGGACAGAGACACAAGAGAAGTCCCTGCAGGGTGAAGAGGCTACAAATGGGACAGGACATCCTGACAGGGAAACAGGACACACAGGGCCGCCGCCCAGGCTAAAGGGCTCAAAACGCCGGGAAGTGGCCCCCGATGGCTCATCCTCACATTTGTAGAAGCAGCCACAGCAACAAAGGGCACAGCAAAAAAAAATCACATTTACAAATGTCACCAAACACACTGCAGTAGTAAAATGCCAAGGTGATGGGGAGAGTCTGTCAGGACAGCTCCCTTGGCTGGAAAGAAGATGACAAAGCCACAGGGAGGCTTCAGTTTGAGCAACTACGATGTGTCACCAAGCATAAAGTGACCTGAGTGAGTGGCCAGGGCAGTGGATGCTGGTCTCTGTCATGTGGGACCCTCAGAGCCCCTGAGAGGGCACAAGCAACATTCCCTGAAGATCCACCCAATGCTGCCGTCACCACAACGCTGATGCATGGTGCCCAGCATTAGTGATTTGCACTGGGGAGAACGGCACCTGTCACCCATTCCCACACAGCCACACTGCCAGGCTGTTCAGGTCTGATGAGCCTGAAGAAGCCTGACTCCAGCCGGAGGAGGCCGGGAAGGAGGGTTGGTAGGACCCACGGGGCACAGCGTCAGGGTCTGGTGCAAACAAAGGCTCTGCTTCTGCCGCCTGTGACCACGGCCCAGTCCCCCTGTCTGGAGTTCCAACTCCTCACCTAGAAAGGAACTGACACAACATTGAGGTCCTCTCCCTCAGGGGTCCCTCACCTCCTGCTCTCTGACCTCCACCCCTGCCCTGCCTCCTCCTCATCTCTCCCGACACCCTCCCACACTTCACACCACTGTGTCACAAACCATCTTGGGGGAAAGACTGGTTTTTTCCTAGTATATTACAGATCTCTACTTTTGCAAAATAAAATAAAACTAAATTACCACCTAAATGAATTTTTTTTAAAGACATTCCTCACTTTATTATCCGACCCAACACACAGAGGCAACCATGAAGCTCCCTACACGCTCATTCTGCATTTCTACACCCTTTGCCCTGTGAATCGGAAACAGCCCGCAGATAGCACGACTGCAGGAATGCCAAGAGCAGGCCTGCACGCGTGTCCAGTCCAAAGTCTCCCAGTGCCTCCGTGGGAGGCTGAGGAGGAAGTGAGCTCACATGCACAGATGAGCTGTGCAGAGCAAGGCCGGGCACACACGACGCCCTGAGCACACGGAAGCCTCCAACCAGCTGCAACGCAACACGGCTTCCACGAAGCCTTAGGTGAACCCACGCCACAGCTGTGCTCACTCAAGCACACTGTGGCCCATGAAGCTGAGCGGTTACGAGGTCAACAGTCGTCGGACAAAGAGTCTCTCTCCTCTGAAGTCAGCGACATGGCCCTATCCTGGTGGGCTCACAGCCAGAACAAGAGCTCTGGGGGCAACCGGGAAGGGGCAAAGTAGAGACCAGAGGGATGAGAAGTTCAGAGGTGGATGAGGCAGGGAAGGCGGGGGGGAGAGACGTGGGCAAAGGAGAGGGGGCGCCTCTGGGGACCTGAGGGGTTGGGCCCTTGCCTGGGGAGACAGGTAGCCAGGTGGTGCCATAGAACCTCCACCCACAACTTCTGGGCTGCGAGGACATGGGGCTGCCCCCGAGGAGTTCTCCACATGCCGCATCTCCCCCCGACTGCTCTTCTTAAAGCTCTTTGGTTTCCCACTCAACTGCAACCACATAACGTTTGATACTTAAACATTTGGTTACTTGTGTCTAGTTTTATTTAAAAGCACAGCTTCTTTTATATGCAGAAATAAAAATACATTTCCTGCAGATAACTTATCCACACCAATTAAATCTATATAGATCTTAGCGTCCTACTCGGGTTTACATACCCTGATCTCACTTAGAAAATATAGTGTGCATCTAAATATTTAGTAGCATTTGTTGTAATGGCAAAATCTAATTATCTCACATTAAGTATAATCTCAATTTTGATAGTATTGTTCTAGTAGTAAAAGA
This sequence comes from Hylobates moloch, assembly GCF_009828535.3. Lineage (NCBI taxonomy): Eukaryota > Metazoa > Chordata > Mammalia > Primates > Hylobatidae > Hylobates > Hylobates moloch. Next base: position 81,746,997 of record NW_026652289.1, on the reverse strand, counting down.
AGCCATGACTCATTCCATTCAAATTTCACCTTGAAAACTCCAAGATCATGAACTGCTCTGTTTTTATACTTTTTCTTGAAATATATATGTACAGAAAAGTTCCATAGCATAAATGGAACCTTCCCATGCAAACCGAGATGGAGAAAGGGGACATCATCAGCACCTCCAAAAGCTGCGCTTCCCTCCCCCTGGGCCTCCTCTAAGTACCGTCTCCCGAGGGCAACCTGATTTCCACACATGACAGTTGTCTGTTGCCCTTCCTAGACACAGAATCATGCAGTACGCACTCTAGCATCTGGGGTTTTTTGCTCAACATTACGTGGCAAACCCCATCCACACAGCTGCCACACTTGCAGAGTGCTCATTCTTGGCCTGCTGTACAGTGTGCCCTGTGAGAAGACCCTCGGGGTACTGATCTATTCTGCTGCTGATGGCCATCTGGTTTATTTGCACTTTGGCAGTTACCATCACGCTGCTGTGGACACTTTTGTGTGTCTCTTGATGGCTGTATCCATTTCCAACGGTTGCTGTGACAAATGACCACAAAACTGGGTGGCTGAAAACACATTTCTTCTCTCACAGTTCTGGAGGCTAGAAGTCTGCATGCAGTTTCACTGGGCTGAAATCAAGCTGTTGGCAGGGCCACATTCCCTCCAGAGGCACCAGGGGAGAATCCTTTCCCTGGCCCTGTCCAGTTTCTTCTGGTTGCCGGTGCTCCCTGAGCTGTGGCTGCATCACTCCAATTTCTGCCTCCTTGGTCACATCTCTCTCTGCCTCTTTCCTATACGATCCTTGAGGATGGCATTTAGGGCGCACCCAGATAATTCAAGACAATCTCTTCATTTCAAAATCCTTAAACACATCTTTAAAACCACTACGGTATAAAGTAACATTCACAGGTTTCAGGGATTAGAACCTGATGTCATTTGAAGGCCACTAATGCCCATATGCCCATTTTACTCCATTTCATTTGGATTGAGACTGCTGGTCATAGAGTATATGTATGCTTAGCTTTAGTTAATTCTACAAAAAAGCTTCCCAAAGCAGTTGTACAAATGTCTACTCTGACCAACAATCAGAGGTCCATTTGTTCCACATCCTCACCGACACCTGCTATTTTCTGCCCTTTTTCTTTTTCTTTTTTTTTTTTTTTTTTTTGAGACAGAATCTCGCTCTGTTGCCCAGGCTGGAGTGCAGTGGCACAATCTTGGCTCACTGCAACCTCCACCTCCTGGGTTCAGGTGATTCTGCCACCTCAGCCTCCCGAGTAGCTGGGGTTACAGGCGCCCGCCACCATGCCCACCTAATTGTTTTGTATTTTTAGTAGAGAAAGGGTTTCACCATGTCGGTCAGGTTGGTCTCAAACTACTGGCCTCAGGTGATCCACCCGCCTCAGCTTCCCAAAGTGCTGGGATTACAAGCATTGAGCCACTGCACCCAGCTTTTTCTGCTCTTTTGATGTTAGCCATTCTGGTGGGTGTGGAATGGTGTCCCATTTACAATTCATTTTGCATCTCCCTGATGACTAATGGAGTGGAGTACTTTTTCATCTCTTTAGTGGACGTGTGTGTGTGTGTGTGTGTGTGTGTGTGTGTGTCGTGTCTTTTGCCATTTTCCTACTGGGTGTTCTCTCATTTTCATGTTGATTACATAGTGCATTATTTTAAGATGAGTCATTTGTTAAAATAGATTCCCCTAAGACATTGGCAGATGGAGGCCTAGTTTCTGGTGTCAGGGCCGGAGATGTGAGGTCCAGTTGTGTCCAAGCAATCAGGTGACATGAATTCTGGACCTTGAACACCCATAATGGACTCTAAGCCTATGCCAGCCTGGAAGGTTCCAATAAAGAACATGATTAAGAGTTTGGGGACCACTGTCAGGGACTGGATGGGTGGGACAAAAATCAGTCCCAAATTAATGTATTATAACTCCAGTTACTTCCTTGAAACTAAATCTCATTGTACTTAAAAGGGTGGCCACTAGAAAGTAAACTCTATTTGGATTTCTACAAATAGAGATGGGTTTTATGGGACTTTTTGGGAGCATCCACTGCTGACCCAGTCAGCACAATGATAGCCCATCTCCAGAATCAGGCACTGCCCCCACACCATGACAGGCGAGCCAGGCAGCGATCCCTGCTGTGAAACACAACGCATTAAATACACCAGAGTTTGGTTTCCTTACATCACAATAAAGAAAGAGGCCAGGCGCAGTGGCTCACGCCTGTAATCCCAGCACTTTGGAAGGCCAAGGTGGGCGGATCATGAGGTCAGGAGATCGAGACCATCCTGGCTAACATGGTGAAACCCTGTCTCTACTAAAAATACAAAAAATTAGCCGGGGGTGGTGGCGGGCGCCTATAGTCCCAGCTGCTGGGGAGGCTGAGGCAGGAGAATGGCGTGAACCCAGGAGGCAGAGCTTGCAGTGAGCTGAAATCGCACTACTGCACTCCAGTCTGGGCGACAGAATGAGACTCTGTCTCAGAGAAGAGAAGAAGAGAAGAGAAGAGAAAGAAGAGAAGAGAAGAGAAGAGAAGAGAAGAGGAGTGGGTTTGGGACATCAGTTGACGTGAACTACTAACATAATATTAGATATCTGATTAAAACCATCAAGATGATAGAAAGATCTACTCACAGAGGTGCTCTCCACCCCCAACCCCCACATCAAATAGAGCTCTCTCTCCTTCAAATCAGGCATTTTTTTTTAGACAGGTTCTCACTGTCACCCAGGTTGGAGCAGAGTGGCACAGTCACAGCTCACTGCAGCCTCAACTTCCTGGGCTTAAGCGATCCTCCCACCTCAGCCTCCCGAGGAGCTAGGACCACATGTGTGAGCCACCACATCCGGCTAACTTTTCTATTTTTTGTAGAGATGGGGTCTCCTTCCGTTACCCAGGCTGGTCTCAAACTCCTGGGCTTAAGCGAGCCTCCCTCCTTGGCTTCCCAAAGTGCTGGAATTACCGCATGAACCACCACACCCTGCCTTCAAATCAGAATTCTAAGGATCCTAACAAGCAGCAGGCCTTTCCAGTTACGGCGCATGAAAGTAACAAAGGCAGCCTCAGCCAGCGTCCAGCGCAGTCCCAGCAGACAGGAATAATGAGGTGGACATGGGCCTCGTGGGAGGGAATACTGTCCCCCACCCCCATGCCATGCCAGTGACAAAAACAGACTGACTGCAGCCCCAAAACATACAACAACTTACCCACGAAACAGGAACCTCTGATGCCTGACATTATCAGGTAAGAGATATTTCTGGCCCAGCAGCCTCCAGAGGATGAACAGCTCCCTCCACCTGAAAGGGGAAGAGGGCCCAAGCTGCAGGTGCCCTGGCATATAGAGGCCATGGACAGGAGGCACTCAAATGTCTCTCCAGACCACCCCTGCTGCAGAGGCCTCTGGAGCCCATCATCCTGCAGCACTGACGCTCCCGCTCCCTTTCCCAAGCCCTCTGCAGGCCCCTCTCCTGACGCAGGGCCAGAAAGTTACTGGGAGCCCCGGAAGGACAGCCTGCATGCCCAGCCAGGCTGAGGTCAGCCACCGGGGGCCAGCAGCAGGGAGGCCACACCTGCGCTGTCACCCGCAACCCTGCACACTGGAGCTGCCTGCAGGACCCAGGCCTCCCTGTGTGCCCAGGGTAAGTTGGCGGAGCTGCACAGGTCAAGGCTGGGTGAACAAGTTAATAATGTGATGAACGGTTTGTCGTGGATTTTGTCGTTCTTGCAGAAAAACAGGGGCAAGTTAATCTAGAAATCCTGTAAATCTCTAAAGGGTAAAATTAAACGTCCTCACTAGCAAGGCTGGGACTTGGCAGCAGCCGCCGCCTCCTACAGAACACAGTAGGGAGCGGGCTCTGGAGCCCCCCAATGACGCAGGAGCTGCCTTGGCCAGACACCTGCCCCCGCCACCCTCCTGCGTCCTCACTGAGCCCCTTCCCACCCCATGCAGTGCATCTTCCACCAGCACCTCCCCGCACCCTCCCCTCGCTTCTAGATGCACCCCTGAACATGCCCCTGACGGCGTCCTTCTCCCACGCTCTGACCGCTAGGGAAGCCAGCTGCAGAAATCAATCTCCTAGAGTTCGCTTGGTAAACTATGCATTGTTATTGGCCCATCTGCTTCGCTCCCAACCCACAGCAAGGACTCTCTAGGGCCACCAAGCTCCTAATCGTCAGCAACTGCCCTCCAACCCCCATCTCCAGCTCTGACCTACACAAACCACATAGTCCTCCCTGTGCCCAGGGTGCCCCACTCCAGGCTGGCCCTTCTGCCTGGAGGGCTCTTCTGGCCTGGGCTCTGAAGGGGTAAACCCACCCACTCTTATAGGATGGGGTCCATGATCCACCCCAACCTACCATGGGGCTCTCACATCTGCCAGACTGTGCCTCTCTAGGAGGGCCTTGGACCCAGAGCCAGAATGGGGCTCTGATGCCACTGCACATTCTCCAGCAGCCCCCTCCATGTCCTCCCTCCTGATCCCACCCAGCTCTAAACTGGGAACAAGAAAGCTGGAATACAGTAGCTGCTCAGAAAATACCTACTGAGTAGACGGGTGGATGGATGGACAGAGCTCCAGGCAAAGGGACTCGGGGGTAAGAAAAGTGAAGGGTACCTGCCCCCGGTTCTACCACTGCAGAGTCCCTGAGTGTCAAAGGACTGAGAGGTGAATGACGGGCAAGGTGAGACCTACCACGTTAGTGTCCCGCACCCCTTTGTTTCCACTATTAGATTAAGCCACCCTACGTGACAGATAAAAGGAGCAACACATACAAGGAGTTAGGCCACAGTTGCCAAAGTGAGGGGTGGGAATGCTGCCAGTCCAGGGGTCCCCCACGGCAGCTTCCCAGACGAAGTCAAGACAAGTTGGAGATGAGGCTACCTCTGGGTGTATCAAATCAACTGAAGTAGCACCAGCCCTCAGTGCTGATTAAGCACAGGCACGCCTGTGATCAAGAAGAAAACCGTTACTTAATAAAATGCAATTAATTTAGAAGCTGAAAACGGCGAAAGCCCAAGGGAAAGACACAATCAGGAGTTCTTGGTCTGGAGGGGCTTCTGCTCTCAAAGCTTCCAACCCAAGACAGCACAAAGACGTCTTCCCCAACAACCGCACATCCAACCTGCAAAACGATGACATGCTCCTCTCCAGGTACCTGAACCTAAGGACTCAAACAGTAGAGAAAGTTCACAGGCAGAATCTTCACAATACATGCACAAAAGAAAGGCACTTCCAGTAGGGGCTGTGGGTCGGGAAAACCTCGACTTCACCCAATGCCATTCCCGAGACAATCAGCCATCAATGTGACCCACTCAGTCCTGCCTCAGGGGCTCAGAAGCTAGCAGTCAGGCCAGGTGGGAAGTATAGGGACCTGTGGCCAAAATCGGTCCATTCATCACTCAGCTGACAGCTTTCACGCGTACTAGCCAGAATCAGTTAGAGGCTGGAGGTAGTGCCAGGTGTCTGAAACCCAGCAGGCAAGTTGGTAAAACACTCACCCTAACCCTGGTGACTGCACTGACTGAGTGCTTTACTACAGCAGAACAGTTGCACACATCTCATCTTCTCCATCCACAGTAACTCAGTGGCTGGTGAGGAATGGGACACAGATCTCCACATGTCCTTCTTGGGATGAGTCAAGACAAACTCTGAGCAGTGACGCTCTACAGCTGGCTCATGTGTGGAGGCAGAGCCTGGCTTCCCAGAGCTTCCAATTCCTAACACACGCCTGGCCCCACTGCACCACACTCGTGACGGCTGCCACCAGCTCCTGATAATCCAGACAGATGCTAGAGCACATGGCTCACTTATTACACCAAAAGACTGAGAAACAGAAACGATGTTTTATTTGCACAAGGCACACACTTGCTTCCAGAGAGACCTGAGAAATCCATCATCCCTAAATGCACGCGTTCACTCAATTAGTGGTTTTCCTGTTTTTGAAACAATGGATTTTCCCAAGACAGTTGACAATTAAACCAACTGTGGGAAACCATAAACTGTACTTTACTAAATTAACAATGCATACAACAGTTCAGAGGAATTCATATTTACAGCTGCCCTGCTGGAGAGTCAATTCCAGGAATGTAAAACCAGCCAAATAAAAAAAATTATATATGTGTATATATACACATACACACATATATATGTACACATACACACACACACATACACACAGTTATGCATCGCTTAATGACAGGGATGTGTTCTGGGAAATTTGTCATTAGGCAATTTCATCATTGTGCAAACATCATAGAGCATACTTTATACAAACCTACTCCACACCTTCGCTATAGGTTACAGGCCATTGCTCCCAGGCTACACACCTGGGCAGCATGTTACTGCGCTGAATACTGTGGGCAATTGTAACACAAGTATGTATCTAAACATAGAAAAGGCACAGTAAAAATATGGTATAAAAGATAAAACATGGGCCGGGCGTGGTGGCTGAAGCCTGTAATCCCAGCACTTTGGGAGGCCGACGCGGGCGGATCACGAAGTCAGGAGGTCGAGACCATTTTGGCTAACACGGTGAAACCCTGTCTCTACTAAAAATACAAAAAAATTAGCCGGGCGTGGTGGCAGGTGCCTGTAGTACCAGCTACTCCGTAGGCTGAGGCAGGAGAATGGCGTGAACCTGTGAGGCAGAGCTTGCAATGAGCTGAGATTGCGCCACTGCACTCCAGCCTGGGTGACAGGGTGAGAATCCGTCTCAAAAAAAAAAAAAATATATATATATATATATAACGCAGTACCCCATCTAGGGCACTAACCATGAATGGAGCTTGCAAGACGGGAAATTTCTCTGGGTGAGTCCATCTGTACACTAGTGTTGACTTCATAAATATTGTACACTTAGGCTACATTAAATTTTTTAAAAAAACAAAGTAACTGCACTACAACTTTACGACACTGTCACTAAGCGATAGGAATTTTTCAGCTCCATAATAATCTTATGGGACCTCTGTCATATATGCTATCATTAACCAAAACATTGTCATGTGACGCACGACTGTACATATATATCTCAACTGAAAATGCCAAATATCAATAGTGTTCTCCGACTCACTATTTACTAATGAGAATTTCCTCAGAACTGTCCTTGCCTGAGAGTTTCAGAACCAAGCATCTCTCTGCACAGTTCAATCTAGGGACAAGAAGTGCTAAGAATCCATGTTGGCTTCAAGTGCACAACAGAAAACACCTTCGTGTTTTACCAACCATGTCAGCCACCTTCCTGGAGGGCAAGCTCCCAGACCCCTTCCCCATCCCTGTGAAGGGCCCACGTCATCTGTGGCATTTCCATAACTCTCCAATGCCAGCCATCAGTCTCTCAGCACGTGTTGAAAATTAGCCTCTGTACATGCCCACCACTGGTCATGAGTCCTAGTCACGCCCACCCCATTAAAAACAAATCTGATACAAAATGGGCCCCAGCAGGAGACAGGGAGAAAACACAGACCTCACACTCTCTCCAGCTCAGGCTCAAAGGCCAGCACTGCCCCGTGACAGCAGAGTGCTCTTAGGCAACCCACAGCTCAGCTACCTGTCCCCAGCCTCCTTGTTGTGAAGTTAAGACAAAAGACGCACCTTCCAGATTTGTCGGGAAATTATTTAAAATGACAAACAAAGAGGGATGGAACTCAACACACAGAACTGCCCGATGATGTGCGTTTCATTCCAGTGGTTTCGCCATCAAAACCATCTTCAAATGTTGGAGTGTTTCCGTTTCCAGAAAACTAGAGATGAAAATATTTTCAGTCACTCAATGCAGGAAGGTCAACCACATATTTTTTTCTCTTAATTTTGATCCTTGAAACACAAAACAACAGACATAGCACCTTACATTAAAACAGCCCCTTAGAGTTTATGACGCGCCTCCTCTGCATTCTCTCACTAGGCAGTAGCTGTAACTCACAAACCTGACCCTTAAAACTCTCAGGACAGTAAGAGAAGCCGCACAGGCCCGAGGCTACGTGGCCACACCAAATGATTTGCTGTCATAAAATATCTTGCATCAGTTGAATATCGCATCTCATTTGTGCCTCAAAACAACCACAGGCAAGAGGCCTCATGCGCGTATTGCAGATGCTGAGAAAGACTCTCAAGCCAGGTGACTGGCCCTGGGCCCCAGGGATTAGTGGCAGGGCCAGGCTGGAACTGAGCTCTTGTTACTCCAAATCCCATCCTCTTTTCCAACCTCCAAGTCCCTTTCTCAAAAAACCAAAGCATCTCCTCCAACCAGGCCAGGACACAGGCAAGAGAGAGTCAGGCAGGCGGAGGCTTCTGGAAGGTAAAGCAGAGTGGCTGGGAGCACTGGGACAGAGTCTGACATTAGGTACAAGACAAGTTTGGAAAGATCCAGATGGAGTGGGAAGGGAATCTGGGCATGGGGGTGCCTCCTTCCAAAGTGCATCCACATCCGAGGTGACTGCAGGGAGACGCGGTGCTGACTTTGGCAGCAGGGACCGCCTGGGTGCAGAGAACCCAAACAATTGAAAATCCAAAAAGGAATCTCAGTGCAGAATCAGAAAGCTCATTCTTTGGGCTGGTTACCTTCCCAAACACATTCTCCTCTGGCCTATGTGAAACTGACGTTACACTGTACAACTCTGCAGCTCTTTCCTGACTGCCCACTGAGTGAGGGTCTGTGCTACATGCCAGGAGGATCCAAATGTCAACACAGCTAGGTTCCAGCTCTGGGACTCGGGGAAAGGAGGCGCAGGGAGCTGGACATGTGCTGCAAGGGAGACTAATGCTCCCGTGTCTCATTCACTCGCTCATCCAACGATAGCGCTAAGGCTCTACTGTGTGCCAGGCAATTTTCTAGCTACTGGGGATCCAGAGGTGAACAAAGTCTATTACAATTGAGTGGTAAGAGACTGACAATAAACAAACAAGTATATAAATAACACACTGAATGGTGAGTACTAAGGAGAAACACAAAGCAAGGTTAACAAGAGAAGGGGAAGTAACGGCAATTTATGTAGGGCTGTCAGGGAGCGGGCAATAAGTGAAGGAGCTGGCAAGGTGGGCATCTGGGGATGACTCACGCCAACGGGGTGGGAAGAGTAGGTGCAAAGGCCCTGAGGCAAGAGTGGCCTGGCAAATCTGAGGACCAAGGGATAAGAGGGAAAGAGCCCACATTCAGTTGGGATCTCCAGGATGGACATGGGCCAAGATGACAGGTGGGGATGGGGTGGGGACAACCCAGGGCAGATGTGGGCAGTGAACCTGTCTGCCTGGAGCCAGGGCAGCCTAGAGGGGCCATTCTTGGGAGCAAGTAGGGGAACTTGAGAAAATCCAGCCAAGTAACGTGGATATGGAGGAAGCACTGGAAAGCCACTGAAGGCCTGGACAATGGTGACACACCTGGCCTGGGCCAACTTGCAGAGTCAGGGGTACCCCACAGCCCCCAACCTGGGAAACCTCACAGCCAGCACAGAAATCATAATGCACACAGCAATGGCACCCCACCAGTACGTAGGGTTCCACGTACTGTCAGAGAGCCTGGCTGCATGATCTTGAGGTCACCTACCTCCCCGGGCTCCCTTGTGTGTCTGGACAGGGAGGGAGGGGAAGATTGGCTTCAGGAGAGGCGAGAAAAGACGGTGCCCACGACAGCTGACTCAGCCTGTGCCAGCAGGCTGCTCTGAGACACGAGCTGGACCCAACCCAGGCGGTGGGCGGCAGGGGGGTGGGGAAGAACTCTGGGAAAGGAAGGAGCCAGAGAAGCCTCCCTGTGGGCGCTCAGCCCAACCACCATCCAAGGGAACAATGAGCACCCCCCGCCCCCGCCGGGCACACAGGCTGCCTCCTGGTGAGCAACCCTCTCAAACTTGACCTACATCTGGAAGGCCTGCCTGGTGGTCAGTGGCTACCTTACACCCTACCTGTGCCTCCACGTTCCCAGTCCTCACAGCCACCTGGCAAGGGTGAGGAACTGAGACTGCACAGGGAGGGCACACAGCCTGTGAGTGGTACAGCCAGGACCGCCGCCCAGGCCCAGAGCTCTCTCCACTCTCTCCGTTTCTCTAAGGACCAGGCTGCAAGGCAGGGCATGTGATCTCTGCCGAAGACATTCAAGCCACCCAGTGATGTGTGCTGGGCCTCGATCCCCACCGACCACCAGTCCTCTCCTCCCCTGGACAGTAAAGGTTTCTCCAAGACTTCAGACCATGGTGTCACCTGAAGCCCACACCTGTTGAGTCACCGGGGCAGGTATGCGTGGCAGAGGACAGCAAGGAGCGTCGGAGAGGAGCTGAGGCCTGGAGGGGGTCTCTGAAGCCAGGCTCAGCCCCCACTCTCCCCACTCCAACAGCCCTCACCGCAGCCACCGCCACTCAATCCAAACAAAGCCCAGCCTGATGCCAACCTTATCATCAACTGTTTTTCCTCTGACTTCCTCAGTTTTGTCTAGGAAAAATCAAGGTGTCTTATCACCCCTCTCAGCTTCCAGGGGTGTGATCAGTGTCTTTTACAATTATCTCTTATTTTTCTCCAGTATTTCTTAGCTCAGTTGGCAAACTAGGTATTTATGCACCTCCATTTCACAATCCATCCCCACCAATTATGTCTGTAAAACTAACATTTTGTTGAAAAAAAAAAAAAAAGGTTAGAACTACTTAAAAAGGTTATGTAAACAAGTTAACTAGCAGGCCACAACTTGGGTCTAGAGTGTCAGAGAAAACATGCAAGGTGGAAGAGAATGAGGAGCTGACGGTCACCAGTTTCACCTCCTTCCAGCGCCCACCCAACCCTCCTGCTCACACACACTCACACCCCGTGGGACTCAGCCTGCAGCTTCTCCCATCCCAGGAGCCCAGGAGACCGACAGTAGGGAGGGGCACAGACCGCACTTCCTAACAAATGAGAGGGAAGACTCGGTGCCCCATCGCTAATGCCATCATCATCCAGTCCCAGCCCAGCCACGGAGCCCACTCCAAGGGCCCCTCTGACAGTGCTGCTAGAGCCCACCGAGGGAGGGCTGCCAGCACAGCCGCAAGCTCCAGCTTTATCCACTCACGCCCTGGACATTGCCCGGAGCCCCAGCGTTCCACGTCCGTGTCACCCTGGCCCTCCTGCCCGGCAGATACTAAGCTCAAGAGACCCTCTCCAGCCCAGGCTGCAGGGGGAAGCAGCCCCCACGGTCACCCAGGAATCAGCGCAGAGGGCAGGGCATCCTGGACGCCCCGGACTGGGAAACCCAGATCCTGTCCCCTGTGTAGCAGCCACACACAGGAGAAACCCCTGCCTCACCTCACTGGAGGGACCCTGACCCAGAGGCCTGAGAAAAAGCCACCTGCAGGCTCCTGGCACCTGCCAACCTGCACCTTAGGAAAACTTGTCCCACTTCAACCTGCAAAGCTCTCAGGTCATTATTTCTAAAACCACTGTCCTTTCTCAAAGAGGAAGGAAAATAGAAAAAAAAAAAAAAACCCAAAAACAGAAACAGGCACAGGAGGTTGAAGAGACCAGAGGCAGTTTAGCCCAAAAACAGTGCCAGACGTAAGATGCCGAGTTTGGGGTGCCTCACCCTCCACATGCTCATTTAGGAGCTGACTGCACTCAACCACAGATTGATGTCTGGTGCCTGCCAGGTCGTATCTGAATAGATTCGAAAAATTAAGCCTTCCTTCTGCCAGTAAATACGAAGTTAAGACTAGCAGGCCCCTCTAAGGCTCTGCTCTCCACGGGGGTCCTCGGCAGGCGTCGGGGAAAGGAAGTTCGCCCCCTCCCCGCCTGGGCACACCGAGGCCCGCTGCCCGGCCCATGGCCCCCTGCTTGGGGACCTGGGGCCTCGATGTTCTCCTTCACCATCTGCAGCCAGATCTCCCGCCAGCAGCCTTGCCAGGCAGTGCCTGCCATGGGGAAGGGGCCAGGCCGAGGAGCAGGTCCGCGCTGTGCCCCCAACCCGGCATCTGCAGCCCAGGGGCAACGGGGTGTAGGGTTTTGAATTGATAAGTTTTTCCCTCTGGGCCTTATTATAAAGGGAAACGGAAGGGGGCGAAGATCTGGGCTTGGGTTCTCCGGGGGCAGCGAACCCAGAGACGACCCCAAACTCAGTAGTTGCCGCCCTGCACGGGGACTTGATGCCGGTGCCAAGCGGCCCGGCCAGCCCAGCAGGACTCGAGCGGACAGCCCCGCCACACAGCGCCTCTTGCCCGCGCCGGGTGGCCCCTTGCAGTGGTGCCCCACGCCCGGGATGTGAAAGCCGCCGCCTGGTCCCCGGCCCGCCCGCCCACCCGTCGTGGGAGGGGAAAGAGGCCGGTCAGAGAGGAGTGGGGCCGCCGGGCTGTACCCCCAGATCCCAGCGGCGGCCGCCCCGCAGCCACGCTGAGTCGGGAGGGCAGCGCTCGGGAGCGCTCGGGCCGCAACCTCCGCGCCGCCCCCCACGCGTCCCGGTCCTCGCGGCGACCCGGGCGGCCCCAGGCTGCCGCCGCCGGCGAGTCAGGCAGCCCAGGTTCCCCAGCTTACCTGGTCAGGGCGCTGGGCTGCCCCGGTACGCCGCCGTCCCCGCCCCGCCGCCGCCGGCTCAGTCCGCGAGGCCGAGCTCTTTGTGAGCCCGCGCCGAGCCGCACACCGCGACTGCTAATGAGCCCGGGAAGCTGAATAGCTTCCCGAATAGCGGCGGGCGCGCCCCGGACGCAGCGTACGGCACGCAGGGCCGCCTCTGCTGGGCGCACGCGGCGCGGCTGCGGGGCGCATCCCGCACCGGCCTGCGGCTACCGGGCCTGCGCCCCCGCCCCGGCCGCTGCCGCCTCACCCCCCGCCGGGCACGCTGAGGCCGGAAAAGATTCCCGGCTAGATCGCGCGCCGTGAAGAGAGGGAAGACAAAGATGCGTCCGCGCCGGGCGTGCGCGAGGCCCTGCGCCCCCTGGCCCCGGCGCTGGGACAGTCGGCAGGGCAGGAGGGTGCACGCGGGACCCGCGTCCCGCCGGGCCGGTCTCCGGGATCGGGGCTGGAACCCAGGCGCTGGAAGGCGAGGCGCCCCGAACGCCCCGGGCCCTGGGGAGCACACAGATTCCCAGGCGTGCCCCGGCCGTGTTGGCTGGGGAGCTGCAGGGGTCTGGTCCCGCAGGTAGAGCCGGTGAACGCGAGGCTCCGCACCTTGCCCCGGCCGCCGCGCCGCGCCCTGCTCGCTTGGCCCGGCGCAGCTGTAACAGGGGACCCTAGAGCGAAGAACTCTCGGGGATCGCGGCCTCCGAAAGCCCTATCCGGCAGGGGAGGCCCCCTGCTGCCTCCCCACCGCAGCTCCCCTAGGCGCATGCTGGACTCCCAAGTCTTCCCTGGCGGTCCCCGGTAACCATCCCAGCACCCCGTTTCTGATACTGTGTGCTGCTTTAGCCCCCAGCCCCAGGGCCTCACTCCAGGCCTTTTTCTCTCCTTGCGGTCCTAAATGGAGAGAACCCTGACCTCCCTGAGGCCCTGGGGAGCACAGGCTCCTAGACACTCAGGCGCATCCCCAGGGTAGCCAGTCTTCCGCCGCTACAGCGCGAGAAATGCCCTGGAGGCCCTCGAAGGTCGTGCTGGAGACTCCGGTGTCACCTTCGGCCCTCTGGCCCTTTCACTGAGTCCCAGGCAGATGTGATAAGCCATGGGAGATGCACAGGATGCCTTGTCTAGGCACAGCGGGGGCTCAGGTGCCTCCCTCCCCCCAAATCGTGGTGATTTGCCCTCCTTTTCTCCTGTGGCTGGACTAGGGGAAGCTGTGGCATGGGAAGTTCTGCCCATGCCAGAAGGCACAGAAGGGCAGGGGGACGGGGGGGTGAGGAGAGCGCATCTTCCTGCTGCCCTGAGGGCCTAAGCTGAGACCCTAAGGAGAAGGGGCTGGGGGAAGCCGAATCCTGAGATGGACTAGGGTTAGATACAGTGCGGACTTGGCCTCTCCACACCCTGCCCCGACCAAACATTCACAGGTCCCCAGGGCCAGAGCCGCCAGTGGGGGCTGCTCCTGGTAGGGAAGCTTTGTAGCCACAGGGCCAAACAAAGGGGCAAAGGCCAGGGCAGGCCAACGAGGTTCCTGACCTATGCCCCTCCCCACTCAGATGAGCACAACTTCACTGTCTACTTTCCACCTGCATAGACATTCTGCTTACCTGGCTAACACAAAGTTCATCCAGCCTCCTGTGGCCCAGCCTTTCACCAACGCCAATAGTGGGAAGCAACAATTAGGAAGAAGTGATTCCGAGAAGATAAATGCAGTCCTCTTCTTGCCTTACTGTTATGTGGTCACATCCCATAGGAAACCAGACACCTGTGCCTGAAGCTGATCCACACAACACCCCCCACCTCCTCAAACCCCCACCCCCATCTGTGTGAATGTGTGTGGGCCGGCAAGTTGCATGCTGTTCCTTCAGCAGCCTCCCTTGAGATCTTCCCATGAGCAGGCTCTGGGCCAGTCACTGGAAATTAAACCCCATCCCAGCACCCGGGAGTGATAGTGGCTGATGTCCTCAGTCCACAAGATGAAAGGTACAGGCCTAGGGCCAAGAACAGTGGCTCCCACCTGTAATCCCAATACTTTGGGAAGCTGAGGCAGGAGGCTCGCTTGAGCCCAGGAGTTCAAGTCTGCAGTGAGTTGTGATCGTGCCACTGCACTCTAGCCTTGGTGACAGAACAAGACCCTATCATTTTAGAAAATGAAATAAATTAAATAAATTAAAAAATAAAGGTACAGGCCTGCCCCCAGCCTTACTCAGGACTCCTAAATCTGGTGAGCTTGAGCCAACTGCCAGTATTCAGAGAATTTTTGAAGAATCATTAGGACAAATAGCTAGTGCATGTGGGGCTTAAAACCTAGATGACAGGTTGATAGGTGCAGCAAACCACCACGGCACACATATACCCATGTAACAAATCTACATGTTCTGTACTTGTATCCGGGAACTTAAAATTTTAAATTAAAAAAAAAAAGTATCTTGGAATGGGAAAGGCCTTTCTAAGTATGCAACAAAATCAAAAAGTGGTAACAAAAGACAGCTAAGTTTGACTTCAAAGCAACTCTGGCATGGCAATCACTACCATAAGCAAAGTCTACAACAAAGGGGGAAAAATTATTTGCAATTCAGATCACAAGCAGCTAATTTCCCTAACACAGAGATAGCATCTAGAAATTGATAAGAAAAAAAAATCAAAAGAAGGCATAACGGATCATCACCAGGCCCCCACCGTGGCTCACACCTGTAATCCCAGCAACTCAGGAGGCTGAGACAGGAGGATCACTTAAGCCCAGGTGTTCCAGGCTGCAGTGAACTATGATCATCCCAATGCACTAAGCCTGGGCAGCAGTATGAGACTATCTCTTAACAGAAAAGACAAAGAAACAGGTAAAGGGTAAGAAGCAGATAATTCACAGGGAAGGAAATACAAATGACTTTTAAACATCTGAAAAGCTGTCCTCCCTTATTCATAATAAGAAATGCAAATTAAGCCAGGCGTGGTGGCTCACACCTGTAATACCAACACTTTGGGAGGCCGAGGCAGGTGGATCACTTGAGGTCAGGAGTTCGAGACAAGCCTGGCCAACATGGTGAAGCCCCACCTCTACTAGAAATACAAAAATTAGTTGGGCATGGTGGTGAGAACCGGTAATCCCAGCTACCTCGGGAGGCTGAGGCAGGAGAATCGCTTGAACCTGGGAGGCAGAGGTTGCAGTGAGCTGAGATCACACCACTGCACTTGAGCCTGGGCAACAGAGCGACACTCCATCTCAAAAAAAGAAAAAGAAATGCAAATTAAAACTACGCTGAGATGCCATTGTGTTCACTGATCAGAGACCCAGGAGTTCAGTAACACAATATATTCCAGAAAGCAAGAAGGAACTGGCAGATTCCCACACTGCCCATGGGAGTGTAAATCAGTACAACTTCTATGTAGGAAAATCAGATGATGTCTATCAAAATTACAAATGCACAAGCCCTTTGACCTAAGAATTCTACTTCTAGGAATTTTTCGACTTGTATATCACACATGCAAAATAGGCATGAGTAGAACCAACCATTCATGGTGCTATATTTCTATAGTAAATGACTGCAGACAATCTTGATATCCATGAAAAGGGGACTGTTCAATGCATGAGAGCACTTCCCAACACTGAAATAGAATGCAGCCATAAAAGAAGGAAGAAACGCATAATAAATTAACATGGGAAGTTCTCCAAGATAATTGTTAAGTGAAAGAACAAATGGCAGAAGATGTGTGTAGTATGCCACCATGTGAATAAAAAAAGCAAAAAGGAAAAAAGGGTGAGCCTATAGATGCTCATATACAATCATAAAGCCTTTCTGGAAGGATCACAGGAAACTGAAAAATGTTGTCACCCTTGGGAAAGAAAGTAGTGTCTGGGGCGGGGGTGACAGGAAAACTTTTCAGTGATTTTCCTTTTCTTTTTTTTTTTTTTTTTTTTTTTGAGATGGAGTCTCGCTCTGTCACCCAGACTGGAGTGCAGTAGCTCTATCTTGGCTCACTGCAAGCTCCGCCTCCCGGGTTCACGCCACGCCATTCTCCTGCCTCAGCCTCCAGAGTAGCTGGAACTACAGGCGCCTGCCACCATGCCTGGCTAATTTTTTGTATTTTTTAGTAGAGACAGGGTTACACTGTGTTAGCCAGGATGGTCTCGATCTCCTGACCTCGTGATCTGCCCGCCTCAGCCTCCCAAAGTGCTGGGATTACAGGCATGAGCCACCCCACCTGGCCAATTTTTAATTTTTGAAGTATATGATATTATCTATCTCTGAAAAAAATGTAATTATCATTCTTAACCCTGGTTTTTAACCCTTTGGAAGGTAAAAGATCTCTGAAATCTTTTGTCTATTTTTTTAGGGGGAAAAAGAAGAACAAGGAAGGTCTGTGACTGTATGTTTGGACCACATGGCTGTGATCCCTACCACCACTTAGTGACAGCATACATGAATTGCATGCTTAATGCCAATACCATTCAGCCTAGAGGGGCTCCTGGACCAGGCCAGATTTCCTACAAGGTGTTACCAAGTGGAGTTGGAAACTTGTCAACTCCTCACACCCTAACTTACTTTTTAAAAATAACATATGCCTTCTCTATATAGGACAGAAGATTAATGCATTGTTTTATAGGCTGAACAAGATGTTCCTTTACAAAACTTCCAAATGACAGAATACTAATTTTTCCTTCACTCTTTGGCTGACTGTAAAAATGTGCTTAATTAATAAAGACATGTCCTCTCTTTGTGGGGATGGCAGAATAACTTCCCTCTCATAAAGTTACTGCTTGGCACAGGCCTTGTTGGGCCTGGGAATATCAAGCTCTTAGACTCCTCCTGTTGACTGCTCATTTTATCCTTGCGGAGTCTAAAGTGGCCTGAACCAACAGCCAAGAGGCCTACATTCTGGTCCCAGCCAAGGCACCAGCCAGGCAGGGGGGACTCAAGTAAATCAGCTGAGGCCTCCATGGTACAATTTCCTCGGGGTTTAGGTGAGGAAGTTGGCCTAGAAAATCCCCAAGGTCCAGGGTGTATGAGAAGGAAATGCTAAACCCCCCTGTGGGAGTCTGATTTTCTTGCCTTCAGGATTTAAGTCAGTGGAAAAATCACTAACCAGATCACACTCTAATAGGTTTTTCCAAGACCCACTGCTTTATTTTGGAAGACACAAAGAGACAGCATGGAAATGTCTTTGACAATCGTAGAAGCTAGTATCTTCCTGAAAAGTAACTACCATTGATTTATTTGGCTGATCTCAAGACTCAGATTCTTCAAAATCCAGGCTTTGTAGAAATAAATGGATAATTGTAAACAATGGAAACCAGACCCTGGCCTTGGGAGCCACGTAGAACAGTCAGCAGGCCAGACTGTCTGTGGAGGAGCTTGAAGTATAGCCCTTACCCACCGGGAGGGCCTGTGAGGAGGGACCCACCGTGCAGGTGCTGATGTGCTGGAACAGCAGAGGTTTGTTCTTTTCATGAGATAAGTTACCAACTGCATTTTATTTATTTATTTATTTTTAGACAGGGTCTAGCTCTTTCTCCCAGGCTGGATTGCAGTGACACTATCTCAGCTCACTGCGACCTCTGCCTCCCAGGCTCAAGCGATTCTCCCGCCTCAGCCTCCCAGAGTAGCTGGGATTACAGGCACCCGCCACCATGCCCAGCTAATTTTTGTATTTTTAGTAGAGACAAGGTTTCACCATGTTGGCCATCCTGGTCTGGAACTCCTGACCTCAAGTGATCTGCCCACCTCGGCCTCCCAAGGTGCTGGATTACAGGCAAGAGCCACCACGCCCAGCCACCAACTGCATTTTAGTAAAGGTAGGTAGGGTTGGAAAATCACCGCTATGCTGACCTTTTTTATCCTAGAGACTCTTTTGCATAGATAACAGAGTGAAGGTCAGAGAGATCATTAGGTGTGGCAATAGGTAGCATCTATAGTATAGACGGTATATAGAAGAAAGAGCAAAGTTCTTATTGTATAATATGGTCTAGACAGGCACTTGAGCATGTCTAGTTACAGGGATGTAGAACGAGTCAGCACCACAAGTATCTTGGTGGGCCAGACAGTGATAGGAATGAAGCCGCCCTCCAATACCCCCTGTGTGAGTCTGATCAGCAGCAGAGTGTTGGAGGTGAGTCAGTGTTCACACGAGGTCAGGCCTCCTGGGAGGGAAGGACTAAGGCGGCAACTGCTCCTTTCCAAGACACAGCACGAGAAACCTTCCTGGGGGGCCAGGATGATCCAGATCAGAGCTGGGAGGGGCAGAAGGGCAGACAGGCTGGTGATACATATTCCCCAGAGGAAGGACATCCAGGCAGGACCCCGGGACCCAGCCTGAAAGTTCCAGAGAGCACAGCCAGAGGGGATGCTGGAAACTTTTCTGATCCCAGCCCCACAGGGATGTGTCTGGGGACAAGTGGCCAGGGATGGCCGCAGACCAGGAGCAGAGCTGTGAGCCGGGCAGAGCCCGCTGTTGGACTCACCATAGTAGGGAACAAGGAGCCAGAGGAGGGCAGGCAGGACACATCTGCAAGGCTGCCTGTGGGCATCAAGGGGCTTCCACTATCAAGGCCTGACAGCCCTGTCCTATGGCCGTGGGGTGTTTGGAAGGGAACTGAATTCCCACGGCAAAGAGCATTTTCAAACCAAGATGGGATGGCTTCCTGCTGGTAGGGCAGGCAGCACGTCAGCGATTAACAGGAAAAGAGAATGAAGCAGCGCCCCCGGATCTACCCTCCCTCATCCTCAGCCTCCTGGTTTAGAAGAACTGGCCTCTGCCCCACTCAACCCTCCTGTGTCAGTTGGGGTGGGCATATGAGTTGGACCTGGCCACTCCATGTATTCCATCCCCTTGACTCCAGGGCTTAGCTGAGGGGTGGGTATGGGACCCAAGACCCTTAAGATTCCATCCCAGGACCTCACTGGAAGCACTGGCAAGGCAGCACTGTCTCCACTGAGATTGTAAGCAGTAAGGATAATTCGAGCCTGGAGCTGCCCTGTTAGGGGGCCGGCAGGAGAGTGAGGCTATAGCAGAGGGAAGCAGAGCTGAAGGTGGACGGCATCTGTGGCTCTGGGTCCAGCCCTGTCTGACCTCCCTTCCTCTAGACATTTCCGTTATTTAAGTCAGTTCAAGTTGAGCTCCTATCTCCTGTAACCTTAAGATTCCTCACCGGCCGGCCGCCGTGACTCAAGCCTGTAATGCCAGCAGTTTGGAAGGCCAAGGTGGGCAGATCATGAGGTAAAGAGATGGAGACCATCCTGGTCAACATGGTGAAACCCCGTCTCTACTAAAAAAAATACAAAAATTAGCTGGGCATGGTGGCGTGCACCTGTAGTCCCAGCTGCTAGGGAGGCTGAGGCAGGAGAATCATTGGAACCCAGGAGGCAGAGGTTATTGTGAGCAGAGATCATGCCACTGCACTCCAGCCTGGTGACAGAGCGAGACTCCATAACAAAAAAAAAAAAAAAAAGAGTCCTCACTGATATAGTGAGAATCATGGTGGCTATTTGTTGTAGCTATAAGTAGCAGGAAGAAATAAAGCTGTGGGGTTCCAGAAAGAGCAGCAGCATTCATTGTCACAGTGCCTATTTCGGTTCCTGAAACAATCTGATGTGAGCAGCTCCCCTGGAGCCTTAGAACGTGTCCGAGAAGGAATGGAAGGAATTGGGTGCATAAAGTGAGCGGCAGTAATGGCTCAGGGAGCTTTTTTTGAGAGCTGCCTTCCGAGGCTGGACTGGATGTCGTGTGGGGAGACACAGACGTGTGCTGGGGCCAGTGCTGCACAGTGGTCCATGATGTGGAGGGGTGCCATAAGGAGCAGCTTCACAATGGCTAGTGCTGGGCCACACAGTGACTTTGAACGTTGCGGGAGCTCGTCTGATGGCGTGAACCCAGGAGGCGGAGCTTGCAGTGAGCCGAGATCGCGCCACTGCACTCCAGCCTGGGCGACAGAGCGAGACTCTGTCTCAAAAAAAAAAAAAAAAAAAAGGTTGTGCTGAGATTAAGAACCACTGCCTTTTTTTTTTTTTTTTTTTTGAGATGGAGTTTCGCTCTTGTTGCCCGGGCAGAAGTGCAATGGCATGACCTCCACTCACTGCAACCTCTGCCTCCCTGGTGAGCCACACGTGGGGACTCTAAGGACAACTGCATGATGTAGCTTCTCCATAGGCACGAGACCGTGACCTGAATGACCTCACCCCCAGGCTCCCAGTTCATCTCTCCTGTTCTTCAGTCCTGCTTGCGCTTGGCTTATACAAAAGACACCACATTTCTTAGTCTCATCTGAGAACTTGGGGCCTGACTCTGTATGTCAGTGGCTCTCAACTGGGGAAGATTTTGCAATGATCTGGAAATGTCTGCAGATGTTTTTGGCTGTCACAACTTAGGGGAGTGATGCTACTGGCATCTAGTGGGTAAAGTTCAGGGATGTTAAACATCCTACAATACATAGGACAGGTGCCCACCCACTCAGTGAACTGGCACGAGCCAAGATATCATGTCAAGATGTGCTGAGATTGGCGGGGCGCGGTGGCTCAAGCCTGTAATCCCAGCACTTTGGGAGGCCGAGGCGGGCGGATCACGAGGTCAGGAGATCGAGACCATCCTGGCTAACACGGTGAAACCCCGGCTCTACTAAAAATACAAAAAATTAGCCCGGCGTGTTGGCGGGCGCCTGTAGTCCCAGCTACTCGGGAGGCTGAGGCAGGAGA
>NW_026652289.1:81699219-81725724 GCF_009828535.3 Hylobates moloch | reverse complement strand
GCAATGGCATGACCTCCACTCACTGCAACCTCTGCCTCCCAGGTTCAAGCAATTCTCCCAAATAGCTGGGATTACAGGCATGCACCACCACGCCTGGCTAATTTTGTATTTTTGTAGTTTCACCATGTTGGCCAGGCTGGTCTTGAACTCCTGACCTCAGGTGATCCTCCCACCTCGGCCTCCCAAAGTGCTAGGATTACAGGCGTGAGTCACCGCACCAGGCCAGAAAGTCCAAATATATAAAAGTTAATCACAAGTAATGAATGACTTAGAACGAGAAAAAAACATTGCTATATTTCCACAGTATGGGACAACAGAGACCCAGGTAGTGATGGGCTGTGACCCCAGCCTTGGAGGTCCAGCCAGAGACTCTGCAGGAAGCCCACCCTGAATGAGGCAGGGCCCCCATGCAGTCTGTCCAGTCATCCTGCACCGCTGATCCTGAGCAGAGTAGGCACCTGTAAGTCATATCCGCCACCCCATGCCTATCCTCCCTCTCAGTACCCCCAACCCAGGCCTGGAGAGGATCATCCCAGATCCAACAGCAGATGCTGTCCAGCACCGGGAAAAGGAGAGGGCTCAGGGGACGTGCATGCACTCTTCTCCCAGGGGCATAGTTGAGTGCCTCATCCACTGGGCGAGGCCCAGGTCCTCTGCCTGGCCAGGCCTGAGGGACTGCAGTGCTGGGTGACAAGGACAGCCTTGATGCCTGCATTAGGGTAGATGACAGATAGGTGGTTCCTTGGTGAAGAGAAAAGCTGCAGGGAGGGCTTCCTGGAGGAAGTGTGCAGGCTCTCAATGTGGAGCCCACCCCTCCTGCTCCTCCTCCACTGCCCTCTCCTGGGCTCTGTGCCTCCACCTCCTCCCCAGTGCACCCGCTCTCCACCCTCACCCTGCACCAATGACCGCACTGGGTCTGGGCTCATCTCCCTGGGTCTGACTGCCTGTCTTGGAAGCATTCCTGGGACCCTTTATACAGAATTTAGTGACTCCAGGAAGCTGCCTTAGAGTTTCCAGAGCAAAGGCTTTGCGGCATTGTTCCCCTGCGGCGGGGTTGCTTTCTCTCTGCTGTGGTGGTCTTTTTGATGCTTTCTCAGAGACGCTCTTGTCAAAGCCACTCCCCACAGAAAGCCAGGCCTTGGAGGCTGGGAGTTCCAAATGGGACAGCAGTGGCGCTCCCCACCGCACCAGGCTCCACAGGCAGGGGTGGGAGGCCAGTGGCCTGATCCCCACTGCTCCATGAGGTCCCCGCTCACAGCCTTCTCAGTGCCAGGAGCTGTTGCCCTGAGCATGCTCCCCACGGGGCCCTTGGCTCTCCAGGAAATCCTTCACCGACTGCAACCCCACTGGGCCCAGTCCTGAGGGCTGTGTGCTCAGGCCAGCCTGCACTGGCCTCCCTGGCTTTCTTTTTTTTTTTTTTTTTTTTTTGAGACGGAGTCTTGCCCTGTCGCCCAGGCTGGAGTGCAGTGGCGCAATCTCGGCTCACTGCAAGCTCCGTCTCCCGGGTTCACGCCATTCTCCTGCCTCAGCCTCTCCGAGTAGCTGGGACTACAGGCGCCCGCCACCACGCCCGGCTAATTTTTTGTATTTTTAGTAGAGACGGGGTTTCACCGTGGTCTCGATCTCCTGACCTCGTGATCTGCCCGCCTCGGCCTCCCAAAGTGCCGGGATTACAAGCGTGAGCCACCACGCCCAGCCCCTCCCTGGCTTTTATCACAGCTTGCAATCCTTTATTCGCATGATTAGCAATTCTCTCTCTCTCTCTCTCCCTCCCTCAGAGAGACTGTACCTGCTTTGACCCCCACCCCATGCATCACAGCTCATGCCACGATGCCCAGGTATGAGGAGGCCCTAAGTATAGGTTCTGATGACCGAATGAATGAACGAAGAAAAATATTTCAGAAGCACTTCAAGGCCTTCTTGTTCCCAAAGATCTGTCTTATCAGCCTTGCACAGTGCCTTCAATTCCCACCGCTGATCACCTGTCTAGAGAAGGCGTTGTGTCCAGCTGGGCCCTTCCGTCATGGATCATAGGTCGATTCATAAGCTCAGTGGGAACCCAGGGGTTTCAGCAAAAATTGGCAGAGAGGACAGAATATGGGGCGGGGACTGGGGACAGGTGAGGAGTTCAGACCCAGACTGGGCGCTGCACTGCAGGGCTTCACCAGACTCCAAGCTATCAGCCCCTCCTGGGGAAGTGGATGGGGGCGGTGACTGACTCCAGGCTGGGGTCTCACCGACTTTCCAGGCAGCAGGAATACTGGAAGAGTCTATCCCAGACCTCATTTATTTTGCTGTGAAGGCATTCACCTCGTGCCTTAGAAATAGGCCTTCCCAGGCATATTGGGATGAGATCGTTCTCATAGGTGTGGAGGCAGCAAGAGAGAGGACATGGGAAGAACGAGCCTCACCTTGTGAGTTCCAGGTGCCTTCAAGTCACAGACACATGCTTCCTCTGGCAGGAGGCACTGGGGAAAGGGTGGAGTCTTTTGAGTTGTCTGAAGCTCATTCTAATTATTGGTCCCCCCCAACCTGACTGTTACTGAGCGACACCTTTTCAGAGGCGCTGGAGGTGTCAGTTCGACCACTGCAATAGGACCACTCAGGATCAAGTTTTCTTTTCTTTCTTTTTTTTTTGACAGAGTCTCACTCTGTCACCCAGGCTGGACTGCAGTGGCACAATCTCAGCTCACTGTAAGCTCCGCCTCCCAGGTTCATGCCATTCTCCTGCCTCAGCCTCCCAAGTAGCTGGGACTACAGGCACCTGCCACCACGCCTGGCTAATTTTATGTATTTTTTTAGTAGAGACAGGGTTTCACCGTGTTAGCCAGGATGGTCTTGATCTCCTGACCTCGTGATCCTCCTGCCTCAGCCTCCCAAAGTGCTGGGATTACAGGTGTGAGCCACCACGCCAGGCCAGGATCAAGTTTTCAATTGAGAATCTGTCACTATTTTAATCCTGTACATAACCACAGGGTTGTATTATGCTTGGGAATATTTTGTGCATTTAGGAGACCAAGTCAGAAATTTTATATAAAGACACATGCAGGCCGGGCACAGCGGCTCACGCCTGTAATCCCGGCACTTTGGGAGGCCAAGGCGGGCGGATCACGAGGTCAGGAGACTGAGACCATCCTGGCTAACACGGTGAAGCCCTGTCTCTACTAAAAATAGAAAAAGAAATTAGCCGGGCGTGGTGGCAGACACCTGTAGTCCCAGCTACTCAGGAGGCTGAGGCAGGAGAATGGTGTGAACCTAGGAGGTGGAGCTTGCAGTGAGCTGAGATGGTGCCACTGCACTCCAGCCTGGGCAACAGAGTGAGACTCCGTCTCAAAAAATAATAATAATAATAAAAATAAAGGCACATGCTAACTACTATTCGGTTCAGGAGAGTCCAGGTCGTGCCATGTCATCAATTTTAAGACACTCTATGTTTTACATTTTAGCACCTGCTGAATTGTGTCCCCCACACACACAAAAAAAATCAAAGTCCTAACCCCCCAGTAGTTGTCAATGTGGCCTTGTTTGGAGAGAAGGTCTTTGTAGATGATCGAGTGAAGTTGAGGTCATGAGAGTGGGTTCTCATCCAATCTGCCTGGCGTGCTTATAAAAAGGAGAAATTTGAACACACAGAGACAGATGCGCGAAAAAAAAACAGAGTGGACACGTGCAGGGAGAATGCCATCTACCAGCCGAAGAACTTCTGCAGCTACCAGAAACCAGGAGAGGGGCCTGGAGTCGAATCTCCCCACAGGCCTCAGAAGGAACCAACCCTGCCTGCACCTTGATCTCAGGTTTCCAGCCTCCAGGACTGTGAGATAATAAACGTGTGCTGTTCAAGCCCGCAGTTCACAGTACTTTGTTCTGGCAGCCCCAGAAAACCAGACAACATCTCTGAAACGAAGGCATCAGCACCACGTGGCAGCCAACATCAGTGTTGCCTGCCCCGTCCTGGGGGCACCCTCTGCCAGCTTTTCTTCCAGGCCTGCACCTCCACTCTCCTTGGATAATTACCCCTCACAACACTGCAGTGGCTGTGCCCTCACCAGCAGAGAGCTGGCATTGCCTGGGAGTATACAGCTTCTTTGCCCCCAGGCGTGGAATGGGAGCAGGAACATGGAAGCCTTCTTACCCTGAGGTGGGAAAAGCGCTGAGCAGTCACTGACTCCGGAGCTCCCCAGGGGATCAAGCAAGGCTGGGAATTGCACCTTCCTCAGCCTCTTCTACTATCTGTCCTGCTTCTCTAGGGAGTCTCTTGCACTGGGATCTTCATCTCTGGTTCTGCTTCTAGGGCACCAGACCCAAGAACCTTGGTAAGGAAGTGACCTGTGAGGCTGACTCTGAGGCTGGGATTCTAGAGACAGGTGACTTGCCAGGCAGAGGGCAGGAAGGCCTGAGTCCCAGTGGGGAGTGGAGGGCGGAGACTCCAGCACGCTTCCCCGGCTGCAGTTCTGCCAAGCTGGAAGCCAAGTGGAAGGGCATGCCCTGAATGGGGCAATATTTCTGTTAATTGAAGCCAGGAGGGAAGTGAGAGAACAGCATAGGCTCAGGTTGATTGACAACCCACTGAAGGCACATGGCTGCATGTGAACTCCTACAGCTGGAGGAGGAGGCCTGGCCCAGGTCATGTGAAGAGAAGCAGGGCTTCAGCGATGGCCAGATTCACGGCCTCAGCATTCTCCCATGCCAGTCAGGACTCTGATAGGGAAGAAGTGGAGCCCCCTCTCAGGGGGGCCCTGAAAGACAGCAGAGAAGGAGAATCCTCCCATAGGCAGAGCCTCAAGCAGAGCACCTGGTCACTCACTTTGAATGGCATAAGGAATGGCCCAAGATTAGCTATATTTATGGGCAATAGCAAATAGCTTGGCTGCTTGGTCAGGGTCTAAGGAATAAGGCTGGACTTTTTTGACAAGGTGGCTACATGTGGTTGGACCCCTGGGAGTGGGCACCACTTAAAAGGTAGTGATATTGCACATCAATGCCCACCAGAGAAGAAGCACGAAACCACCAATCAGGCAGGCAGGAGGACTCATCGGGTCAATGTCTACCAATGCCTCCCCTCAGGCAGCCCAAGGCTTGCACGAGGGGCCTGTGAAGAGTGGCCATGGTGGCAGAGAAGGAGGCTATGGATGTCCCAACAGCATGGACTTCCTCCCACCAAAGCTGAGCCAGGACTATCACTGCGGAATGTTCGATCTGTCAGCATCACAGACCATGCTGAGCCTGTCAGCCACCACCCCTCAAAACCACCAACCAGCCTGCTTCGTCCATGTGGGGTGCTGTAACAAACTATCATAAACTGAGTGGTTTCTAAACAAGAGAAATGTATTTCTCACAGTTCTGGAGGCTGGGAAGTCCAAGGCCAAGGTGCTCGCACATCCAGCGCCTGGTGAGTTCTTGATGTCTATTCATAGATGGCGCCTTCTAGCCGTCCCCTCACATGTTAGAGATGCAAACGAGCTCTCTGAGGCCTCTGCTGTAAGGACACGAATCCCATTCATGAGGCCTCCACCAGCAAGACCTAATCACATCCTGAATGCCCAACCTCATAACACCATCATATTGGGAATTAGGTTTCAACATGCGAACTTTTTGGAGACACAAACATTCAGACCACAGCACACTCAATGGGCAAAACAGTTATACAAGACCTCTTCAGCTGTGAAAATTACAATTCACCTTGATTGGGGTTGCCATATATTCCAGAAATAGATCTGCATTTTTTTTGCCAGGACCACTAGTTAAGGATTTACCAATGTGGGATCCTCGGACCCATGACTGCCTTTTTGGCAAGGGCAGCATAGCAATGGGCACGTGGCCATAAGGTCCACACCCATGCTCCTGCCAGATTCCACACCAGCCAGAAGTTTCTGGCCTGATGGAGCGTAGGCTCAGCCTTCTGAAGTGACAGGCTGGCTGTGTCTGTATCCAAATTTCTTTTTTTACATAAGGACATCAGTCATTGGCTTAGAGCCCATCTAAATGACCTCATTTTAACTTGATCGCCACTGTAAAGACTCTATCTCTGAGATACTGGGGGTTGAGACGTCAACATAAGAATGTTTATAGGGGGCCGGGCGCGGTGGCTCACGCTTGTAATCCCAGCACTTTGGGAGGCTGAGGCGGGCGGATCACGAGGTCAGGAGATTGAGACCACGGTGAAACCCCGTCTCTACTAAAAATACAAAAAATTAGCCGGGCGTGGTGGCGGGCGCCTGTAGTCCCAGCTACTCGGAGAGGCTGAGGCAGGAGAATGGCGTGAACCCAGGAGGCGGAGCTTGCAGTGAGCCGAGATTGTGCCACTGCACTTCAGCCTGGGCAACAGAGCGAGACTCTGTCTCAAAAAAAAAAAAAAAAAAAAAAAAAAGAATGTTTATAGGGACAAAACTTAACCTGTAACGTGGAGAGAGTTGTTTAATATCATTTATAGCCTCAGGACCAACTGCAGCCATGGGTCTAAAGCTCATCCCCCTAAGCCTCCCAGGCTAGATCTTCCCCATAGACAATGACTGTTTGTATATAATTAACTAATAACAACAAGAGGTTAAGGCTGGCATCTTCCCCACTTAATCATTGGACATCCATGCGCATAAGTCACTGAACATCTGAGATAATTTGGGGAAATGATTGAGCTATTCCAGGAGAAGGGCTATTCAGGACTTCTACTCAGAGTGCCACTTCCTGGTATGTGGCAGATGGCAGAAGACACTACTCCTGGAGAGGAGTTGAGGCAAGGCTTCCCTGGAGCCATCTCCTAGGTTCTAGGGGAAGGTGAGTGTATCAGTATCCTGCCGCTGCTATAACAAATCACCACAAACTCCAGGGCTTAAAACAACACAAATGGATCAGTCCATAGTTCTATGCGTTAGAAGTGTGACATGGGTCTCAATAGACTAAAACCAAGGTGCTGGCAGGACTCTCTTCCTTGTGTAGGCTCTAGGAGAGATGATTTCCTCACCCTTTCCAGCTTCTTCTTCTTTTTTTTTTTTTTTTTTTGAGACAGAGTCTCGCATTGTTGCCCAGGCTGGAGTGCAGTGGCACCATCTTGGCTCACTGCAAGCTCTGCCTCCCAGGTTCATGCCATTCTCCTGCCTCAGCCTCTTGAGTAGCTGGGACTACAGGCGCCTGCAAATGCGCCTGGCTAATTTTTTGTATTTTTAGTAGACACAGGCTTTCACTGTATTACCCAGGATGGTCTCGATCTCCTGACCTCGTGATCTGCTCACCTCGGCCTCCCAAAGTGCTGGGATTACAGGCGTGAGCCACCACACCTGGCCACCTTTTCCAGCTTCTAGAGGCTGTCCACATTCATCTGAGTAGACGCAGGTGGAGTTGCAAATCTTGAACCTTGAGCCTGTCTGAACCCATGTCTTTGCTTTGCTGGTGGAAACTGCTAGCTCTCCCATACCCAAAGAGACTAGCCTCTTACTTAAATACCTTGTGGTTGCTCTCCTCTGTGGACCAGGTCTGAGAGTGGGCAGCGTCACTATTGAGATGGTTCCCCTGGTTTCATGGGTGATGGTGGAATTCCACAATGGCAGGTAGCAGTTCTGAACCACCAAAGACAAGGTGTATTCGTTGTAATGGGCAGGAAGACAGTGATCACCAGAACGCTTTGACCCACATGACCTTTGCCAGTTGCTAATGGGCCTCAAGGAATGAAATACATACAGCAAATTTCCACATTGAAACTAGTTCACAGACTCAGAGTCCCTTGATTGAAGAGGAGGCTCAGTGTCCCAAGGAAGGACCCTGTGACATTGTCACAAATATGTGCTGTAAATCTTCGTCCACTTCTTCCCCATAGGGACATTTGGCCATGTATTGAGGTCTTGCGTGCGTGGAAAAAAAGGACATGCCACGACCTTTTGGGGATTTCTGGACATGGGCTCTAAAATGACATTAAATCTTATGAAATTTTGGCCGGGTGCGGTGGCTCACACCCATAATCCCAGCACTTTGGGAGGTCGAGGTGGGTAGATCACAAGGTCAGGAGTTCAAGACCAGCCTGGCCAACATGGTGAAACCCCATCTCTACTAAAACTACAAAGATTAGCCTGGCGCAATGGCAGGCGCCTATAATCCCAGCTACTTGGGAGGCTGAGGCAGGAGAATAACTTGAACCTGTGTGGCGGAGGTTGCAGTGAGCCGAGATCGCATCACTGTACTCCAGCCTGGGCAACAGAGTGAGACTCCATCTCAAAAAAAAAAATTATGAAAATTTTAGAATATTCTTAGGAAGCGAAATGCCAGTGTGTGCTATCAGTCAAAGTCGGGGTTTATGGTAGTCAGGTGATAATGGAGTTTTGCCCCAAATCTGACTCACAGTGGGCCCAGCAGTTCTGCAGGTCTACCCCATGGTTATGCCCCAGTTCTGGGATGTATCATGGGAATGAATATGTGCGGCCCCTCAAAGAGTCCCCACATGGAGGCTGGGTGCGGTGGCTCACGCCTGTAACCCCAGCACTTTGGGAGGCCGAGGCGGGTGGATCACAAGGTCAGGAGATCGAGACCATCCTGGCTAACACGGTGAAACCCTGTCTCTACTAAAAATACAAAAAAATTAGCTGGGCATGGTGGCTGGCACCTGTAGTCCCAGCTACTTGGGAGCCTGAGGCAGGAGAATGGCGTGAACCTGGGAGGCAGAGCTTCCAGTGAGCCGAGATAGCACCACTGCACTCCAGCCTGGGCGACAGAGCGAGACTCCGTCTCATAAAAAAAAAAGAGTCCCCGCATGGGCTGCTCTGATCCATGGGATGAGGGCCATTATTGTAGGGAGAGCCGAAGAACTGCTCTTCCCTCCTGGGTTAGTGAACCAGGAGGCGCTGTGTGCAGGGAAGCCTCAGAGACCATTGTCACCACGACAGCCTGGAATGGAGCAGGGTGAGATACCCATTACGGCCCCCACTTTGCCCTGTGTAGATGGAATATGAATCTTGGGAAATGACAAAAGATGGTCATAAGCTTGACCTGGTAGTGGCGCCAACTGCAGCTGCCATTTCAGAGATGGCTTAGAAATACTCCAGATGTGTGTCCAGACTAGAGCAAAACAGCATAGTCCCTGACACTTAGTATGCTTTGGGTTAGTTAACTCTTTCTTTTCCCCATTTCCTCATATGAACAAAACTGGCTAACATTTTAGGTTCCAAGTGAGAATGCGACTGAATTGACACAATTGTGCAATAATACGGTACTGATGAGACTTCCTCCAGACGCAGGGCAGGAGGGTACGGCGGTGGCTGCATGGGGTAGCTCCTTGCTTGCTCTCCAGACCTCCCTACTGCTCTGCACCTGAAAAACTGACCTCTGAGGACAGACCCATGGGATCCCTGGCCCTCTGGCCTCCAGCTGTGTTTGCCCAGTGGGAGATACTGAAAAAGAATGCAGGGAGTGGAGAGTGATGCTGGTGCATGTGGCCCTAGCTCTCCTCCTTCCCTGGCACTATGAATTGGCCCTGTTCTCCTACCAGAGACTCTAGCTCCTGCACGCAGCCCTCTCTCCCAACTGCAGGCCTCACTGGATTCTAGTAATCCTTCCCTTCATTTGCTCCTTTAGGCCTGGGGGTGCTCATAGCTCTCCGGTGGTGCTAGCCCCAAGGGGCTATTCTGTTGATGGCACTTAACCCTGCCCTGCCTTTGTAAATAGTCCTCTCACTAAAGACTCCTCATTTATCCCATCTGAAAGTACCATCTGTTTTCTACTGGGACTCTGACTGATTCAAGGAAGAGAATCGATTCCTCCACCTAATATTTATTGGGTAGTTACCATGAAATTCATGCTAGGCATTGGGGATGTCATTGAAGCAAAACTAGACATGCTCACTGCCCCCTCAGAGCTTTCTGGGAGAGATGGCTATTAATCCAATGACCATTCAAAGGGAAATTACAAATGAGGTGTGCCCAAGGAAGGATGAGAACATGGTACTGTGAAAACTCCTCGTGGGAGAGTGGGTGTTCTTCCCTTCCATTTGAGTTGGCATTCCAGGCAACGGAACAGCATGTGCAAAGGCCTGGAGCTGTCAGGAATAAAGTGCTTTTGAGGAATTTGAGAAAGGCTCATGCAGAGGAGGCCGGAGAGGCAGGAGGGTGTGTGAAGGGCATCCCAGGGAAGAACAGTAAAGCCACTGGAGAAGGTAGTAGGTGGCCATGAAAATGGCCCTGATGGCCCATGCCTCCTGAGATCCATGGTCTTGTGTAATCGCCTCCCTCTGAGTGTGTGCTGTACTCCCTGACTTACTTCTAATGAACAAAATACTCCAGAAGGGGGCCAGGCGTGGTGGCTTACACCTGTAATCCCAGCACTTTGGGAGGCCAAGGCAGGTGGATCACGAGGTCAGGAGATCGAGACCATTCTGGCTAACATGGTGAAACCCCGTCTCTACTAAAAATACAAAAAAAATTAGCAAATTAGCCGGGCGTGGTGGTGGGCGCCTGTAGTCCCAGCTATTCAGGAGACTGAGGCAGGAGGATGGCGTGAACCCAGGAGGCGGAGCTTGCAGTGAGCCAAGATCACGCCACTGCACTCCAGCCTGGGTGACACAGCGAGACTCTGTCTCAAAAAAAAAAAAAAAAAAAAAAAACTCCAGAAGTGATGGGATGTGAATTCTGACACTTGTTTAGAAAGGAAAGACTATGACTTCCATTTCTGCATTCCCCCTTTTGTTCTCTTTTTCTTGACTCACCAGCTGCTGCATGGTGGGGACACTCACGCACCCTGTGGGATGGCCCAGATAGTGAGGAACCCAGGCCTGACAGCAACCAGGTGGGTGAGTGAGCTTGGACATGGATCTCTTGAGGCCTGCCCTGTGAACACCACTTCCATGTGCATGCAAGGAGCTTCTCCAGCCCCAGGTGAGCCTTCAGGTGACAGCAGACCTCTCTTACAGCTTAACTACAACCTGCCGAGGACCGTGAGCCGCAGGCATCCAGATTCCTGACCAGCAGAAACTGGGAGATACTAGATGTACATCGTTTTAACTGCCATGTTTTGGAGTGATTTGTTATGCAGCTATAGGTAACGAATACAGAGCATATTCCAGAGTGGGGTGGCATATTTCTTTTCTTTTTTTTTTTTTTTTTGAGACGGAGTCTCGCTCTGTCACCCAGGCTGGAGTGCAGTGGTGCGATCTCAGCTCACTGCAAATTCCGCCTCCCGGGTTCACGCCATTCTCCTGCCTCAGCCTCCTGAGTAGCTGGGACTACAGGCACCTGCCACCATGCTGGGCTAAGTTTTTTGGATTTTCTTTTTTTTTTTTGAGACGGAGTTTCGCTCTATCGCCCAGGCTGGAGTGCAGCTCCATCTCCCGGGTTCACGCCATTCTCCTGCCTCAGCCTCCCAAGTAGCTGGGACTATGCGCGCCCGCCACCACGCCCGGCTAATTTTTTGTATTTTTAGTAGAGACGAGGTTTCACCGTGTTAGCCGGGATGATCTCGAACTCCTGATCTCGTGATCCACCCACCTCGACCTCCCAAAGTGCTAGGATTACAGGCATGAGCCACCGCACCCGGCCCTATTTTTTTTTTTTGAGACGGAGACTGGCTCTGTCACCCAGGCTGGAGTGCAGTGGCGCGATCTCGGGGCTCACTGCAAGCTCCGCCTCCCAGGTTCACGCCATTCTCCTGCCTCAGGCTCCCAAGTAGCTGGGACTACGGGCGCCCGCCACCATGCCCGGCTAATTTTTTGTATTTTTAGTAGAGACGGGGTTTCACCGTGTTAACCAGGATGGTCTCAATCTCCTGACCTCATGATCCGCCAGCCTCGGCCTGCCAAAGTGCTGGGATTACAGGCGTGAGCTACCGCGCCCGGCCTGTATTTTTTTTAATAAAGACGGGGTTTCACCGTGTTAGCCAAGATGGTCTTGATCTCCTGACCTCGTGATCCACCCGCCTCCGCCTCCCAAAGTGCTGGGATTACAGGCGGGAGCCAAGGCGGCATATTTCTTTCCTTCAACAAATACTGACGGGCTGCTATATATCAGGTACATTGTGGGTATTGACATGTGCATTAGTTCACTTTGCGTTGCTATGAAAAATTACCTGGCCCGTCACGGTGGCTCACACCTGTCACCCCAGCATTTTGGGAGGCCAAGGCAGGCAGAGCACCTGAGGTCAGGAGTTTGAGACCAGTCTGGCCAACACGGTGAAACCCCATCTCTACTAAAAATACAAAAATCAGCTGGGCATGGTGGCACATGCATGTAATCCCAGCCACTTGGGAGGCTGAGGCAGGAGAATCACTTGAACCCGGAAGGCTGACGTTACAGTGAGCTGAGATCATAGCACTGCACTCCAGCCTGGGTGACAGGGAGAGACTCCGTCCCAAAAGAAAAAGAAAAAAGAAAAAAGGAAATACCTGAGGCTGAGTAATTTATAAAGGAAAGAAGTTTAATTGGCTGACAGTTCTGCAGGCTGTATAAGAAGCATGGGGCTGCGCACAGTGGCTCATGCCTGTAATCCCAGCACTTTGGGAGGCCAAGGCAGGCAGATCACAAGGTCAGGAGATCGAGACCATCCTGGCTAACATGGTGAAACCCCATCTCTACTAAAAATACAAAAAAAATAGCCAGGTGTGGTGGCAGGCGCCTGTAGTCCCAGCTACTCAGGAGGCTGAGGTAGGAGAATGGCGTGAACTCGGAAGGTGGAGCTTGCAGTAAGCCGAGATCGCACCACTGCACTCCAGCCTGGGCAACAGAGCAAGACTCCCTCTCCAAAAAAAAAAGGCTTTGAACCAACATCTGCTTGTGCTTGTCTTAAGGCTCCAGGAAACTTTTACTTAAGGCAGAAGGCGAAGGGGGAGCAGGTGTGTCCCATGGTGAGAGAAGGAGTGAGAGGAGGAGGTCCCAGTCTCCTAACAACCAGTTCTCCTGTGAACTCACGATTGCAGGGAAGGCAGCAAGTCATTCACGAAGAACTCGCCCCCATGACCCACACACCTCCCACTAGGCCCAGCCATCAACACTAGGGGTCACGTTTCCATATGAGACTTGGAGGGGACAAATATGCAAGCTATATCAGCATGATACATTTTATACATTTTTGTGTAGTTATATTTTGAATGGGTAACACAGGAATGTGGTTTTAACATTTCAGGCCAGGCCGGGAGCAGTGGCTCACACTTGTAATCCCAGCACTTTGGGAGGCCGAGGCAGGCGGATCATGAGGTCAGGAGATCGAGACCACGGTGAAACCCCGTCTCTACTAAAAATACAAAAAAAAAAAATTAGCCGGGCGTGGTGGCGGGCGCCTGTAGTCCCAGCTACTCGGAGAGGCTGAGGTAGGAGAATGGCGTGAACTCGGAAGGTGGAGCTTGCAGTAAGCCGAGATTGCGCCACTGCACTCCAGCCTGGGCGACAGAGCGAGACTCCGTCTCAAAACAAAACAAAACAAAACAAAAAAAAAACATTTCAGGCCAGGTGGGGTGGTTCACACCTGTAATCCCAGCACTCTGGGAAGCCAAAGCTCAAGGATCACTTGAACCCAGGAGTTCAAGACCAGCCTGGGCAACATAGCAAGACCCTGTCTCTATTTTCAAAAGTAATTAAATACAATTCTAAAGTAACACTAAGGGACGTAGGAAAAAATCTCCTCTCCACAGACACCCAGTTCCTTTAGTATGGCTTCATATCATCAGTTTCTATTGTCCCCTTCCAGAAAGATTTTATGCAAGTGGGAGTAAATATGTATTGGTTCCCAATACCATTCTGCAACTTGCTCTTCTCACATAACAGTTTATCTTAAAGAACATTCTGTGTCTGTACATAGAAGATTCCTTCATTGTTTTTCACAGCTATATAGAATTCCATTATATGAATGTATCCTCCTACCTTTTCACCCATCCCCTGCTGATGAACACCTAGGTTATTTTACAAACAAGGGTGCTGAATAACCATCACTATATAACATGTTGTGTGATCAGATAGATTCTAGAAGTGGGTCCAAAAGCATATGAGTGTCTAGCTTTGATAAATGTTACCCAACTCTCATGACAAGGTATGGTGGGATAGAGGCTTCCTCATTTTCATGGCTGTGAGCAGCAGAAGAGAGTGACTACTTCCCCAACAACTGTCAGCTGTGTCATCAAATGTTTTCACATCGCCAGTCTGACCAGGGAGAAACAGCATCTCAGCAACACCTGAGTGTCCTGTCTTTCTTTTCTTTTCTTTTCTTTTCTTTTCTTTTCTTTCTTTCTTTCTTTCTTTCTTTCTTTCTTTCTTTCTTTCTTTCCTTCCTTCCTTCCTTCTTTCCTTCTTTCTTTTTTCTTTCTTTCTTTCTTTTCTTTCTTTCTTCTTTCCTTTCTTTCCTTCTTTCTCTCTCTCTCTCTTTCTTCTTTCTTTCTTTCTTTCTTTCTTTCTTTCTTTCTTTCTTTCTTTCTTTCTTTCTTTCTTTATTTTTTGAGATGGAGTCTAGCTCTGTCGCCAGGCTGGAGTGTGGTGGCGTGATCTTGGCTCACTGCAACCTCCGCCTCCCAGGTTCAAGCCATTATCCTGCCTCAGCCTCCCAAGTAGCTAGGATTACAGGCGTGTGCCAACACATCCAGCTAATTTTTGTATTTTTAGTACAGACAGGTTTTCACCATGTTGACCAGGATGGTCTCTATCTCTTGACCTTGTGATCCGCCCGTCTCAGCCTCCCAAAGTGCTGGGATTACAGGCGTGAGCCACCGCGCCTGCCCTGTCCTGCCCTTCTTTTTTTTTTTTTGAGACAGAGTCTCGCTCTGTCACCCACGCTGGAGTGCAGTGGCGTGATCTCAGCTCACTTCAAGCTCCACCTCCCGGGTTCACGCCATTCTCCTGCCTCAGCCTCCCGAGTAGCTGGGACTACAGGCACCCGCCACTGCGCCCGGCTGATTTTTAGTAGAGACAGGGTTTCACCATGTTAGCCAGGATGGTTTCAATCTCCCGACCTCGTGATCTGCCCACCTCGGCCTCCCAAAGTGCTGGGATTACAGGCGTGAGCCACTGCGCCCGGCCTGTCCTGCCCTTCTTATGTGTGAGGTAGAGAATCTCCTGATATGCTTAAGAGCTACTAACATTATCTGGGTTAAGGTTATTGTAAAAAAACAAAAACAAAAACAAAAAAACAGAAAAAAG
Source organism: Hylobates moloch (assembly GCF_009828535.3). Taxonomy (NCBI): domain Eukaryota; kingdom Metazoa; phylum Chordata; class Mammalia; order Primates; family Hylobatidae; genus Hylobates; species Hylobates moloch. Next base: position 81,710,635 of record NW_026652289.1, on the reverse strand, counting down.
AAAGAAAAAGAAATCACACTGGCTGCTGAGTGCAGAATGGATTGGATTGTGTGGACCACAGCGGATGCAGGAGAGCACAGATGAAGGGGGATGGGGAGATGGAGTGCGGCACATGGACTGAGAGCTGTTTGAAAGGCTCAAAAAAGAGGCCTTTGTGAGGTGTGTGTGTGTGCGCGTGTGTGTGTGTGTGTGCCCACGCACATGTGCTCTCAGAGACAGAAAGTTGCTGAGAGAGAGGCAGTGCCAGCATTGGCCTTCAGTCTCTGGCTCTTGCAACTTGAAGAAAGATGGTGCCCTTCCCTGAGACATCCAATGCTGAATGAAGACCAGCCTTGTGGGAGAAGCTCAACTATGTTTTCTGCTGTTGCTATGAGAACAATTAACTTCTTACATTTACTATACGCTGTGCCTTCCTCCTACACCTTAGTGGGGTTTTCAATTTTAACGCATGTCTTGGATTTAGCATATTTAAAATACCAAGCTAGCAAATCACATACGCAAAGAGTATGTCAGGCCGTCTATAAAATATTGATTATTTCTCTGATTGTCTACGCAGTACTGAGGGAGCATTTGCAAGAGAAGGTGGTGGAGGCTAGGAATCACCTGGAGGGGTGGCCAGCCCTTGATCCAGCTGCTTAAGTAACTCACACAAACAACACAGGCAGGCAGGGCGCCCTGGAACTGGTTTTCTTCCATCTGCAGCCTGTGAAGTCAGTCACGGCATCTGAAGTTCTTCAGTTTTTCACGTCTGCGGGGGTCCTTCTGATCCAGGTGTGTGGTATTAATGTTCTCTAGGTGCCTGTACTAGATCCCATCCAACTCTCAGAGTCTGCTGTCGAAGGGATCTGAGAGGGAGTAACTACAAAAAAGAAAGAAGTAGGGGCCAGGTGCGGTGGCTCATGCCTGTAATCCCGGCACTTTGGGAGGCTGAGGCAGGCAGATCACAAGGTCAGGAGATCAAGACCATCTTGGCTAACATGGTGAAACCCTGTCTCTACTGAAAATACAAAAAATTAGCCAGGCCCGGTGGCATGCACCTGTAGTCCCAGCTACTTGGGAGGCTGAGGCAGGAGAATCGCTTGAACCTGGGAGGCGGAGCTTGCAGTGAGCCGAGATAGCACCACTGCACTCCCGCCTGGGCTACAGAGTGAGACGCCATCTCACAAAAAAAAAAAAAAAAAGGGAGAGTAGTAATTTCTAAAATTATATGTGTATATATCTTCTTGGAGAAAAGAGACCATCTCCTTAAATACCAGCTAAATATAACCAATGGTATTGTGGTCATTTGGTGGGTTTTCCCCCAGAGGCCCACACTTCTCCCCATCCTCCAGTTCACACCATTAGCTGCGAGCATGATCCCCAGGCCAGTGAAACCAGAGAATAAATATGTCAAAGTCCTGGCTTCGATTCTTCCAAAGTCAAGGTAAGAGAGAAACGGGAAGAACAGCTCCCTATTCCTCTCTCTAGGGTGGTGGTTCTGAAACTGTGATCCCTCAACCAGCAACACTGGCCTCACCTGGTACCTGGTTAAAAATGAAAATCCCAGGGCCAGGCCCAGTGTCTCATGCCTGGAATCCCAGCACTTTGGGAGGCCAAGGTTGGGGGAATCTCTTGAGGCCAGGAGTTGGAAAACAGCCTGGGCAACATACCGAGACCATGTCTCTACAAAAAGTTTTTGAAGGCCGGGCACAGTCAGTGGCTCACGCCTGTAATCCCAGCACTTTGGGAGGCCGAGGTGGGTGGATCATGAGGTCAGGAGTTCAAGACCAGGCTGACCAACATGGTGAAACCTTGTCTCTACTAAAACTTCAAAAATTAGCAGGGTGCGATGGCAGGCGCCTGTAATCCCAGCTACTCAGGAGGCTGAGGCAGGAGAATTGCTTGAACCCAGCCAGCAGAGATTGCAGTGATCTGAGATTGCACCACTGCACTCTAGCCTGGCGACAGAGTGAGACTCAGTCTCAAAAAAAAAAAAATTTTTGAATTACCCGGGTGTGGTGGTGTGCTCCTGTTGTCCCAGCTACTTGGGAGGCTGAGGTGGGAGGAGCTCTTGAACCCAGGAGGTTGAGTCTGCAGCCAGCTATGTTCGCACCACTGCACTCCAGTCTGTGCAACAGAGCAAGAGCTGAAAGAATGAAAGAACAAAAGAAAGAGGAAGGGAGGGAGGGAAGAAGGAAGGAAGGAAGGAAAGAAGGAAGGAAGGAAGGAAGGAAAGGAAAGGAAAGGAAAGGAAAGGAAGGAGGGAAGGAAGGAAAAAGAAAGAAAAAAGAAAGAAAGACATGGACATTCTTAGGCCTCACTCCAGACTTACACAGAATAAGACATTCTGGGGTGCAGTGCCAGGAAATCTGTAATTTAAAAACTCTCCCAGTGGTTCAATTGCACAACTGACCTTTGAGAACCAATGAATTTTGACATCCTAGGGCTGAGAGAAATCCCCAGGCCACCACGTGGGGTCAGTAAAGACAGTGAGGCTGAGTGGTCTCAGGCAGCGGCCTCACAGAACTGCCTGCAGCCCTCGTGGGAGTGGCTTGGCCACTCCAAGACAGGACACAGCCAGCTGGGTAGGCGGGCCCAGGACAAGTTGATGTTGAGACAATGGAACTTGCACCAGAGATCCAAAACCCTGGAAGGAGTGGACACCTTAGCCAACACCAGTGTGGAGGGCTGATTAGGCACAAGAGAAGACCCTTGCAGTGTGGCCAGAGTGAGCCGGAGGACCCGGACTCAGGCCCTGACGCCACTCCGCCTCTGCCATCCTCACTCTGGTCTGGATCCATATTGAGCTCCTGGCCTGCGAGGTCTTACTATTTCACGGAGTAGACAGACAAAAGCAGTTCACTGTCGGCTGGGCGCGGTGGCTCATGCCTGTAATCCCAGCACTTTGGTAAGCCAAGGCAGGCAGATCACCTGAGGTCAGGAGTTTGAGACTAGCCTGGCCAATATGGTGAAATCCTGTCCCTCCAAAAATACAAAAATTAGCTGGGAGTGGTGGTGGGTGCTTGTAATCCCAACTACTCAGGAAGCTGAGGTGGGAGAATCACTTGCACTTGGGAGGCAAAAGTTGCAGTGAGCCGAGATGGCACCACTGAGCTCCAACCTAGGCCACAAGAGTGAGACTCTGTCTCAAAACAAAAAACAACTACAAAAAAAATTCCACTGTCAAGAAGGCAGCATGACCACATGTTACATCTCTTTCTTCTATGGAACATCATTAGACATGGTTAATATATATCTATATATATAGATATATATTTGTTTTTTGAGACAGAGTTTTGTTCTGTCGTCCAGGCTGGAGTGCAATGGCACGATCTCGGCTCACTGCAACCTCCACCTCCCAGGTTCAAGCGATTCTCCTGCCTCAGTCTCCTGAGTAGCTGGGATTACAAAAAATACATATATTTTAAAGCAGAGTAACAAATACATAACTAAGCATGGAGTGGAAAGAGGGGATCCCTGTGGACTTGAAATGATAACGTCTTTCTTTAGAAAAAAAAAGAAAATGCGCAAGACGGATGTCTTCCTGTCACTTCGCACAGCCTACTGCCATAGTGCCTGAGCCCCAGACCCCAAACTCACTGTCCTGCTCAGGGACCCCCAGGCTACACTGGACATTGACGGCACCCCAAGTACTCTCCTATCCTCACCTCGCTCCTGCAGTAAATGGCTAAATGAATAACTCAGAAGTGAAGCCAAAAAGAAAAAGAAAATGCACATGGGGAACAGGAGAGGCGAGCAGAGGCCACAGCCATCTGCAGCCTGGAGGCCTGGGCTGATACACTGTGAAGAGATGTCTCCAGGGGCTGCCTGCGGGGAGCAGTCTGCCATTCAGAATACACCTAGAGAAGCCTCTCATAGCAGACAAGGGCAGAACCAGAAATTAACACATATGGGGGAAGTTATACACCACAAATAGACACGACAATCTGTGGAAGAACTAAGGGAATGGTGATAGCAGAATGTCAAGAAAGGACTTTATAATGTGTAGACCTTAGAGAAATAGAGGAGGAACTGAGACAAGAATCAATTTGAGTCCTTGGAAATAAAAAATGTAATGACTGAAATTGACAGTTCAGCAATTACTGAACTGGCAGCTGAACAGAACTTGTACAGAGTTGTGTGTGTGCCTGTATGCACATGCTCATGCACTCATACAGAATGAAACTTCAGAATATCAAGGAAAAAGAGAAAAAAGGTGTCAGGGAGAAAAGATGATAAGTAATACATTAAAAAAATGAAAATCAGGGGCCGGGAATGGTGGCTCACACCTGTAATCTCAGCACTTTAGGAGGCCAAGGCGGGCAGATCACGAGGTCAGGAGATTGTCCTGGCTAACACAGTGAAACCCCATCTCTACTAAAAATACAAAAAGATTAGCCAGATGTGGTGGTGGGCACCTGTAGTCACAGCTACTTGGGAGGCTGAGGCAGGAGAATGGCGTGAATCCGGGAGGCAGAGCTTGCAGTGAGCTGAGATCGTGCCACTGCACTCCAGCCTGGGTGACAGAGCAAGACCCCGTCTCAAAATAAATAAATAAATAAATAAATAAAAAGAGAAAATCAGGCCAGCCTTGGTGGCTTACACCAGTACTTTGGGAGGCCGAGGCAGGCTGATCCCTTGAGCTCAGGATTTCAAGACCAGCCTTGTCAACATGGCGAGACCTCGTGTCTACTAAAAATAAAAAAATTAGCCAGATGTGGTGGTGTGCACATCTAGCCCCAGGCCGAGGTGGGACAATCGCTTGAGCCCAGGATTTGAGGTTGTAGTGAGCTATGATCATGCCACTGTACTCCAGCCTAGGCGACAGAGTGAGACCCTGTCTCAAAAAAGACCCCAAAACCAAACAACAAAATAACATAAAAATAAAAATATATTGGATTTCTTTTCATTTCTTATCTATATTCTGCATATTAAAGACACACATTAAAAATGCAGGTCCAGGCCAGGCATGGTGGCTCACACCTGTAATCCCAGCACTTTGGGAGGCCAAGGCAGGTGGATCACCTGAGATCAGGAGTTGGAGAGCAGCCTGGCCAACATGGTGAAACCCGTCTCTACTAAAAGTACAAAAATTAGCTGGGCATGGTGGTGGGTGCCTGTATTCCCAGCTACTCGGTAGGCTGAGGCAGGAGAATTGCTTGAACCCAGGAGGCGGAGGTTGCAGTGAGCCGAGATTGCACCACTGCACTACAGCCTGGGCGACACAGTGAGAGTCTGTCTTAAAATAAAAAAAAAAAAAAAAATTGCAGGTCTAGGCAGCACTCCCAGCGGTCCGAGACACATTTGTCCCTTGCTTCAACAGTGTTAGGATAGGACAGACCTGAGGACTCCCTTTCTTCCAGCCTCTCCTAACCTCCAATCTCCTCTCCAATTGCAACCTCCAGGACCATCTTCTCAGCCATCTCCTGCTTCCAGGACCAGCCAACACTGTTGTGTTAGAAATAAGCTTAGCTCCTTATTGCCAACCAACCAGCTCCCAGATTCGTCAGAATGATTCCACTGAGGAGGAAGCTGCGGTCAGCTGCCTGGTCCATGTGCATCGGCGGGTCTCCTGCACTTACCATTCCCTGGGCTTCTATTTCAACCACAATGAGTGGCTCTGGAGGGCTTTGGCTGCTTCTTCCGCACAAGGGCACAGTGCGTCTCTTGGAAGTGCAAAATCAGCTGCAGCATCTTCCAAGGTGCGCAGAAGCCATCTCTAGATGAGTGGGGAAAACCATGGATGCCATCAAAGCCACCATCGCGGCCAGGCATGGCGGCTCATGCTTGTAATCCCAGCACTTTGGGAGGCGAAGGCAGGCTGATAACTTGAGGCTAGGAGTTTGAGACCAGCCTGGCCAACATAGTGAAATGCCATCTCTACTAAAAATACAAAAATATTAACCAGGTGTGGTGGTGCGCACCTGTATTCCCAGCTACTCAGATGGCTGAGACACGAGAATCACTTGAACCTGGGAGGTGGAGGTTGTAATGAGCGGAGATCGCCCTGGGCAACAGAGCAAGATTCTGTCTCAAAAAAAGAAAAAGAAAAAAGAAAAACAAAACAAAAAAATCATAGACACTGCAATTTTTTGGTACACTTGATATAAATTTTGTTATAAAAAAGAGATAAAAAAAGCAAACAATAATTTTGTGATTAAAATGAACAAGCAAAACACAGAAAGGAATTTTCTCAATTGGATAGAGGACATCTATAAAAACCCTGCAACTAACATGATACTTAATCATGTTAACTTTCCTCTTATGATAGGGACAAGACAAAGATGTCCACTCTCCACTCTCAGCACGCTTTTCAGCATTATACAGGAGGTCCAAGACAGTGCCACCAGGGAAGAAAAATCACGAGAACTAAACAATAGAAAAAGAAACAAAGGGGATACAGAATGAAAAGAAGTAAAACTGTCTTTATTTGCAGTTAAGATCATCACATGCATATAGAAAATTCTAAGGAATCCACACAGATTAAAAAACCCAACTAGAACCAATAAGTGAGTTTAGCAAGTTTTTGGGATACAAGATAAATATACAAAATTCAATTGTGTTTCTGTATACTAGCCATGAACAATCCAAAATGAAATTATGTAAACAACTCTATTCACAATTGCAACAAAGTAATAAAATAGGTAGAAATATATTTAACAAAAAAGTACAGGATTTGTATAGGAAACTATAAAATATTATTAAGAAAAAATTAAAAAGCTCTAAGTAAATTGAGATACATTCCAAGTTTGTGCGTGGGATGACTCAATATCGTTAAGATGACAAATTTTATCTAATTGAGCTATAGATTCAATGCAATTACTTTAAAAATCCCAGCAGATTTTCGCAGAAATTGACAAGATGATCCTAAAATGTATAAAGAAATGCAGAGGACCCAACGTAGCCAAAACAATTTTTAAAAGATAAATAGGATTGACTTGGCGATGTGGGCTCTTTTTTGGTTCCATATTTCTCCAATCACAATGGTATTAAACTAGAAATCATTAATACAACAATCTGCAAACACTTCAAAATTAAACAACATACTTAATAATCCATGGGTCAGGCCGGGTGCAGTGGCTCACGAGTGTAATCCCAACACTGTGGGAGGCCAAGTTGGGGGGATCACCTGAGGCCAGGAGTTGAAGATCAGCCTGGCCAACATGGAGAAACCCCATCTCTACTGAAAATACAAAAAAATTAGCCGGGCATGGTGGCGGGTGCCCGTATTCCCAGCTAATCAGGAGGCTGAGGCAGGAGAATCACTTGAACCCAGGAGACAGAGGTTGCAGTGAGCTGAGATCATGTCATTGCACTCCAGCCTGGGCAACAACAGTGAAACTCTGTATTGAAGAAAAAAAAAAAATAATAATCCATGGGTCAAAGAACAATTCTCAAAAGACATTAGAAAATATTTTGAGCATAAATGAAAACGCACCAAAATTTGTGGGTGTAATTAAAGCACTGCTTAGAGGAAAATTTATGGCATCAAATCATTATATATTACAAAAAAGATAGGTCTAAATCAGCAACCTAAGTTTCCACCTTAAGAAACTAGAAAAAGAGCAAAGTGAACGCAAAACAAGCCAAAGGGACAAATGACAAGATAAAAGCAGAAACCAATGAGATTGAAAGCAAAAAAACAAGGGAAAAATTAATGAAACTTAAAGATCATTCTTTGAAAAGATCAACAAAATTGAAAAACTCTAGAAAAACTGACAAAGAAAAAAACAGAAAAGATACAAATTATCAGTATGAGGAATGAATGAAGGGACATCACTGCAGGCCCCACAGACTTCAGACAGTTAGCAAGAGAACACTAAGGAAAACTTGACAAGTAAAAATCAGACAACTTAGATGAAATAAAGCAATGTCTGAGTGCCACAAACCAGGAAAATCCTCCTAGAAACAAACAGGTCACCTGAATTGTTCTATATTTGTTAAATAAATTGAATTTGTAAAATTTTTTTTTTTTTTTTTTTTTGAGCCGGAGTCTCACTCTGTCACCCAGGCTGGAGTGCATTGGTGCAATCTCAGCTCTCTGCAATCTCCACCTCCCAGGTTCAAGTGATTCTCCTGCCTTAGCCTCCTGAGAAGCTGGGATTATAGGCGCACGCCACCAAGCTCGACTAATTTTTTGTATTTTTAGTAGAAACGGGGTTTCACCATGTTAGCCAGGCTGGTCTCAAACTCCTGACCTCAGGTGATCCACCTGCCTCAGCCTCCCAACGTGCTGGGATTATAGGCATGAGCCACCGCGCCCGGCATGAAATCTTTTAGAAAGAAATCTCCAGGTTCAGATGGATTCAAAAACATTTAAGGAAGAAATAATACTAATTCTACATCTACACAATCCCTTATAGAAAATGGAAAAGGAGGGAACACATGCCAATACTCTGTATAAGGTCAGCTTTCCCCTGACAGAAAGTCAGACGAGATAGTATAATACAAAGAAAGAAAACTGCAAACCAACATCCCTGATGAGCAACAACAGAAAAATCCTCAAAAACGTGTTAGCAAGTCAAATTTAGCAATATAGAAACAGAATAGGGCCGGGCACAGTGGCTCACACCTGTAATCATAGGAATTTGGGATGCCAAGGAGGGTGGATCACTTGAGGTCAGGAGGTGGAGACCAGGCTGGCCAACATGGTGAAACCACATCTCTACCAAAAACAAACAACAAACAAACAAACAAACAAAATTAGCCAGGTGTGGTGGTGCACACCTCTAATCCCAGCTACTCAGGAAGCTGAGGCAGGAGAATTGCTTGAGCCCAAGAGGCAGAGGTTGCAGAGAGCTGAGATTGCACCAGTGCACTCCAGCCTGGGTGACAGAGTGAGATGGTCTCAAAAAAAAAAAAAAGAAATAGAGTAGTAAATTGTGGCCAAGTGATGCCTATCCCAGTAACACAAGGCTTGGTCAGTATTTAAAAATCAGGCTTATAGATTATATGTCAACATATAAAATAATTCAGCTGAAAAACCACACTGCAGTAAGGGGAACAATTCTATAAGGTGTCTTACACCTGTAATCCCAGCACTTTGGGAGGCCAAGGCAGGCAGATCACTTGAGCTCAGGATTTCAAGACCAGCCTGGGCAACATAGTGAAATGCCATCTCTAAAAAAGAAAAAAAAAATGTTTAAGAAAAAAAAAGTAAAAATCATCAATGTAATACACCATACTAACACACTAAAGAAGGAAAACTGCATGACCATTTCATTTGAGATTAAAAGCATTTAACCAATTTTAACATCCATTCAGGATTTTTCAAAAGCTTCTAAAAGGGGGAATTAAGGCCGGGCGCGGTGGCTCATGCCTGTAATCCCAGCACTTTGGGAGGCCGAGGCAGGTGGATCACAAGGTCAGGAGATCGAGACCATCCTGGCTAACACGGTGAAACCCCGTCTCTACTAAAAATACAGAAAGTTGTCCGGGCACCGTGGCAGGCGCCTGTAGTCCCAGCTACTCGGGAGGCTGAGGCAGGAGAATGGCGTGAACCCAGGAGGCAGAGTTTGCAGTGAGCCGAGATCACACCACTGCACGCCAGCCTGGGCATAGAGCAAGGCTCCGTTTCAAAAAAAAAAAAAAAAAAAAAAAAAAAAAAGTTTGCAGTGAGCCGAGATCACACCACTGCACGCCAGCCTGGGCAAAAAAAAAGGCCCCCTTAAAAAAAAAAAAAAAAAAAAAAAAAAAAAAATTGGGGGGGGAATTAAAGAAACTGCCTTAATCTGGTAATAAGGCACCACATAAATATGTGCAGCCGACATCACAGTTGATGGTGAAAGACTGAACTGCTTTCCCCTACAGTCGGGAGCAATGCAGGGCACCCACTGTCACCTCTCCTATTCAGCTTCACACTGCAAGTCCTGGACAGGGCAATTAGGCCGGGAAAAATACACAAAAGGCAAGCAGATTGGAAAGGAAGAAATGAAACTGCCCCTCTATACAGACAGTATTTAATTGTCCATGAAGAAAACCCAAGGAACTACAATGAAGCTCATAATAAATGAGTTTAGCACAACCGCAGGACACAAGAACAACAAACAAAACTCTGGTATTTCCTATATACTGGTAATGAACAACTGGAAACCAAAATCCTCCAAAATACCAAATCAAGCTCTATATTCTGTACCTGGGCCGGCCCACAGGTAATTCCCACTATGTGTTTGGCGTCTAGTCCTGGCAATGCCGCAGGTTCTGGCTTGGTCACGCGCAACGTGTCAAAATGCTGGCACTGGTCGTTGCTCCCCCAGCTGTGGACCTCGCTGTCCTCAGTCGGAGCCAGGCAGTGGGTGGAGCCTGCAGCCACATCAATCACCTTCTTCCCTGCAAGGAAAGAGGGATGCAGATACAGCTTCAAGCCTATGACTTCTGCTGCAAGAAAGATATTTCCACTAGGCCATTCAGGTCAGAAAGCTTTTAATATTAACTTCTTGAGGATAATCTGTTGCTTTAATATTAAGCACAATTCATTTGCTTTGGGTATGTTATTAAAACTCCTGTATTTTGTCAGCTACAATTTGTTAGGACCCACAGCCTACAAAGATCATAATGCTGGGATACGAAAAGGATCTGTTCTTTTTTCTCCTCCTCATTCAGATTTTCATTCAGAAAGAAACAAGGTGCTTTTAATTAACTATTAGATCATATTCTCCCATCCCAGATATAACAATGCACAGCACACTCTTCACTGAGGAAGGCTTCCTAAGAAGAAATCTATTGTTCTCTCAGAGTTAGGTGATATCACTATTTAAAACGTTGTTTCTATTTAAACACTCAGCAAAATATTCTATTTTTCCTTCCTGGTAAATCTAACATGACCAACACAAAGGGTGTTTTGCAGAAACATCAACATATAAAATAATTCAGCTGAAAAACCACACTGCAGTAAGGGGAAACATTCTATCCTAGGAGCTTACCATAAGTTAACATCAGCAACAACAAAAGGTGTTTTCAACAGTAATTTAAATACCCTCAAAGTAAACGATTTCTGTATCTACTAATTGTCGTAGCTTTCCTATACTAATGGAGGGGAACACAAACAAGGAGGCAAGTGAAATTCCAATACCATTCAATGACACAGAATAAACTTCTTACTCTGCAACTTATCTCAGAAGCTTAGAAAATAATAAATACCGTATGGGCACACAAAACTCTTAGACATCAAGATATTAACTCTTAGACATCAAGATATTAACAAGATATAAACAGAAACCCATTTTAAAACTCAGCTCCAATCACTTACTGCAGGACATCGCAAGCTACCAAAACTCAAAGAGTGACAGTGTGTTACAAATGGGTGTCTGCATCTTCGAAAGGTTCACATTTGCTCTTGAATGACAATTTTTCTGATACACTGGCCCAGATATGACCAATGATCTCATGCCATCTGGTGTTCAGAGAAGGTACCCCAATGAGAAGCAAATCCCAATCA
>NW_026652289.1:81687016-81698904 GCF_009828535.3 Hylobates moloch | reverse complement strand
GGGCGAGGCGGCCCGGCCCTGCGCGTCAGGTACTGGCCTGGGACACCGGGGCGGCCGGCGGCAGGGGCGGTGCGGGCGCGGGGCTGGCGGGCGTGGGCGCGGCGGCCGCACCTGGGCCTGCGCTGACCGCCCGCGGCGCAGCCTCGGGCCTCTCTCCATCTCTAAGTGGTGGTGGCTGTGGATTTTTCTACTGGCGATCCTTTTGAGTAATTTCTTTCACGCACGCACCCTGCTGTGGGGTAAAGCGGCAGATTTATGCTGCTGTTATTTGTCCGTTTCCTGTCGTGTGTGTGTACTTTTTGGATTTGAGGGCAGATGACATTGTGACCTGGTCTCCTGTGAGCGTCCATTCTCAGGGTCTCGCCAGCGTGGTGCAGAAACCCGGCACACCCTGCCTACCTTGGAAGGAGGCTTTCCCTTCCCCGAACCTCCCTCTCCCTCCATCTCTTCCCTCTTTCCCTCTCTCCCCCTCACTCCCTTCCCCCAGCTCTTCTCTCCCCTCTTTCTGTTCTCTCTGTCTCTCTTTTTTTTTTTTTTCCTGCATTAAACTTTTTCGGGAGTGTCTTCGTAAATTATTAAAAAGCGTTAGGTCTTCAACATGTATGCTTACTTGCAGGCCTGAGAACTGGGAGGAAGCTGGAGAAAAGATGCCCTCTGAATCTTTCTGTTTGGCTGCCCAGGCTCGACTTGACTCCAGGTGGTTGAAAACAGATATACAGGTGGGGTTTGACATGTCTTTTTCTTGATGTGTTTCTACTTCCATTAAATTTCTCGTGTAAGCCTTTTTTTGGGGGCATGTAAGGGGAAGTCAGTTGCATCTTGCTGTATTAGAGGAGCAGGTTTATTTCCTGTAACTTAAAATGTAACAGTCTTTATGGCTGTTTTTGTAAATTGTGCACGGCTGCCTTTTAATTAGTTTCTTGCAAGTGCACGAAACTTGAGATCTATGAATAGGCAAAATTTTTTTCCTGTTTATTATTGCTGGTTAAGAAATCCGCCACACTCCTAACCATATCATGGTGACTGTTGTTACTGATAGTTTTTGAGCTGTTTAGTTAACTGTGGAGGGGAAAATTGGAGAAGTAAGTTCAGTAATTATGGCCGCTGGAAACTCACTCATTTTATGAGGTCTTGTGTTTGTGTTTCCGGAGAGATAAGAGTTAGTTCAGTTGAGCTGTTTGGTTTGTATTTGTAACCAATACAAGGACTAAGGACAATTGTGTTGAAACTGAGGTCATGATGTTAGGATCTTGAGGGCTGAAGGCTCCAAATAAATGGTATGTATAGAATTCTATCTGACTTGAAATTTTCCCTTTCTGGACCTCCACATGCTGAGGCTAACAGTGTCCATATGACAGTGCCTTCCATGACAGGAATCAGCAACCTTTTTTTTTTTTTTTTTGGCACGTACCAGTGATTCACTCTGTATATTTTAAAAAGTTGTAACCTCTTCCTCCTAGCCCTCCAGTATTTAATAAATTAAAACGTTTCCCAAAGTGTTTTCTGTGAAACAGTAGTTCCAAAAGATGCTCTTAGAAAAGCTAAGTACATGGAAAAATCCAAAGTATGTGTTTTATTCATTACATTTGATGAATTTTTTTGTTGTTGTTTTTTCCTCTCGAGAGGGAGTCTTGCTCTGTCGCTCAGGCTGGAGTGCAGTGGCATGATCCTGGCTCACTGCACCCTCCACCTCTTGGGTTCAAGCAGTTCTCTGCTTCAGCCTCCTGAGTAGCTGGGATTACTGGCACCCTCCACCTCGCCCAGCTTATTTTTATGCTTTTAGTAGGGACGGACTTTCACCATTTGGTCAGGCTGGTCTTGAACTCCTGACCTCATGATCCGCCCGCCTCGGCCTCCCAAAGTGTTGGGATTACAGGCTTGAACCACCGCGCATGGCCCACATTTGATGAATTTTTTTGTCATTTGTTCTTTTAAAAATCATAGTTAGAAAGCAGAGCATAATTGTTCTTTACGTAGATCCCAAGTGATTGGGATTTTAAGGGAGGTTTTTTGGCATTCAGTAAATGTCTTTATTTTTAGTGTGGCATGATGTGTGTTTTTTATTATTAGAAAATATGTATAGATAGATTTATACATCTTAAATTCCTTTTTTTTTTTTTTTGAGACAGAGTCTCACTTTGTTGCCCAGGCTAGAATGCAGTGGCGCCATTTCAGTTCACTGCAGCCTCCGCCTTCTGGATTCAAATGATTCTCCTGCCTCAGCCTCCTGAGTAGCTGGGATTACAGGTGCCGGCCATCACGCCCGGCTAATTTTTGTATTTTTGTAGAGACAGGGTTTCACCATGTTGGCCAGGCTGTTCTTGAACTCCTGACCTCAAGTGATCTGCCCGCCTCAGCCTCCCAAAGTGCTGAGATTACAGGCATGAGCCACCGTGCCCAGCCCCTGGACCTAGATATCATCTCATGACCCTTTCCAAAGCCTGATTTGCATCGATTAGTTATATGTGTGTGATAGGTTTTTCTAAAGTTTTTTAGAAGTTACCTTTTTACTTTAGTATAAAAGTGCTTTGAATACACTGAATGTTAAATACATGTTTGTTGAATTTCATTGGAACTTTAATATTAATGAGAACCATTAACTTTTTTTTTTTTTTTTTTTTTTTTTGAGACGCAGTCTCACCCTGTCGCCCAGGCTGGAGTGCAGTGGCATGATCTCGGCTCACTGCAACCTCCGCCTTCTAGGTTCAAGCGATTCTCCTGCCTCACCCTCCCAAGTAGCTGGTATTACAGGCACATGCCACCACACCTGGCTAATTTTTGTATTTTTAGTAGAGATGAGGTTTCACCATGTTGGCCAGGCTGGTCTTGAACTCCTGACCTTGTGATCCGCCCACCTCGGCTCCCAAAGTGCTGGGATCACAGGTGTGGGCCACTGCACCCAGCTGACTTTTTTTTTTTTTATTAAAAAACATATAAAATTTATTTTATTGTGGTATCTAGTTGAGTAAATTTTGACCTCTATAGATTCATGTAACCTCTGCCATAAGCAGGATGGAGAAGTTTCATCACCTTAAAAGCTCCCTTAAGGTGCTCCTTTTTATCACATGTTCCCTGGCCTCCTACCCTGGCAACCACTGATCTGTTCTCCATCAGTGTAGGGTATTCTTTTTGAGAATGTCATGTAAGTAGAACCATATTTTAAGTAACATTTCGAAACCATCTTCATTTACTCCCAGTTATATGTTTGAGATTTATCAGTTGTTCTGTGTATTAATAGTTCTTTTTATTGCTGAATAGTAGTATTTCATCATTTGGATGTACCATATGGTGTTTATCCATTCTGCTATTGTAGGACCTTGTGGTTGTTTCCATTTTTCTTTCACAATTGTAATCCTGCTGTGAGCATTTCTGTACAGATTTTGTGTGAATGTAGCTTCCATTTCCCTAGGATAAAGACCTAGTAGTGTTAAAGTTGGGTCATGTGCTGAACTGTTTTCCGAAGCAAGTTAAGGCATAGTTTTAGATGGTCTTAATGACTTAAAAATATTGTGATCTAAAAAGTTTACGAAGGTGTCATCTGTGTTAAGAACTTGAGCCGGGCGCGGTGGCTCACGCTTGTAATCTCAGCACTTTGGGAGGCTGAGGCGGGCGGATCACGAGGTCAGGAGATCGAGACCACGGTGAAACCCCGTTTCTACTAAAAATACAAAAAATTAGCCGGGCGTGGTGGCGGGCGCTTGTAGTCCCAGCTACTCGGAGAGGCTGAGGCAGGAGAATGGCGTGAACCCAGGAGGCAGAGCTTGCAGTGAGCCGAGATTGCCCCACTGCACTCCAGCCTGGGTGACAGAGTGAAACTCCATCTCAAAAAAAAAAAAAGAACTTGAAATGCACCACTATTTCTTCATTACACTTTTGTTTATTCTTTGGAAAATACAGTTTAAATAGCACACGGTTTATTTGTTATCATAAAAAGTCTGACTAAATTTAAAGTTATATATGTGTGTATAGCTACATATAACTATATATAGTTATGAGTATTAATACCAATATTGTATCTTTGAAATTTCATGATTCTACCCTATTTATGCAAATGAAAAAAGTTGGTAAATATTTTGCTAATTATTACTTGAACTGATTTTCTGTGTCACTTTTTGTTCATGTTTATTGCAGATAACAGAGGGGTCTCTATATTTCAATATGCAAAGTTTTACCACCAAAATATTTCTGTACCTTTTAGGTATCATTTTGTTTTCATCACCAATGTTATCAAATTATTTAACAATCTCATTGCTTCTAAATAATTTCTATTTGTAAGACTACCTGTACACTATAATTAAATGTTAACTAATGTTTCTTATAGAAAGAAGCCATCTATACTACGTAATTTTCACTCTTAAGAAACTGATTTCAGTAGAATGGCTTAAAAATCCCATTAGGAAGTTGATGGAATATCATCTTGGAAGACATGCTTTAAATAATTTGATATATTGGTTTCTTTTCTTCTCTTTTTTTTTTTTTTTTGAGATGGCATCTCACTCTGTCACCCAGGCTGGAGTGCGTTGGCGCCATCTCAGCTCACTGCAAGCTCTGTCTCCCAGATTCATGCCATTCTGCTGCCTCAGCCTCCCGAGTAGCTGGGACTACAGGCGCCCGCCATCATGCCCGGCCAATTTTTTGTTTTTTGTTTTTTGTTTTTTTTTTTTTTTTGAGACGGAGTCTGGCTCTATCGCCGAGGCTGGAGTGCAGTGGTGCAATCTCGGCTCACTGCAAGCTCCGCCTCCCGGGTTCACGCCATTCTCCTGCCTCAGCCTCTCCGAGTAGCTGGGACTACAGGCGCCCGCCACCACGCCCGGCTAATTTTTTGTATTTTTAGTAGAGACAGGGTTTCACCGTGGTCTCGATCTCCCGACCTTGTGATCCGCCCGCCTCGGCCTCCCAAAGTGCTGAGATTACAAGCGTGAGCCACCGCGCCCAGCCATGCCCGGCCAATTTTTTGTATTTTTAGTGGAGATGGGGTTTCACCGTGTTAGCCAGGATGGTCTCGATCTCCTGACCTCATGATCCACCCACCTTGGCCTCCCAAAGTGCTGGGATTACAGGTGTGAGCCACTGCACCCGGCCGATGTTTTGGTTTCTTTATGAAAATTTTACTGGATCTGTTACAGATATGATTGATGTGTTTTATTTTTAAGTTGTCAAACATTCAGTTAATGATGTGTGTTGTAACTTTTCGGGGAGGGACATTTGGAGAGACTGACTAATGGTATGGTATTCTGAAAAGCGGTTACAGATTAAAAATTTTTTAATTCTGCAGATGATAGTGTCGAACAAAGTGGAACAAAGAAAGAAGATCTGGATGTCTGACAGAGAGAAAAAAGATGAAGAAGAAACTCCTGCACCTGTATATAGCGCCAAGTCAATTCTGGACAGCTGGGTATGGGGCAAGCAACCAGGTAATCTTCTGAGTTTTGGCACTTTGGAAAGCTTGATCTGACACTCCTTTTCTAAATAACTTGGATGGATTATTAGTAATTTTTTGTTAACAATTTTTTTTTTTTTTTTTTTTGAGATGAAGTCTTGCTGTGTTGCCCAGGCTGGAGTGCAGTGGCAGGATCTCGGCTCACTGCAAGCTCTGCCTCCTGGGTTCACACCATTCTCCTGCCTCAGCCTCAGCCTCCCGAGTAGCTGAGACTACAGGCACCTGCCTGTACCCACCATGCCTGGGTAATTTTTTGTAGTTTTAGTAGAGACGGGGTTTCACCGTGTTAGACAGGATGGTCTCGATCTCCTGACCTTTTGATCTGCCTGCCTCAGCCTCCCAAAGTGCTGGGATTACAGGTGTGAGCCACTGCATCTGGCCTGTTAACAATTTTTAAAAATGTAATTTAAAAAATTTAAATATTGTGGTAAAATATACATACCATAAAACTTAACCATTTTAACCATTTTTATGTGTACAGTTCATTGGCATTAAGTATATTCACATTGCTGCCCAGCCATCACCACCATCCATCTCTAGAACTTTTGCATTTTCTCTGACTGAAACTCTGTATCCATGAAACACTAACTCCTTGCTGCCCCCAAGCAACCACCATTCTACTTTTGTCTCAGAATTTGACTACTCAAGGTGTCTCCTATAAGGGGAATCATACAGTATTTGTCCTTTTGTGACTGGGTTATTGAACTTCTTAGGTCTTTGGGGTTTATCTGCATGTGTCAAAATTTTCTTCCTTTTAAAGGCTCAATACTAGTCCATTATATATGTAAGCCACATTTTATCCCGTCATCAGTGGGCACTCAGGTTGCTTTCATCTCTTGACTGTTGTGTGAGTAATGCTGCTATAAACATTGGTTTACAAGTGTCTTGAGTCTCTGCTTTTAATTCTTTGTGTCTATACCTAGGAGTGGAATTGGTCAATAGATTTTTTTGTTTTTGTTTGTTTTTTTGTTTGCTTTTTTGAGACCGAGTCTCGTTCCATCTCCCAGGCTGGAGCGTAGTGGTGCAATCTCAGCTCACTGCAAGCTCTGCCTCCCGGGTACACGCCATTCTCCTGCCTCAGCCTCCCGAGTCGCTGGGACTACAGGCACCTGCCACCACGTCCAGCTAATTTTTTTGTATTTTTAGTAGAGACGGGGTTTCACCATGTTAGCCAGGATGGTCTCGATCTCCTGACCTCGTGATCCACCTGCCTCGGCCTCCCAAAGTGCTGGGATTACAGGCGTGAGCCACCGCACCTGGCCAATAATGTGGTAGTTTTATGTTTAACTTATTATTTATTGTTATTTTTGAGATTGGGTCTCACTCTGTCGCCCAGGCTGGAATGAAGTGATGCAATCATAGCTCACTGCAGCCTTGGACTCCTGAGCTGAAGTGATCTTTTTGCCTCAGCCTCCCAAGTAGCTAGGACTACAGGTGAACGACACCACGCTTGACTAATTAGAGACAGAATCTCACTGTGTTGCCCAAGCTGGTCTTATACTCCTGGCTTCAAGCGATCTTCCTGCCTCAGACTCCTGAGTTACTGAGATTACAGGTGTGAACCACTGCACCTGGCAGTAGATGTAACTTTTTGAGGAACCAGTAGACTGTTTTCCACAGTGGCTACACTGTTTTACATTCTTGCAGCAGTATACCAAGGTTCCAGTTTCTCCACACCCTCACCAACACTTTTTCTTTTCTTTTCTGATGATAGCCATCCTTTTTTGTGTGAGTAGGTACAGCATCTCATTGTTGTGATTTGCGTTTCCCTGATGATTAGTCATGCTGAGCGTCTTTTTACGTGGTTATTGACCATTTGTATACATTTACTGGAGAAATGTCTATTCAAATCCTTTGCACATTTTTTTTTTTTTTTTTTTTTTTGGAGACAGAGTTTGGCTCTTGTTGCCCAGGCTGGAGTGCAGTGGCACAATCTTGGCTCATTGCAACCTCCACCTCCTGGGTTCAAGTGATTCTCCTGCCTCAGCCTCCTGAGTAGCTGGGATTACAGGTACCTGCCACCATGCCTGGCTAATTTTTTGTACTTTTAGTAGAGACGAGGTTTCACTATGTTGGCCAGGCTGATGTTGAACTCCTGACCTCAGGTGATCCACCCACCATGGCCTCCCAAAGTGCTGGTATTAGAGGCATGAGCCACTGCGCCCGGCCCTTCTGCCTATTTTTTTAATTGAGTTTTTTGTTTTGGGTTATAGGAGTTCTTTATCATGGATGGAGTTTCGTAATCTCTTCCCTTTCTCCAACCCAGTAAAACCCATATATTTATTTCTTTGCTTACTTTATTCTGTGTAATTAAATTTTTTAAATGTGTGATACATTTTTCTTCCAATTAAAAATATGCATGGATTCTTATAAAAATGTATAGATTATAAAGATTTCACCTGACTGCCCACCCCAATTTCAGTTTTCCTCTAAGAGTTAGCCACTATTATCCCTTCAGTGTGGATATTCAGACTTTCTTTTCCTTGAATGGACATAATGTGTAAATGTACATATATAAAAATAATTTGTGATGCCAGGCGTGGTAGCTCATGCGTGTAATCCCAGCACTTTGGGATGCTGAGGTGAGAGAATTGCTTGAGGCCAACAGTTTGCAGCTGCAGTGAACTATGATTGTGCCGCTACACCCAGCCTGGGTGACAGGGTGAGACCCTGTCTCTTAAAAAAAAAATCCTTATGTGGGGTTAATAATAGGACCTACCTTATAGGCTATTATGGGATCAGTACAATAGGCCAGGCAAAGTGCCTATGCAATTATCTTGTGTGTAGTAAGTACCAGCATATACTACCTGTTATCTAGAAATTTGCTGAAATGTGCCTTGTATTTCCTCTCTTTCCATTTTGATCAGTCTTACTAGAAGTTATCAGTTTAATTGAGTTTTTTCAAAGAGCCAGTTGTTGGTTTTATTGATTTTGTTTTGTTTTTCATTGATTTCTGTTTACTCTTTATTATTTCCTCTTTTCTGCTTCCTTTGGGTTCCATTTGCTCTTCTGGCTCTTCTAGTTTTTTTTTTGAGACAGAGTCTCGCTCTGTCTCCCAGGCTGGAGTGCGGTGGCGTGATCTCAGCTCACTGCAAGCTCCGCCTCCCGGATTCACGCCATTCTCCTTCCTCAGCCTCCCGAGTTGCTGGGACTACAGGCACCTGTCACCATGCCCTGTTAATTTTTTGTATTTTTAGTAGAGGCGGGGTTTCACCATGTTAGCCAGGGTGGTCTCTGTCTCGCGACCTCGTGATCTGCCCGCCTCGGCCTCCCAAAGTGCTGGGATTACAGGCATGAGCCACCGCACCGGCCCTCTTCTAGTTTTTTAAGATAAAGGCTTAGATCGTTGACTTTAGATTTTTTGTCTTTTCTAACAAGTGTTCAAAACTATAACATAAATTTATCTCTAAGCATTGTTTAGCCACATTTCACAAATTTGGAAATGTTTATTCATTTTTATCTTCATTCAGTTGAAAATATTTTCTAATTTCCCTTTTAATTTCTTCTTTTACCCACTTATTATTTGGAAATGTGTTATTTCATTTCATTTCTTTTTTTTTTTTTTTTTTTTTTTGAGACGGAGTCTTGCTCTGCCGCCCAGGCTGGAGTGCAGTGGCACGATCTCGGCTCACTGCAAGCTCCGCCTCCCGGGTTCATGCCATTCTCCTGCCTCAGCCTCCCGCGTAGCTGGGACTACAGGCGCCCGCCACCACGCCCGGCTAATTTTTCTTGTATTTTTAGTAGAGATGGGGTTTCACCGTGTTAGCCAGGATGGTCTCGATCTCCTGACCTTGTGATCCGCCCGCCTCGGCCTCCCAAAGTGCTGGGATTACAGGCGTGAGCCACTGCGCCCGGCGTGTTATTTCATTTCTAAATGTTTGGGGATTTTCAAATAACAGTTTCTAAATTAGTTGTAGTCAGAGAAAATATTCTGTGATTTCAATGTTGAGGCTTGTCTTAAGCCCCAGAATATGATCTATTCTGTGGAATGTTCCAAACACAATTCTCAACTAACCACATCTTGCTAAAAACATTTCGTAGATAAGGACTCTTTTCCTAGCAAATACTAGTCATTTATTTACAGAGAAGCCAGTCTCAGCCTCTCAGCGTTCTGGGGAGATGAGTCCCAGCAACTGGCCTTTATTTCCCTGGAGTATCTCCATTGTGCTGGGGAGGCATGAAGAGCAGTTTCACTGCTTAGTTCCTCTTTCTTCTGAGGAGAATTGAAATCTCTCATGCTAATTATGGATTATTTTCTTTCAGCTCTGCAGTTTTTGTTTCATGTATTTGAAAACTATGTTATAAGGTGCATGCAGTTTTTTTTTTTGTTTTGGAGACGGAGTGTTGCTCTGTCCCCCAGGCTGGAGTGCAGTAGTGCGATCTCAGCCCACTGCAACCTCGGCCTCCTGGGTTCACGGCATTCTCCTGCCTCAGCCTCCTGAGTAGCTGGGACTACAGGTGCCCACCACCACGCCTGGCTAATCTTTTTGTATTTTTAGTAGAGACGGGGTTTCACCGTGTTAGCCAGGATGGTCTCAATCTCCTGACCTCGTGATTGAGGTCTCCCAAAGTACTGGGGTTACAGGTGTGAGCCACCGCGCCCAGCCAGGTGCATGCACTTTTGGGATTTTTATGTCATTTTTGTAAATTTGACCCCCTTTATCTCGGGTGATATTATTTGTTGTGAAGTAACCTTGGTCTGACTACCCTCTTTTCTTCTGATTTGGTGTTTGCGTGGTGTGTTTGCCTGGTTTAGCTTTTTTCACTTTCAACCTTTGTGTATATGTAAAGTGGATTTCCTTTAGGTATCATATAATTAGGTCTTGCTTCTTTATTCACCCCGACAGCCTCTGTTTTTTATTTGGAATCTTTAGACCACTTGGGTTTAAATCTGTCATCTCTGGCATTTTCAGTTACATCTTTAACTTGTCACTCTCCACTTGCAAATGGTATTACACTGCCTGAGCCGCGGGGCAGTGCTCTGACCACAGCTTCCTGCTTCTGACCTGTTCTTGGTTGGTTGTGTTGCTGTGTCATATGTCCAAGTGAACACCACGGCCTGGCTAATTTTGTGTTTTTGAGTAGAGACAGGGTTTTGTCATGTTGGTCGGGCTGGTTTCGAACTCCTGACCTCAGGTGGTCCACCTGCCTCAGCCTCCCAAAAGCCACCACACGACCGGCCAAAAAATAAGTATTTATGTTAACCTACATGTTTATCATTTTGGGCCCTTAAGGTTTTGTTTATATCCCAGTTGCCCTCTGGTATCATTTTCCTTCAGTTTGAAGATCTCCATTTATCATTTCTAGATCTGCTGGCAGAGAAGTTTTTCAGTCTGTCTGGGTGTCAATTTTGGCTTTATCTGTGACTCTACACAAATCACTTTGCCTCACCTTGGGCCTCTCATGTATAAAATAGGAGTAAGTGGCTGGGTACGGTGGCTCACGCCTGTAATCCCAGCACTTCGGGAGGCCGAGGCAGGTGGATCATGAGGTCAGGAGATTGAGACCATCCTGGCTAACATGGTGAAACCCTGTCTCTACTAAAAATACAAAAAAATTAGCTGGGCGTGGTGGTGGGTGCCTGTAGTCCCAGCTACTTGGGAGGCTGAGGCAGGAGAATGGCGTGAACCCGGGAGGCAGAGCTTGTAGTGAGCTGAGATCGCACCACTGCACTCCAGCCTGGGTGACAGAGCAAGACTCTGTCTCAAAAGAAAAAAGGAATAAGTATAATATAATGTAAATAATTAAAATTATATAATATATAAAAAATAAGTGAATACTTATCAGAGAGTTGCTGTGCAAATGACATGAAATAATGCACTTGAAGCTCCTAAGTCAGTGCCTGGCACATACTGTTTGATAAACATTTGTTGTGATTTTTAAAATCTGTTGTTTTGCCTTTCTCCTTTCCCCTCACCTAGGTATCAAAGTACGTACAGTTATGGGTGGGTAACTAGACCCGAAATATACCTTTATTGCTCAGATTAAAGCCCGGCTTGTTGACTCAGGGTGGCTTTAATGAAGAGGGTTTACTTGGAAGCTCTGCTTGTTCACAGGTATGGAGCTTTCACAGAACCCACTCTCTACCTGGCAGCCTTGAAGGGGCTTGGATTCAAAGCATATTCTTCAGCCACGTCATCTTTAGTCAAACTGCAGGTGGAATTTGTAGCTTTTAGAATAGCTCCTATTCCTTTCATTCCTTTTTTTCTTTTTTTTGCTCTTGCATCTCAACCTAAAAAGAAAAACACATTAATTTGAGCCATAGGAATTTAGAACTTGCTTTTTCTTTTGCTTAGATACGTTTGACTAAAGCTTCCTTTTTCACAGGTTTATTTTTTCCAACATTTTATTATGAAAAAATTATACTGAAAAGTTGAAAGAATTTTACAGTGCGCACCCACATATTCACCACCTAAGACTGTGCCGCTGGCATCATCCCACGTGCTTT
>NW_026652289.1:81679875-81686916 GCF_009828535.3 Hylobates moloch | reverse complement strand
AGTCTTGCTCTGTTGCCCGGGCTGGAGTGCAGTGACGCAATCTCGGCTCACTGCAACTTCCGCCTCCAGAATGGGAAAAATATTTTTAAATCATATACCTGACAGAGACTTGTGTCTGGAACACATAAAGAACTCTTACAATTCAAATAAGAAGACAAATTATACCCCCTCTTCTAAAAATGGACAAGGGATCTGAATAGACATTTCTCCAAAGCTGACGTACACATGGTCAATAAGCACATAAAAAGATGCTCAACATCATTAGTCATCAGGAAATGCAAATCAAAACCACAATGGGACACCACTTCACATCCACTAGGATGGCTAGAATCAGAAAGAAAGACAATAACAAGTACTAGAGATGAAGATGTGAAGAAATTGGAACCCTTATACACTGTTGATGTGATTGTAGAATTACACAGTTGCTTCGGAAAATGGTTTGGCAGTTTTCCAAAATGTTAAGCACAGAATTACCATATGACTCAGCAATTCCACTGCTAGGTACATAAATATATGTATAACTAAGAAAATTGAAAAGATGTCTATATACAAATTTGCATATGAATGTTTATAGAACTATTATTTATAATAGTCAAGAGTAGAAGCAACCAAATTTCCATCACCTGATGGATAAATTAAATGTGGTATATCCATACAATGGAATATTACTGAGCCATAAAAAGGAATGAATTTGCTGATACATGCTACAACATGGATGTACCTCAAAAACATTGCGCTAAGTGAAAGAAGCCAATCACAAAAACACATGACTCTATTTACATGAAATGTTCAGAATAGGCAAATCCATACAGAAAGTAGGTTAGCAAAACCATGGGTTTCCCCAAAATGGGGAGTTATTGCTAACCGGTCAAAGATTTCCTCTAAAATCAGATAGAGTAATGGTTGTAGATCCTTGTAAACATACTAAAAACCACTGTGTAGTGAAGTGATACTAATGTGTACTGAACTGTACACTTTAAAAGGGTGAATTTTACAACATGTAAATTCTATCTCAACACAACTTATTAAAAATTCATTAATTCAGCATGATAGTATTTCTTACCCATCAGGTTGGCAAATGTAAATAATTAGACAATATTAACTGTGTGTGAGGTTGTAGGGGAATGGGAAGTGCCACACAGTGCACTAGGGAGAAGAAATTGGTCTAGTTGGGTTTGGCAATATCAAGTAAAACTGAAAGCATGTACACTCTATGAGCCATCACGTTTTCTTGTAGGGAGATACCAAAAAGAATTATAAACAAACACAGAGCTTTCACTGTGGCAATATATGCAATCATGAAAAACTGCAGACAACCTAATGAATAGGTTCAATAGGGTAATAGATATATGACAATAGCAAATAACAACTAACATTTATTGGGTACTTAATCTGTATCACGTGCTGTTCTACCTACTGTATTTGAATTAAACTTAATTTTCACAACAACTCTGTGAGATAGGAACTTTTACTATTCCCATTTCGTAGGTCTTAACCACCATGCAATGTGCAATGCTGCTTATGTACTGTATTCATTCAACAGAATAGGGTATAACAGTGAGAAGGAATGAACTAGATCTATGAATTCAACAATCACAGGAATCAGAGGCATGATACTGAGAGAGTGAAGAATCCTGCAGTGATACAGTGAATAGGCCATCTATGATGATGGTCAAGAGCTCAGGCTCCAAAGCCTGATTGCAGAATCAATTCTCAGCCCTATCACTTATTAACTGTGTGACCCTGCACAAGGGAACTCTCTGTGTGCCTTATTTCTTAAAAAAACATGACAGTAATAGTGCATGCTACATAGGAGTAAGAGGACTGAGACAGTGTCAGAAGCATGTGAACCACAGCAACTCCATCTTGAATAGAAGCTGGGTAAAATGAGGCTAAAATCTATTGGGCTGCACTTCCAGATAGCTAAGGCATTCTCAGACACAGGAAGAGACAGGAGGTCAGCACAAGATACAGGTCATAAAAACCTTGCTGATAAAATAGGTTGCAGTAAAGAAGCTGGCCAAAACTCACCAAAACCAAGATGGCCACGTAGTGACCTCTGGTCGTCCTCACTGTTACACTCCGCTTAGCACCAAGACAGTTTACAAATGTCATGGCAATAGGAAGTTACCCTGTATGGTCTTAAAAAGGGGAGGCATGAATAATCTATCGCTTATTTAGCATGTCATCAAAAAATAACCATAAAAGTGTGCAGCCAGCAGCTCTCAAGGCTCCTCTGCCTATGGAGTAGCCATTCTTTTATTCCTTTACTTTCCTGATAAACTTGCTTTCCCTGTACTCTACAGACTCGCCCTGTATTCTTTCTTGTGTGAGATCCAAGAACCCTCTCTTGGGGTCTGGATTGGGACCACTGTCCTGTAACATCTTTCTGGCAACCACAGAAGGGACTATAGTGAGGAAACCCCTGACCCAAAGGCTAGCTTTGGGTAATTGGTGGGGTCCTGTAACAGCAGTGCAGCTCCAGGTGGGTAGTAATAGCAGAATAAATGTAAGCTGCTATTGTTGCTTTGCATGCAGTATGCTACATTGTGTGTATAATTTTAAATTGAACCCATACATACAGACATCTATCTGTAGTTATATATGGATACACACATATAAAAGTATTCAAAATAGACTAGAAAGATACTCAGTAATTTCATGATAGAGGTTATTGCTAGAAAGATCTGGGAAGAGAATGACACTGGCAATAATATGCCAAGTAGAATTTCATTTTATCTGTAATACTTCATTTTTAAACTTAAAATCTTAAAGAATATATGATGAAGGTTAATAGTTATAATTCTAGGTAGTGGGAACATGTGATATGTTATCTTTTATATTTTTATTTTTAAAATTTCTTCAAAAAATCTTCAAAATAGTAAATACTTACAGATCTATCAACTCAGACATTTAAAAAATATGCTTTTTCTTCCATGCTTCAAATAAAAATATCTTGCTTCATATTAATCACATACTTGCTGGCATCTGTAAGTGGCTGAGTAGCTTAGCTCTTTATTTAGCTAATGTTATACAATTTGCTTAAAACACACATTTAGTAATCCCATCTCCCTGCCCACATGCACACGTTAGTTACAATGAATTCAACATTCTTGTGCACTGGACAATAAATTAATTCTGCTGTTGCAGTGTGAAAGCAGTCATCAGAAAAATACATCAACAACCAGGCTATGCTGTGTTCTGATAGATTTTATTGACAAATACTGGTAGTGGGCCAGATCTGGCTCATAGGCTGTAGTCTGCCAATTCCTGGACTGTATCATAGGATTCAAAATCTTATGATTTTGGATTGGCAATACAATCTCCCCGTTATAAACCTAGTTTACTTGTCTATCTTACCTTTTCAGACCCAGATCTGTTGTTGTATTCATAGTATGCTGGTTTAATTAGCTGAGAATCCTTGGATAAGTCACGTAACCCCCAAACATCAATTTCCTCATCTCTTTAAAGTGTGAATAATACCACACCTAATAACATTGTTACTATAAAAATTAAAGAAAATACTATATGTGATTACTGATCAAGCATCTTTTCCTTCACCTCACTCCATGTGTTCCATGACCCACCCAAATGACTTACATTCTTTGTACATGGCTTTTTCTCATCTTTGCATCTTGCTTTTACTGTTCCCTCAATGACTGTCTGAGTCATTTCCATGCATTCAAATTCTTCCCATTCTTCTATTTACAGCTTAAGTGTCAAAGTCACGAAAGCTTCCTTCATCTCTCTTAGCCAGAAGTAATTGCTCTTTTCTTAAGTGACAAAGCACTTTGTGCCTCTCTTAAGGTACTTAAGGCATTTCGTCTTAGAACTGAGTAGGTGTCTTATTTTTCTTAAACCATTGGAATGACTTGAGGACAATGAGCAGGATTTATCCATATTTGGGATCTCTCCTTGTTCTTTTACCCAGCACTGTACCATGCACAAGTCAGTTCTTAGTAAGTATCTATGTGACAAATGACGTGCATTGATAACTTTTGTTTTTCTGCCTTAAACAGTTTAAATGTTTAGTAAATACTCAGAGTTATAAAATGATTGCTTTTTGCATTTATCCTTGGGAAAAAACTATAAAAACATTTACAAGTGTAGTTCTAGTTACGGATTAGCCGACTGAGTCTTAAATAAGGAAAAAGAAAAGATGCTCAAGGGCACCCAAATGTGCTAAATATTTACACATGTCATCTTACCTATAGATTCCAAGATACTTAAAAGTATCCACATTACTTTGCCCACAAGGAGACTAAGACTCAGTGAGGTTATGTAACTTTGTCCCAAGTCTGGAATTTATTTCTCCCACTTAGGAGGTACGGGCTTTTTGCAGTTAATCAAAGAAAATTTGTTCGTTAGACAGTTTCTAGCTGCATACATGCTCAACCTCCTCATTGTTTGTGGACTTGTTTTTGTTTCTGGCCTAGATGTTGGCTCTAATGTCCATCAGTAGATGACTGGACAAAGAAAATGTGGATCACATACACCATGAAATACTATGCAGTCATAAAAAGAATGAAATCACCTCCATTGCAGCAACATAGATGGAGCTGCAGACCATTATCCTAAGTGAAATAACTCAGAAAAAGAAATTCAAATACTGCATGGTCTCACTTATAAGTGGGAGCTAAACAGTGGTTACACATGGACATATAGAGGGAAATAACAGATGCTAGGGGTGGGGAGAGTGGGAAGACAGTGAGGGTCAACAAATAATCTATTGGGTACAAGGTTCACTCTTCGGGTGGTGGATACAGTAGAAGCCCAAACCCTGCCACTATGAAATATATCCATGTAACAAACCTGCACAAATCCATGTACCTCCTGAATTGATAAAAATAAAAAAAAAATAAAGGTTATATGGCAATCCTTACAAAATAATTTGGAAATATAGGAAAAAAACATACAAACATGTCAGAGAAAGAAAATATATATTCTCAATTCATAAATGTCTCAGTAAAATTTCTGAAAACTTTATCTTTTCCTCTTTCTCATTATCATGCATATGCTCCCTAAGGAGTTATGGGAACCCCAGTAAATACCAAGTGCTGCCAACGTCTACTGAGGAAAGACACAAGTATAAGATGGGAAAGTGAGTCATGTCCTCTGATGTTCTTGCCTAGTCTTGACTCTGTAGAAGTTGACTGTAACCTGGCCGGGTGTGGTGGCTCATGCCTGTAATCCCAGCACTTCGGGAGGCCGAGGCAAGTGGATCATGAGGTCAGGAGATCGAAACCATCCTGGCTATCAGAGTGAATCCCCGTCTCTACTAAAAATACAAAAAATTAGCTGGATGTGATGACGGGCGCCTGTAGTCCCAGCTACTCGGGAGGCTGAGGCAGGAGAATGGTGTGAACCCGGGTGGGGGGAGCTTGCAGTGAGCTGATATCATGCCACTGCACTCCAGCCTGGGCGACAGAGCGAGATTCCATCTCAAAAAAAAAAAGGTAGTTGAGGTGGCATGCCTTTCCATTGAGAGATTTAGGCTCCCCACTGTTATAGCCTCATCTTTTGGGAAAACCTGTGGCATACTGTGGGCTTTCTACAGGCTAGAGGCATACGGCTGTAGCTAAATCAAGTCAATTTTCAGAATCTAGCCATCTGTGAGATTGAGGAAGTACAATGTCTTTATTCTTTTGACATTCAGTATTTCACTGGTTTGTGTTGTACAAGGCAGAAGATACTGAAATCATCATAAAGTTTGTAATAACAGAAGTGCTTTTATTTTTGACCACAGGGATTGAGCACACCAGCCAATCAAGAGATAAATGAGATATGGAGGAAATGGGGCAGATAAGAGTGTTCAGGCTGCTTTACATGCCTTTTCACTACTGGAAAATCCAATAGTTTGGAGCAGTGTTTGTAAACTATTTTTCAAAGAGCTTTAACCTTCAGCAAAGGTGTTTCAGGGAGAAGAGGCAGAATTAGGGGATCCTCTAGATGCCAACGTTGGCAAGCTCTGCTTCAGTTAGAAAAGCTTTACTTTGTTTTATACATTGATGATTTATGTTTTCATTTAGACAAAAAGAGCTTTTTTTTTTTTTTTTTTTTAACAGAACCTTTTGAAGCTCCTAGGGGGAAAAACAAAAAACAAAACAAAACAAACCAAACCAAACCAAACCAAAGCAAAACAAAACACACCTTCCTCTTCAGGAGAAAGACAACAGAAGCCAACAGAAAGCTTCTTCCTAAAGAACTATGAATATCTTAGAGATAGACAACTGATTTAAGAAGACAAGGGGATGATTCTTCTGACAGCCTTAACCACAAGATTTCAGATTTTGGGCTCCAGTAAAACATCAAATCTACAAAAATCACAACATGGCCAGCTTTCCCACTCTCCTCTGCTTGTTACTTTCCAGGTAAGTTCTAAGCCTGTGAGGTCACCAGTGTCTGGCAAATACAGACAGGCACAGTGGGGACAGATCCAGATGAACCAGACTGTGGAAATAAGTGGGGCACCCATTTACTTTCCTCTCATAAAGGCAGAGATTGCCTCACGTTTCATTATGATTCATTTTATTTATGGTCTTTTCTGGAATTTTGCTTGATCTCCCTGATTTCTGCCCTATGCAACTTTCCAATATCTATTTGCCTCCTTTGCTTTTAACAGCTTCAGAATGAAAATTAAATAGAGCTATCTTATTACACCTTGCCTATGGCTTCTCCCAACTTAATTCTGTGACTGCAATTAACTTTTTTTGGGGGGGGGGAGGTTCATCTGCTCATCCTCGTTTCCTTTCTTTCGCATTCAACATATCTGTGTGAACTGTAATAAGACTGTCAACCTATTAACTTTTGAGTAACTCTAAAGTATGATGCTAGGTGTGTGTGTGCATGTGTATAGATACACACATCTGTGTGTGTGTATATATATACACACACAAATATATGTCTGTGTATGTATATACATATATAATATATTTATATAATAAATATATAAATATATAATATATATAATATAAATATAATATATAATATATTATATATAATATATATATAATATATATTATATGTATATATTTTTTTTGT
>NW_026652289.1:81593041-81679277 GCF_009828535.3 Hylobates moloch | reverse complement strand
TCTCAGCTCACTGCAAGCTCCGCCTCCCGGGTTCACGCCATTCTCCTGCCTCAGCCTCCCGAGTAGCTGGGACTACAGGCACCTGCCACCACGCCTGGCTAATTTTTTGTATTTTTAGTAGAGATGGGGTTTCACCGTGTTAGCCAGGATGGTCTCGGTCTCTGACCTCGTGATCCACCTGCCTCGGCCTCCCAAAGTGCCGGTATTACAGGCACGAACCACCGCAACTGGCCAACATTGGCACTTTGAGAAAGATGTATACCAGATAGGACTTTGGATAGGTGTTTGCAGTAGTGTGTCTTATTTTCAGTCTCTGTATATGAAAACCTACAACAGTAACTTAAATATTGTAAAACATGTATTAAGGTATTATCGTTTTTCCCAGCTGACTTAATTCAAATTAAATAAGTTAATTTGAATTAATGGTGTATGATTTTGAATATAAGTTTGAAGACCTTGGGTGCTGTGTGTGACGTCATTGAGCTGGCTGTGAAAGATGTGAGACAATGTGTGTCTTCTTGTATAGCATCGTCAGACCATAACTGTATTGTAACACTCCACCATTGGCCTTCTCTCAGGGGAAAGGGGGATTACTTCAGGTTGGGCCACGGCTCTGACGTGCACGTGTGGAAACCACAGGTGGTGGAAGGGCTGAAAGGGAAGAAGATCGTGCATGTGGCCGTCGGGGCCCAGCACTGCCTGGCGGTCATGGACTCAGGGCAGGTAAGGCTGCAGGTGGCCTGGGGGTGACTTGCTATCCTGACTTGGGGGACTTGAGGGTCACGACACAGCCCTCCTCCTGTTGAAATCGCAACTGTTGATGAAATCAGCCGAGTCTTACTGCTTGAAGAACCATGAGGGCGGGACCCGTCCCTTTTGCCCGCTGGTGTATCTGCCTGCTCTGCAGCAGGGGTTGGGGGCGGGGTCCTCAGAAAAGAGGCGTTCCCACTCTGAAGTCCGCGTGAAAAGTGTGTGGAAAGATTTTTTTTTTTTTTTTTTTTTGAGACGGAGTCTCGCTGACACCCAGGCTGGAGTGCAGTGGCGCGATCTCGGCTCACTGCAAGCTCCGCCTCCCGGGTTCACGCCATTCTCCTGCCTCAGCTTCCCGAGTAGCTGGGACTGCAGGTGCCCGCCACCGTGCCCAGCTAATTTTTTATATTTTTAGTAGAGACAGGCTTTCACGGTGGTCTCGATCTCCTGACCTCGTGATCCACCTGCCTCGGCCTCCCAAATTGCTGGGATTACAGACGTGAGCCACCGCGCCCAGCCAATAGATTGTTATTCTTGAAGATGCTCCTACTGCAAGGTATTAGCAAGACTTTGCTTTAGAGAATTGCTACCTGGCAAGGAGGGATCCATGCCTCATTTCAGAGACAGAGCTAGTGCCTGACAAGTGTTACACTCTCTTCTGCTTGGAGAAGCATATGCTATGACCGGCTTGTGGATATTCAATTTAAATTTTTATTTATGAAAACAAAATTACCATTACTGTTTTTTAGTCAAAATGAATTATACTTTATAATTCTATAAGGCCAAGAAGCAACTTGAAAAATGAGCATATTGTTTTTGGTCATTTTTCTTTGCAAAGTAAAAGGGAAAAAACGATTGCACTTAGTTGAAGAGAGGACCTTCTGTGTGTCTTGCAACAAAACAGAATTAATTGGATTAATATTAAGAAAATACTCCTTTTATGGTTATTGGCAAGCATTTTCATGGTTAGATTTTCTTCAGAATTGTAGTACACTGATGCCATTTTGTAAGATTGTGAAATGGTTTGTTTTTACTTTTAAGAACTCAATTCTTTCAACTACCGTGGCATACACGTTAAGCATTTTGAAGTAAAAATTACATTAAAGAAAATGTCCTGAAATGTTGAAAAATTATAAGCATTTTTCCCCTTGTAACAGGCGTATGCTTGGGGTGACAATGACCACGGCCAGCAGGGCAATGGCACGACCACGGTTAACAGGAAACCCACACTCGTGCAAAGCTTAGAAGACCAGAAGATCAGGCCGGGCGTGGTGGCTCACGCTTGTAATCCCAGCACTTTGGGAGGCCGAGGTGGGTGGATCACGAGGTCAGGAGATCGAGACCACGGTGAAACCCTGTCTACTAAAAATACAAAAAATTAGCTGGGCGTGGTGGCGGGCGCCTGTAGTCCCAGCTACTCGGAGAGGCTGAGGCAGGAGAATGGCGTGAACCTGAGAGGCGGAGCTTGCAGTGAGCCGAGATCGCGCCACTTCAGTCCGGCGTGGGTGAAAGAGTGAGACTCCGTCTCAAAAAAAAGAGAAAAGAAAATGGTTAATAATAAGGGTAATTCTTATTATACGTCTTCTAATGTTACTCTCCCGAAGGAAAATCTGGTAATAGAGAGTAGGATTTTTAGGTAATGGTTGAGCATTCAATACTTTGAGAAGGCTTATGGTATGCTCATTAAAAATGAATCAATGTAATATGTATCTAACACTTTTATTTAAAACGTGTTATATCCTTGAATGGGGTGCTCTCTGCTGACATTTTCAAACAGACATTCCAAATCATTTCCAAGTACAGTCATCCCTCTGTATCAGCCAGGAGAATGGTTCTAGTATCCCCTTGGATACTAAAATTCACACATACTGTTTTTTCCCCCACTTTTAAAAATTGAAGTTTGATTGTAAAAGTTTTAATTTGAATAAAATGATACTGAGGTAGACAGGTTCTCTGGTAGGAATCTTCCTTTATTCTCTTTCTCCATTCAAAGCCACTTCTAGCGAGGTTTTCTCTGACCTTGGGTTATATTACCTTGATAGCATATGATAAAGGGTCCTTAACTTAGTCTGGGAGATAATTATTATTGAAGTAGATACTTAGTTTTGTTTTGCATATAAAAAATTAGAATCACATGATATAATTTTTTATGTTTGTTTCCCCCCATAACATATATATTAGGTATTTTAAATGTTATTAACATTTAAAAATAAAATACATAATAAGGTAAACTTTCTATATGTTGTGAATATCTGATCATTTTGTTTACTATTTTTGGATAGTATTATAATGTTGTAAACAACATTTTGATGAACATTTTTGAGATTAAATCTTTGTGCCTGCTTTTTCTTTTTCCCTTTAGGAAAGATTCATAGAATTAGAACAAATGGGTAGAAGGCAGTAAATATCTTTGTGACTTCTGAAAAATTGCTGAAATACTCTTAGGAAAACATTGTATCAATAGATAATCCCAGTCAATGTGTTTAAAATGCCTTTTGTTAGAACTTCCAACATTGAGTGTTTATCAAATTGTATATCCTTTTATCCTTGCCAATCAACTTTGAGGTATAATTCATATATTGTAATAGTGTAACTTAAAAAAGTGTTAATTGTAAATTATGCATAATTTAAAATGTTCTATTTTAGCCATTTTTATGTGTACAGTGACATTTAGTTCATTCCCATTGTTGTATAATCATCACCACTATTCATTTCCAGAACTTTTTCCTCATCTTAAACAGAAGCTCTTTACCTATTAAACATAACTTCCCCTTTCCCTTCCCCAGTCCTGGTGACCTATACTCTACTTACTCTATCTTGGTGAATTTGCTTATGGTGAGTACCTCATATTGCTACCGAAACAGCAAAGGGTTTGGTCTAGGTCCTGTTGCTCACAGCACAGAAAGCCAATCACGGAGACGATGAGTGTTGCTAGGGAAGAAGGCTTCAATTGGGTGCTGCAGCTAAGGAGATGGGAGATCAATCTCAAATTTGTCTCCTCGACTGACTAAAACCAGGGGTTTATTTAGGAGGGAAGAAATGTAACCATGTATGGGAAAACAGGAGTTAGGGAAGGGTGAGGAAGAGGAGTTGGTCCACAGGAAGCAGGTAGTTGGTTAGGCAATTGTGATGGGTGAGGTGGTCTGGTGTCTTATGGTCCAGACGTGGTGATCTGGTAAGTTTCAGTTCCTTGATAACTATCTGGGAGGCCTGATGATTGGTTTTCCAAGAAAGGAACTCAAAAAAGACAAATGTAACTTTCTCAAGTTTTAAGACTGGGAGGGTCAATTTCTATCTTTATTTTAAAAGACTGTAAACATCAGTTCTATAGGACAATTGGGCTAGTTTCATTTGCAAGTTTCATCCATGTTGTAACTAACGTGTCAGCATTTCATTCCTTTTTAAGGCTGAATAATATCCCTTTGTATGTGTATACCAAGTTTGTTTATCTTTTCATCTGTTGTTGGGCACTGGCTTGTTTATATCTTTTGGCTATTGTGAACAATGCTGCTATGAACGTTAGTGTTTTCTGTTTTTGTTTTTTGCTAACAGCTATCCTGATGGGTGTGAAGTTAGTATCTCATGGGTTTGATTTGTGTTTTATGACTAGTGATGTTGAACATCTTTTTGTGTGATTGTTGGCTATTTGTATATCTTCTTTGGAGAAAGGTCTAGTACATTTTGAACAGGCATCAGATTATGTTCCCACAGCCCCTCTTCATCAAAATGAAGACCTTGTACATCTGAAATACAGTATGTGAAAGTCAAATTGTTATCCCTGTGACATAGAATAGCCTTTAAAAATGTATTTCATTGGAATGTCCTTCTAAATGAATATTTTTAAATAGATATCCAAAAATAAGAAAATAAAATGATTTTAGTGTAATAAAACTGATTTCACAATTGTTTCAAGAAACTTGGAAAATGAAACTTCAAACTGGAAAAATGTAGCCATAAGAATGCATGGAGCCGGGCGCGGTGGCTCATGCCTGTAATCCCAGCACTTTGGGAGGTCAAGGCGGGCATATCACAAGGTCAGGAAATGGAGACCATCCTGGCTAACACGATGAAACCCTGTCTCTACTAAAAAATACAAAAAATTAGCCAGGAGTGGTAGTGGGCGCCTGTAGTCCCACCTACTCGGGAGGCTGAGGCAGGAGAATGGAGTGAACCCGAGCTTGCAGTGAGCTGAGATCGCGCCACTGCACTCCAGCCTGGGTGACAGAGCGAGACTCCATCTCAAAAAAAAAAAAAAAAAAAAGACTGCATGGAGGTGGTTCATTCTCCTCGCCCCCTGGAACTTCTAATCAAAAGTCAATACCTTTGTGACCTACAGGCCTGTTTATTTGCCCTCCATTATAGACTGAGCTGTTAATAACATTTAATAAGCTCACATGGATTCACTGGCTAATAAAGAAGAATGGAGTTGAGGGCATAGCTGACCTGTCTATGCACAAAAATTACCCTAAACTGAAAGTTGTTTTGTGTTCCTTCACTCCCCTCTGTTGGTAAATTTTAATATAGTTCTTAATTTTTTTAAGTGAAATTGATAGAAACATCAATTGTGTTTTTAAAATTGTAAGAAAAAATAGGGCCGGGCGCGGTGGCTCACGCTTGTAATCCCAGCACTTTGGGAGGCCGAGGCGGGCGGATCACGAGGTCAGGAGATCGAGACCATGGTGAAACCCCGTCTCTACTAAAAAAATACAAAAAATTAGTCGGGCGTGATGGTGGGCGCCTGTAGTCCCAGCTACTCGGAGAGGCTGAGGCAGGAGAATGGCGTGAACCCGGGAGGCGGGGCTTGCAGTGAGCCGAGATTGCGCCACTGCACTCCAGCCTGGGGGACAGAGTGAGACTCCGTTTCAAAAAAAAAAGAAAGAAAAAATAATGTTGAACATCACAAAAATGTACTCAGTCTATCCCAAAACCCATTTCTTTCCATTTGAAATTTTCAACATTATTTTTTAGAGCAGGTCGTTGATCTGAAAAATTTGTTTCTAGTGTCCAGATATGTTTTTGGTAGGGTCCTCCCCCTTGCCCCTTATACTTGACACATGGTCAAGATAATGAAGCCAGGTGGAAAAGGAGGTGTATTTTGGCAAAAAGAAAAACAACAACAAAAAACTGAATTAATTTACAAATTGAAATAGTACCTCACCATACTTTGTTTATATTAAGATATTTACATTATGAAACATTCTCACATGTCTCATTTATTTCACACAACGGTACCATGAGATAGGTATGCACATTCTAAAATCCAGAGCTTTATTCTTCTAAAAAGTAGAAAAAAATCACTAGGCTCAGCCCCAAGTAAAATTCTGAAACAGATTTGTTGCCTCCAAATGTTCCTTTTTTTTTTTTTTTAAACCATTTCTCTCTCTGAGCCCCTCTCTCTCTTCCTCAGGTAGCCCGTGGTCTAACTCTATTAACTTCTCTCTTTAGAAAATAAAACACATAAAACAGTTATTCACAATGGGTGTCTCATATCTCAGGGTAATTTGCATTTTAAAAGAAAGAACTAAAGCCAAAGCAACCAGCCCCTAATAGGAAATTATGGAGATCACTGAATGAGGCATTTTATATAAGATTTTCAGTTGCTACTAAATCAAAAGGCAATGGCTCTCAAGACTTCTCCAAAGGTCACCAGTGTCCCTGATGGGAAGGGTATGGCAATCAGCACGTGTGTGTGTGTGTGTGCGCGTGTGTGTGTGTGTGTGTGACTATGGATTTTGGAGATAGGCACATCCAGACTGGAAACTTCGCTTTACCATTTAACACTTTAGGACCTTGTACAATTTTCTTAACCTCTGTAAACCTTGGCTTTCTTATCTGTAAAATGGAGATAATGCCCACTTCATAGGTATGCTGTGAGGCATATTACTGGCATATTGTATCCAATAAATGCTAAATATCTTACTGCCTCTTCCCTTAATGGGGTTTCTCAGGTGGAAAAGTAATTTAAGTTCTATGAAAGATTAGACAATAACACCACTAATAATTTCAGTCATGAGGTTATACAGGTGAATAAGCTCTTTCCTAGGTAATTTTTCCTAGGGAATGTTTCTTAGAAATGTCTCCAAATCAGGTCCCAGAGCTGCCTCACATCAGAATTCCTATAGGTATAGAGCATTCTATTCCAGATGTGAGATGTCCACATAGCTTCATATGTTTCCCTCTGCCCACTCTTTTCCTAGGCTGTGAAGCCACTATTTTAGTTAACAGCCACTTCTGCTTGGTATGTGGTACAGAGGAACAGAGTCTCAGCAGAGATGTCCCTGCTGCATGGTTAATGGAAGGACAGATCATGCTTTTGAGCCCATCAACATCATGGAGCCATAAATTATATAACCAATATTCTTGAGAAACCATCAGCATTACCCTAACCATCAGGCTGGTTTCAAATGTGTAAAGTCTCACCAGCTGGTTCAATTTTCACCTATCTCTTGTTTTTCCTTAAGTCTTCAGGAAGGGTTTCAAAGCAATAACACCTCCCCATCTTATCAAGTTCCATAGAGACAGAATTCCATGAACACAGAAGGTAGTTCAATAAAGCTAAGACTGCTGGCAGGGGCCGAATGAATCTAACTGTATTTTAATTTTGGTGGTGAAAATGCTTTGAGGTAGTTCATTTTTGTCATCTTCTATAAATTCTGATCAAAAGTTGACACATTAGGAATGGAATGCCTCATATATTCTGTGGATTAAAATGATGTACTTTATTTACTGTGATGACCTTTTCAATATTCTGTCATTTGTTTGACTGATCCTGGAACTGTCTTGTGTTCACAGCATCACTGACCTCTGCAAAACGCACACAGAATAAATAGATAAACACACTAAACTCTGCAAGGGAAACTTGCAAATGAGGGTCCCCACACTAGCTATGTCAATCTGGCAGGTAAATGAGGCCATTGTCCTTTTCCCTGGTGTTAAGCATTTGGAGGTGAAGTTCAGCAGATAAGGCTTTTTTTGTCTGAGAAGCAAGAACAATCACATTCAAAAGGTCCTGGAGAAGAGTTTTAGTGGCACTGTATATGGTACACACAGTATAGGCTTTCTGCTACCTTTCAGCATTTCGCCAGCTGTTACTAGTGCTGGTCCATTTCCTGAGGGCTGAGACCTCTGACTTTGTATCAGCTAAAATTTTCTATAATAAAAATAGTTTACTGAGGTGTTTGATACTGAGGTGTCTGAGAATAACATGATCTAAGTAAGAATATTATATGGTTCATGTGATTCACATGACAACTCTTTGAGACAGATACCTTAATAATTTCCATTTCGGCCAGGCGCGGTGGCTCAAGCCTGTAATCCCAGGGCTTTGGGAGGCTGAAGCGGGTGGATCACAAGGTCAGGAGATCGAGACCACCCTGGCTAACACGGGGAAACCCCGTCTCTACTAAAAATACAAAAAATTAGCCGGGCGTGGTGGCGGACGCCTGTACTCCCAGCTACTCGGGAGGCTGAGGCAGGAGAATGGCGTGAGCCTGGGAGGCGGAGCTTGCAGTGAGCCGAGATCGCGCCACTGCACTCCAGCCTGGGCGACAGAGCGAGACTCCGTCCCAAAATAATAATAATAATTTCCATTTTATAGCTGATGAATTTGGGGCTCAGACAAATTAGATAATTTTTCCAAACTTAAGTGGTAGAACTAGAATTCAAACCCAGGTCATCTGACTTCATTCCCCATGGCGGCCATAAAAAAATGTACCAGTCAGATTTCCTGCTGCAAGGAGCATCATCGACTGAAAGACCTAGCTGCTCATCTCTGGATCCATCACTGCCTTTGCACTCTGGCCTGCTCCCAGCCAATGACTGAGGGTTACTAGTGCTGGTCCATTCCTGTGGGATGCAGAACTCTAACATGGGACTTTGGTGGGGAATTCCCTATCAACTTGTCCAAAATTTCTTAGAAGGATGCTGTAGTTTGAGGTTCAATCCTCCTTCCTTTCCTTCTCTTTTCAGCGATGTCTGAGCTACATCATGATCTTAAGGCTCTCCCTGCCTACTTCTGTACCTTCCTGTACCCTTCACAGCATTTCCTTCCAGCACATCTCTTGCACATCTAATTATGTCTTGGCATCTGCTTTTTGGGGGACCAAACAGCTCATTACTCCTGCGTTATTTTGGAGAGTGGCATAAAACTCTATCCTTGTTTGCTTATTCCAAGGGTCAAGCAAGAATTGCCAGTGACATTTTGGATTGGTGGAATACCTGTCTTTAGAAGGTGTTCTGATGGTTTCAAACTATTATTTCCTTCATATCCATTCTATCTTCTCATTCTTTTAATGCAAAACATATATGATCTACAACTAAATACAAATGTTTTAGATCTGTTTTAGTCAAACAGAAACCTGTTTGACTAAAGCTTGGACACACAGTATGAATACAAAGAAAGCCCACCAAGTGTCAGAAGAGCAGCCCTGAAGGATATTCTCAGTGGGTTTATATGAACACACCAAAGAGTACACCAAAGCCATTCCCCAAACACCAGCACCAAAGTCCTCTGAAATAATTAGGAAAAAAATACAGAGTCCCTTAACACATGATGGTTCAACTTACGGATTTTTTTTTACTTTATGATGGTGTGAAACCATTCTGTTTCTCATTTTC
This sequence comes from Hylobates moloch, assembly GCF_009828535.3. Taxonomy (NCBI): domain Eukaryota; kingdom Metazoa; phylum Chordata; class Mammalia; order Primates; family Hylobatidae; genus Hylobates; species Hylobates moloch. The sequence continues at coordinate 81,669,911 of NW_026652289.1, read as the reverse complement.
AGTACAGTATTTGAAAAATTACATGAGCTATTCAACAGTATTATAAAATAGGCTTTTTTTTTTTTTTTTTTTTGCTTGAGACGGAGTCTCGCTCTGTCACCCAGGCTGGACGCTCGGCTCACTGCAAGCTCCACCTTCCGGGTTCACGCCATTCTCCTGCCTCAGCCTCCCGAGTAGCTGGGACTACAGGCAGCCGCCACCGTGCCCAGCTAATTTTTTGTATTTTTAGTAGAGACAGTGTATTTTTGTATTTCACCGTGTTAGCCAGGATGGTCTGGATCTCCTGACCTCGTGATCCGTTCGCCTCGGCCTCCCAAAGTGCTGGTATTACAGGTGTGAGCCACCGCGCCCGGCCTCAACTTACAATGGGTTTATCAGGATGTAACTCCATCATAAGTTGAGGAGCACTTGTTGTTCAGCAGTCAGATACTAGGAAGTACAGTGTAATACCATCCTTTTATTGGAAAGTCCAATGCACAATTGAGTATTAAAGGCTCCTAGAGACCTATGACAAGGAAACTGGTTTAAGTACCCCTCTTTATTTGACAAAGAGCCTGCTTTTAAACATCCCACAGAACTGGGAATCTGGAGTCAACGCATGGAGATACATTGATCTCTAGGTACCCCTGCCTTTCTCTGATCCTAAACCTAGAATCTTTTAATTTTTATCCTCAAGGTGTTCTCTTGCATTTTTTGTTTGTTTACCTTACTCTATAAGAGTGGTGGCTGGAAGCTTTCCTTGATAATAAGAATTTGTCATTTGCTCAAAAAGAATTCACTGACGGCTGGGCGCAGTGACTCACACCTGTAATCCCAGCACTTTTGGAGGCTGAGGCAGGTGGATCACAAGGTCAGGAGTTCAAGACCAGCCTGGCCAAGATGGTGAAACCCACCTTTACTAAAAATACAAAAATTAGCCAGGCGCGGTGGCAGTCATCTGTAATCCTAGCTACTTGAGAAGCCGAGGCAGCAGAATCACTTGAACCCGGGCAGCAGAAATTGCAGTGGGCCGAGATCATGCCACTACACTCCAGCCTGGGTGACAGAGTGAGACTCCATCAAAAAAAAAAAAAAATTCACTAAGAACTTTATATAAGTGCTGGGCTACACTCTGTGGGAAGTGAACATGAACCTGGCCCCTGCCCTCTGGAGGGACTTAGACCTAGAGATGGAAAGGTAAAGTGTGCAATAGATCACTAAACAGGGGTTGCTCCTGATAAGGGGCCTGCTGTTCTGCCTCAGAACTAGGATGGAAGGCTTTATGGGAAAAACCATGTTTGTGCTAGCCTTCCAGTGTCATCTTCCCTCCCTATAGTTCCATTTTACTTTCCAAATGGAAAAGGCTAGGCTCAAAAGAGAATGGCCTAAGTTCAAATGTATTTCTTACTCTGGCTTTTTAAGTGGAGAAACCAAGCAATGTTTTGTTGTGCTTTACAATATGCAAATTAAACAAACAAAAAGGAGAAAGCTTCCAGCAGAAAGCATCATTGCTTTTTAATGATTATAAAATAACATATGTATTAGTTTACTAGGGCTTACCATAACAAAGCACCACAAACTGGATGGCTTAAAACAACAAAATTTATTTTCTCACAGTTTTGGAAACCAGAAATCTAAAATCAAGGTGTGGCAGGGCCATGCTGCCTCTGAAACCTATAGAGACAAATCCTCCTTCACCTCTTCCTAGATTCTGGAAGTGGCTGTCAATCCTTGGTGTTCCTTGGTTTACATATGCAGCACTTTAATCTTCTCCATTATCACGTGACATTCTCCCTTCCTGTGGCTGTGTCTCTTCTCTTCTTATGAGGACACCAGTCACATTGAATTAAGGGGCTGATTCTGTTTCAGCATGACCTCATTTTAACTGAACTAATTAATTACATCTGCAAAGACTTTATCTCCAAATAAAGTCACACTCTGAGGTGCTGAGGGTTAGGACTTCAATATATCTTTTTGGGGAACACAATTCAATTCATAACAATATGCTTATTATAAAAAGTTCAGATGGTAGTAGCAGAAAAGCACAAAGAATATAAAAATCACTTGCAATGTTACTGGCAGAGATAACCACTGTTAATATCCCTCCATTTATCTTTGCATATACACATATAAAGTACAACAATTATATATGCAATTTGTGTCTTGCTTTTCCTCAAGTTATACCCTGTACATCTTCCAATCAATAAATAGATATCACATATATAATTGGTACACGGTAATTTATCTAACCCAGCTTCTACTGTCTACTTCTTAGCCTTGTAAAAGAAAGAAAAATCCTCAAATATTTATGTACTTACAGTTTTTATTTAATCATTTTTGGTTTATCTATCATTTTTTCATCTTATTTTCCCCACCTGCCAATAAAAGCAACTGAAATTCTTGCTTCAGCAAGAATGTGTGTGTGTGTAAATATGTGTGTGTGTATATATATATATAGAGAGAGAGAGAGAAGATATATTTATATCTCTTTCACACGCAAGTCCCAGAGGCTATTATCCTATGTTTGACATTTTGTTGTCAGTCATTTCAGATTTGACTCTTCATAAGTCCTGGCCTATTATTTTGGATGCCAGAACAGCCTACAAGGCAACCTCAAGAGTAAGAGAAACCCCCGTTACCTGAAGAGACTAGGATACTGAAAATTGTCTAGTCAGATAATCAAGTTTCTCCCCTGGATGCTTTCTACTTTTTGTTTGTTTAATTTGCATATTATAAAGCACGACAAAACATTGCTTGGTTTCTCCACCTAATACGCCAGAGTAAGAAACATTTTTGAAGTTAGGCCATTATATTTTGAGCCTAGACCAGGGCTTCTTAAATCTTGATGTACAAATTTTTTGAGAATCATAAAAATGCAGATTCTGATTCAGTAGGTCTAGGGTGGGGCCTGAGTTACTTCTTCTTTTTTTTTTTTTTTTTTTTTTTTTAGACAGAGTCTTGCTCTGTCGCCCAGGCTGGAGTGCAGTGGCGCGATCTCTGCTCACTACAAGCTCCGCCTCCCGGGTTCACACCATTCCCCTGACTCAGCCTCCCGAGTAGCTGGGACTACAGGCGCCCGCCACCACGCTCGGCTAATTTTTTTGTATTTTTTAGTAGAGACGGGGTTTCACCGTGTTAGCCAGGATGGTCTCGATCTCCTGACCTCATGATCCGCCCGCCTCGGCTTCCCAAAGTGCTGGGATTACAGGCGTGAGCCACTGTGCCTGGCCCTGAGTTACTTCTTTTCATGCACTACATAGCAATGTTTCGGTCAACAATGGACTACATATATATATATATATCACTGTCTTCCACCTCCACATTCTGTCCTACTGGAAGGTCTTCAGGCGCAATAACACACAAGGAGCTATCATCTCCTATGATAACAAGGCTTTTTTCTGGAATAGCTCCCCACAGACCAGCACAAATATGTGATGTGAGTAATGCACTGTGCTACAGTGATGCTACTACGTCAACAACATCACTAGGCAATAGGAATATTCCAACTCCATTACAATCTTTTTTTTTTTTTTTTTGAGACAGAGTCTCACTCTGTCCCCCAGGCTGGAGTGCAGTGGCCTGATCTCGCCTCACTGCAAGCTCCGCCTCACTGCAAGCTCCACCTCCTGGGTTCACACCATTCTCCTGCCTCAGCTTCCCGAGTAGCAGGGACTACAGGCACCCGCCACCATGCTCGGCTAATTTTTTTGTATTTTTTAGTAGAGACGGGGTTTCACTGTGTTAGCCAGGATGGTCTCGATCTCCTGACTTCGTGAGCCGCCTGCCTTGGCCTCCCAAAGTGCTGGGATTACAGGTGTGAGCCACTGTGCCCGGCCCCAACTCCATTATAATCTTATGGGACCAGTAGATATAGATGATCCTGACCCTGCCTAGGCCTAGGCTAATGTGTGAGTTTGTATCTTCATTTGGTTTTGTTTGTTTGTTTTTGAGACAGGGTCTTGCTCTATCGCCCAGGCTGGAGTGCAGTGGTGTGATTTCAGCTCATTGCAACCTCTGCTCCCCAGGTTCAAGCAATCCTTCCACCTCAGCCTCCCAAGTGGCTGAGACTATAGGTGTGTGCCACTATGCCTGGCTATTTTTCATATTTTTTTGTAAAGGCGGGGTGTCGTCATGTTGTCCAGGCTGGTCTCAAACACCTGGACTCCAGCAATCCACCTGCCTCGGCCTCCCAATGTGCTGGGATTATAGGTGTGAGCCACCACACCCAGCCATGTCTTGGTTTTTAAAAATAAAGTTTAAAATGTAAAAAAAATAGAAAAAATCTTATCAAATATGGATAGAAAGAAAGTATTTTTGTACAGCTGTACAATGTGTTTGTGTTTTGAGCTGTTACTACAAGAGTCAAAAGTTAAAAAAATTTAAAAGCTGATGAAATTAAAAAGTTATAGTAAGCTAACATTATTACTGAAAGAAAAAATTTTATAAACTTAGTGTAGCCTGAGTATACGCTGTTTATAAAGTCTATAACAATGTACAGTAAGGTCCTAGGCCTTCACATTCACTCACCACTCACTGACTCACCCAGAGCAACTTCCAGTCCTGCAAGCTCCACTCATAAGTACCCTACGCAGGTAAAATTTTAAATCTGTGGCTGGTCGCTGTGGCTCACACCTGTAATTCCACCACTTTGGGAGGCCGAGGTGGGCGAATCACAAGGTCCAGAGATCAAGACCACCCTGGCCAACATGGTGAAACGCCATCTCTACTAAAAATACAAAAATTAGCTGGGCATGGTGGTGCATGCCTGTAGTCCTAGCTACTCGGGAGGCTGAGGCCGAAGAATTGCTTGAACCCGGGAGACAGAGGTTGCAGTGAGCTGAGATTGCACCACTGCACTCCAGCCTGGTGACAGTGCAAGACTCCATCTCAAAAAAAAAAAGAAAAAGAAAAAAATTTAAATGTTATATCATAAATTTTAAATCTGTTAAGATACATAAATACTTGCTATTGTGTTACAGTTGCCTACAGTATTCAGTACAGTAAACTGCTGTACAGGTTTGTAGCCTAGGAGCAATAGATTATATCAGATAACTAGGTGTGTGTGTAGTCAGCTACACCATCTAGGTTGATGTAAATACACTCTATGATGTTTGCACAATGACAAAATTGCCTAACAATGCATTTCTCAGAAGGTATCCCTGTCATTAAGAGACACATGGCTATAGTTTCCAGGCGATACCTATGCCGTATTTGAATAGCAATGCTCTAGTTTAGAGCACCGTTTAGGGGAAACCATTGGCCCTATATCTTATGTTGGGCTGCCTGAAAAACAGGTAGTGAGATGGGGTTTTCCCCACAGGAGGCTTACTTGGGAAAGCTCTCGGAACAACACAAGTAAAGGAGTAAAAGAAACAGGATTGGGCAGCCTATGAAACAGTTGCCACCATCTCAGCTGCTCCTTCAGGAAGCTCTAGAGCTGGGAGGTCCTTCTGTTGTCTTGAGATATGGGGGCCAGGCCTATGAAACCCCATATTAACCAGGCACGGAATGTAGACTGCCCAGGGGAAGGCATCACTTGGGGTGAGGCAGGTCCTTTTCGTGGAGCAGCTCTCAGAGGGGGACTTTGCTGTGACTCATGAGGAACCAGCACTCCTGCAAGTGGGTCGAGTGAGCACCTCAGCCTGGAGGGGATCTAGGTGAAGCAACACAGTGTCTACCACTCTGGGGATAGCCCCAGTGACCTCAGGAAATCACTGTACTATTTTCCATCTTAGTCCACATTTAGGACAGAATATGATAGACATTTCTTCAAACATTTCTGTTTTATTAATAAATGGAACAATGTGGCCGGGCGCGGTGGCTCACGCCTGTAATCCCAGCACTTTGGGAGGCTGAGGCGGGCGGATCACAAGGTCAGGAGATCGAGACCATCCTGGCTAACATGGTGAAATCCCGTCTCTACTAAAAATACAAAAATTTGCTGGGTGTGGCGGCGTGCGCCTGTAGTCCCAGCTGCTGGGGAGGCTGAGGCAGAATAATGGCGTGAACACGGGAGGCGGAGCTTGCAGTGAGCCAAGATCACACCACTGCACTCCAGCCTGGGGGACAGAACGAGACTCCGTCTCAAATAAATAAATAAATAAATGGAACAATGTGTCTGTGGAATGTGCCAGGCCCTAGAGGCAGTGATTCTAGGAACAATCATTTTCGTTTTACAGAAAAAAAACTCTGACCTAATTTGAAAGTTGCACATATCATCTTATTTCAAGCAGGGATGCAGGTGTAAAGGTTCAGGAAGGCCCTTTGGCAGACACTTTATGGATTGAGTTCACAGAAATGAGAGCTAGGTGAGCTAACATCTAAGGTAAAGGATGTGTGCCATCTAGTGGCACTAAAAGCAAAAGCCCTTTTCATCGTCAGGGAACTCGGTGAGGTTTTCAGTAGTGTTTTCCTACTTTTAGAAGTAGGTGTGGGAGTTCACTAAATGAAATAAAATTACAATGTCTACAGCTGGATAGCTGTGTGGGGTAACACATAAAATTGGATCCATTCTTTCTATACTGGATAAATTCCAAATTTAAGGACCGGGTGTGGTGGCTCACGCCTGTAATTCCAGCACTTTGGGAGGCAAAGGCAGGCAGATCACCTAAGGTCAGGAGTTAAAGACCAGCCTGGCCAATATGGTGAAACCTCGTCTCTACTAAAAATACGAAAATTAGCCGGGTATGGTGGCATGCACCTGTAGTCTCAGCTACTCAGGAGGCTGAGACAGGAGAATCATCTGAACCCGGGAGGTGAAGGTTGCAGTGAGCAGAGGTCACATCACTGCACTCCAGCCTCAGAGATCTAATATTAAAAAATGAAAACATAGCAGTACTAGAAAATTAAGTACTAGAATTCACAAGAGTGAATACCTTTATAACCCAGAAGTGGGGAAAATAGTCGTATCTATGATCAGAATCCAGAAGCATTAAGGGAAGAGATTAACTATAATTTAAACAAAAAAGCAAGGCAAAAAGTCTAAAAAATATATGCAGCTTATATCACGACGGGCTAATATATAAAAAGCTTCTAAAATATTTTTTAAAGACCATCCTGAAAGTAAGTAAAAGATGGACAATTTAAATAAAAAGAAGTACAAATAGCCATTGAACAGGTGAAAAGATTGACATATTGCACTTTGTTTTCCATTTCAGGAGTTGCTTTTACATTTTATTTTATTTATTTTTTTTTTTTAGATGGAGTCCCACTGTGTCGCCCAGGCTGAACTGCAGTGGCTGGATCTTGGCTCACTGCAACCTCCAACTCCCAGGTTCAAGCGATTCTCCTGTCTCAGCCTCCTGAGTAGCTGGGATTATTAAAGGCATGCATCACCATGCATGGCTAATTTTTGTATTTTTAGTAGACACGGGGTTTCACCATGTTGGCCAGGTTGGTCTCGAACTCCTGACCTCAGGTGATCCGCTCACCTCGGCCTCCCCATGTGCTGGGATTACAGGCGTGAGCCACCATCTTATTTTGGCCTTATTTTTTATTTTAAACATGTTACACATTTACAGGGTTCCAAGTTTATATATAAAACAAGATATATTCGGAGAGGTCTAGCTTCCATTCCTATCTTCTCCTTCACCTGTTCTTGATCTTCTCCTATTGTTTACCATTTTTATTAGATTTTGGTTTACCTTTCTATTGTTTATTTTTGAAAATATAAGTAAGTATCCGTTTGTATATGTATCTCTAACACCCGGTATACCAAAGGCAGCATACTATATGCACTCTTTTGTGCCTTGCTTTTTCACTTCACTTCACATCATAGTCATGTATCTTCCACATTCCTTAACAGCTTCATACTTTGTCGTATGCATGAACCATTTGAAAAAATGTTCCACTTCATTGACAAAAAGATAAATACAAAACTATACTGAAGGCCGGGCGCAGTCGCTCACGCCTGTAAACTCAGCACTTTGTGAGGCCGAGGTGAATGGATTGCTTGAGGTCAGGAGTTCGAGACCAGCCTGGCCAGAATGGCAAAACCCTGTCTCTACTAAAATTACAAAAATTAGCCAGGCTTGGTGGTGCTTGCCTGTGGTCTCAGCTACTCAGGAGGTTGAGGCAGGAGAATCGCTTGAACCTGGGAGGCAGAAGTTGCAGTGAGCCAAGATGGAGCCACTGAACTCCAGCCTGGGCAACAGAGTGAGACTCCATCTCAAAACAAACAAACAAACAAACTGTACTTTGATAACATTTCCCACATATCGATTTAGCAAACAACTAGGAGTTTGACAATTCACTCTATTGGAGAGGCTGCAGAGAAACAGGAAATGCTGCTGGTGTGAATACAAAATTGCACAACCCCTATGAAGGGGAATTTGGCAGTATTAAACAAAATAACGGCTGGGCGCGGTGGCTCACGCTTGTAATTCCAGCACTTTGGGAGGCCGAGGCGGGCGGATCACGAGGTCAGGAGATCGAGACCACGGTGAAACCCCGTCTCTACTAAAAATACAAAAAATTAGCCAGGCATGGTGGCGGGCGCCTGTAGTCCCAGCTACTCGGAGAGGCTGAGGCAGGAGAATGGCGTGAACCCGAGAGGCAGAGCTTGCAGTGAGCCGAGATCGCGCCACTGCACTCCAGCCTGGGCGACAAAGCGAGACTCCGTCTCAAAAAAAAAAAAACAAAATAACATGTTCTTTTACCCTTTGACCTAACAATCCCATTTATAGAAATCTATGCTAAAGACCCACTGGCAAAAGCATGTTATATATGCACAAGGAAACTTTTGTATAGCAAAAGACTGGGAATAGTCCACATATCCACTAGTAGGGGCCTGCCTAAATAAACTACAGTACATCCATATATAACCAAAAAGAATAATTATGTCCAGTTCATTTAAAACACAGTATCTTGACTGTACATCCCTAGTTGGATACAATTTTAGAAAAAAGGAAGTACATGCAAAGTTAAACTTCATTTATCTGTCTAATGTTAGCAATATCACTATTGATATTTTTATTAATTATCCTCTTATTGCTATTATTGTTATTGTTTTTATATACCTGTGAATATAGGTAGATGAAGCAAATAACCATTATGTTAATATTTGTTAATATTAATAATTAATAATTAAGGCAATGAAAAGAACCAATATTTACATTGCCTCCTTGTGTGTAGGAAAAAAAACCAATATTTTCATCTTAAGAGAAAAGAGACAATAAACAAAAAGAGCTCAGCTTTAAAAAAGGATTACGACGTAGAAAAAGACACAACACTCAAGATTGTCATGGGTCTTTAAGAAAAGGAAATTTGAGACGGCTAACGTTTGGGGAAGAGGTGTGGCTAAAGACAGCGTAAGCAATTTTTTAAAGTTATGTCTGAAGCAAGAAGAAAAGACAAGGAATAGGTTCAGTTTCATCTCTGATACACCGTTTCTTGTTAAAACTGATGTTTTTTTCTGCAGGCATTTGCTTCCTGAATGATGGTCCCACTCAGCCATCCACCTATACTTTCTACCAAGTCAATTTATACTGATTCTTCAGATCAGTTAATCACTGGTACGTTTCCCCTCCCCGGTCAAGGATCTTTTATTATACGCTATCGTAGAATCATATTCCTTTCCTTAGTGCACTTCTCTCAACGGATAAGTGCCCCCATTAATGTACTTACTTGATAAATATACGCCTGCCTTTCCTCTTCCAGGGCCGAAATTGTGCCTGGTTTTGCTCATCATTCTATAGTATATAGCAGGAGTTCAATAAACAGTTGTTAAAGCAACATATTTAACTTACATTTTGTTCCCATCTCTTCACTCAGAGACTTTTCTTTGGATTGGGAAGGGTAAAATACCCGAAGACTTGAACTCCAAAAGAAACAAAATGATTCTATGCAAACGTTTCCTACTTAAAACTCATTCATTGGGCAAATATTCATTTAGTCCCTGGCACTATTTGGTAATGGGAATACAGGAGTGCATATGGCAGATAAAGTTCTGTTGCTGCCCTTACCAAGTTTCTTGGGGGTGACATGTGGTGTTAGTAAATGCATACTATATTGTCTATATTTAAATCGAGTCCAAATCTCTCGCTCTAAATCCCGCCTTGGGATGTTTCTTACATCCCATGGGTTAAGGTTACTAAAATCAGCGTTTCTGAATCCTGTCTCAAGTTGTCTCATCTGGGCTTCCGTAGAATGGTTTCTTCGTAAGAGGGCCTTCAGCGACAGCAGAGCTCGGAAAAAAACGGGAATAAGGTGTCTTTTACATTTCCTCAAATACTATGAATGGTCTGAGTCGCAGGTCTGGTGTATTTAAATAGCCTTTAAACAGTATTCCCCCGCCCAAAAAACTGGCCTTGAAGGAACAAGTGAAACTCATCCTGCTTTTCATGTTTGCTGGGTTTGTCCGTTACACCCCTTCGCCCGCACCTACCTAGACAGGCAGCTTTCGGCCACCCTCCGGGGGCCCTGATTTTGAAAAGAGGAGTGGACCAATCAGATGTGGAGCGCTGTTTGGCGCTGCCATTTGAGCCTGGGTTGAAACTGCCGGTGTGACGGCCGAAGTGGCTCCGGGTGTCTGCAGAGGAGCTGGGGGCGGAAGCATGAGGCTAACGGCTTGGCTTCAGTGAGCGCACCGGGATGTGCAGGCCGGGAGGTAGAGGCAGGCTGATGGGGGAGGGAACGAGCAGCCTGTGAGACGGGGTGACGGCGGCGACCAGCCCGGGCGGGCACCGGGACTGGAAGAGTTGCCTGAGCAGCCGGCTGGTCCGGCGGCCAGGCTAGGGCGGGGGCGAGCGCCCAGTTGAGCCTGCTGGGGCTGGAGGAGCGAGAAGGGTCCTCTTCACATTTCAGAGCTAACCAGACGGGGACAGTAAGGTTTGGGGGAAGGGGGATCGTTGGAAGTAGCCGGAAGTGGAGAGAATCTGGCAATAGGCGAGAAACAGAAAGAATCAGAAAGAAGAGAAGTCTATGTGAGTAGCTGAAAGGATTGGGTGACCAGAAAGAAGGTCGGTGTAAGTGAAGGAAGAGTGAGGTGTGGCTGGATCAAAGGGCTAAGAGAAGAGGGTCTGTGTAAGTGGATGTGAGTGAGGATCAAGGAAAAGCCGTGGAAGTGGCCGGGGGTCGGGGCCGCAGGAGTGCCAGACGGGGCCGGAAGGCAGCCGAGCGGAGTTCAAATTTGAGAGCGTTTGGAAATTGGAAGAGTTGGTGGCGAACGAGTGTCAGGACCTGCATCCTGCCTCAGAGAGTTATCGACGTGTCCGGAATGTGGGATCAGAGGCTGGTGAGGTTGGCCCTGTTGCAGCATCTGCGGGCCTTCTATGGTATTAAGGTGAAGGGTGTCCGTGGGCAGTGCGATCGCAGGAGACATGAAACAGCAGCCACGGAAACAGGGGTAAGTTCTGTGAAAAGGGATTTAGATTTAAAAGAAAGGGCACACCCTTTATCATCACTTATTACCAGATCGTGCTAAAATAAAATGTTCACTCTGTATCAAAAAGAATGGTTAGGTGTGTAATTCAGTGCAGATGGTCGATTGCTGATATTTAAAAAGTGACATTCTTGTTTGTTTGTTTGTTTTTTCCCAAGGATTTTTGATCATTGAGAGAAAGTTGCAGGATTTTCCAACTTCAGCACTATTGACATTTTGGATTAGATAATTTTTGTTAGGGGAAGACGAAATGCTGTTCTGTGAATTGTGGGATGTTTAGCGAGATGTCTGTCTTTTACCCACTAGATGCTGGTAGTATCTCTCAGTTGTGACAGTTAAAAATGCCTCCAGATATTGCCAGCTTACTGTATTTGGAACAGGTAGTACGTTGGGAGGGACAAAAACTCTACCTCTCCACCCTTGTTTTAGAGTAAGGTTGTAGAGGGACAAGGGAGACCAGTGCATTTTCTACATGAATCCGTAGATGAAGTATGACAGAACATTAGAAATAGGCTTCAAATGATAACTGCATATTCACTAATTTAGGAAACAAATTTGCTGCTTGGCCATGTCATACTTTTGAGACAGCAAATTTTTTTATATGAGTAAATTGAGAAGCCAGAGTGGAATAATTGAGAAGTCGTTGATGTTTTGGTGGTTGAGATAAAGGGATTTTGAATGAGATTTTAATAGCTCTGCCACATTATCAAGAATTCCATTGTGAAAAATAAGCCGAATGTAAAGAATTTCATTTTAAATGTATGTGCCTAATTTATATGGTACTTCCTAGTACTTGGAGACAAGCTAATAAAATTAATATACATTGCTTTTAATAGTTTATGGTTTCTAAAAAAAAGTGCTGGAGAAGAAAACCACTAACAAAAGTAATATGTGTACCTCTTAATCGCTGATAAACTTTAGAGAAGTTATTTTTGTTGATAGCAAATTAATGGCAATACATGTACTTATATTTAAAAAGCTGCAGTGATTTCTTCTAATTGTAAAACTGGCTTTCCAAGATCTCAAATGTAGCTGATTTTGTAAGTATATGGAAGAGTTTGTATATGGACTTTTTTTCACCCCTTTTCTTTATTTTTATTTTTATTTTTTTGAGATGGAGTCTCCTTCTGTCGCCCAGGCTGGAGTGCAGTGGCGCGATCTTGGCTCACTGCAAGCTCCGCCTCCCGGTTTCACGCCATTCTCCTGCCTCAGCTTCCGGAGTAGCTGGGACTACAGGCGCCCGCCACCACGCCCGGCTAATTTTTTGTATTTTTTAGTAGATACGGGGTTTCACCGTGTTAGCCAGGATGGTCTCTATCTCCTGACCTCGTGATCCGCCCGCTTCGGCCTCCCAAAGTGCTGGGATTACAGGCGTGAGCCACCGCACCCGGCCTTTTCACCCCTTAACAAGAAAAACTGATGCCTGCTTTCAGAGTCAGATAGACCTGGGTTTGAGTCCTGTTCCGCCCCTACTACATCTGTAAACTTGGGCTGCTTGTTTGATTTCCCTAAGCTTCAGTTTTATATTTATAAAGTGGGAACGTATTTCTCCTTGGATTGTTTAGGGATTTTTAAAAAGTGAAGCTCTTTATGTAGGCCTAGCACAGTGCGTGTCACATGCCACTTTTTCATCTAATGATAGTTGTCATATCAGTGGTCTGCCTCCTAATTGGTAATCATGCCATATAAATTCAGCTAGAAACACTTATAAGAATATTCTAATGAAGAAATATACAAGATCATTGTGTTATGAGATCTAATGGGATAGTTTGTTTGAAAACAGTTTCTTTAGCCCACTGGTATTTGTTAGCTAACTGTAGTTTTAAATTTTAAAAACATTTTATGAGATTAAATTATAGTGGTTACTTGTGAAGCCAGTTATTCTAAATAATAAGACTTAAGGAAAAAAACACGTTGAATTCTAATTATATATAACAGAAGTAGACTTACCAGCTTAAGTATCTGGTTTATTTTTACATTTGGGTTGGTTGCACAGTGTCAAGAAAATTCTGATTTACCCAATAAAGGGATTGCCCATACTAACATTTTTTAAATAGTTCAGCTTAAAATGATGATCATAATATTAACAAATATTTTTTGAATGCTTACTCTATGTCAGACACTGATACAAGTGTTTTGTATGTTTTAATTTATTTAATTCTTCCTACACCTCTATGACTTAGGATCTGTGTGAGGATACTGAGGAACAGAATGTTAATTTGATCCAGGTCACTCAGCTGTTAAGTACAAGAGTCAAGATTTAAAACCTGGCATTTTTGTGGGTGTGGTGGCTCACGCCTGTAATTCCAGCATTTTGGGAGGCCGAGGTGGGTGGATCACGAGGTCAGGAGATCGAGACCATCCTAGCTAACACGGTGAAACCGCCCCCACCCCCCGCCCTGTCTCTACTAAAAATACAAGAAAAATCAGCCGGGCGCCTGTAGTCCCAGCTACTCTGGAGGCTGACGCAGGAGAATGGGTGAACCCGGGAGGCGGAGCTTGCAATGAGCCGAGATCGCGCCACTGCACTCCAGCCTGGGTCACAGAGCGAGACTCCGTCTCAAAAAAAAAAAAAAAAAAAAAAACACCTGGCATTTTTGCCTTTAGGAGTCTACTCTCTTAAGTACTTACTATACTATACTGTCTTTTCAGCTTACAATATTTGTGAATTAATTGGAGCCAGGTGCTTGAAAGAGAATTAGTAAAATTTTGTTACTGTGTTGCATCATTAACAATGCTGAGTGATTTTTATTGTAAATATAAAGTTAAATATAATGCTCATAAAACGTAAATACTTCTTGGTTGATAACTTGTGACATCGAAAAAAAATACTTCAGCATTCACAGAGCAGATGCATGTAAACTAAATTAACATGTGAGATTATGCATACCCACTTAAGTGTGAATAACCAGACATGTAAAGCTTGAATTCACCTTTCAGTGCTGTGGAAAGCCACACATTTTTAAGAGGTTCGAATGCATGCGCAAAGATAGTGGCAAATTCTTTATTCTTCAGTATGCAAAAACATTCAAGTTAACCAACACACAGCTGTACTCTTGGGATCTTCAATGTATTAAAATTTGAAAGGGAGGTTTTAAAAATGGGTTTCCAGCTAGTTAAATGAAGTTTGACTTAAATATTTGCACACTCCTGTCTTGCTTACTTCAGGGCATGGTTTGAAAAGCACTCTTCTATAGAAGGTGGAAAATATATTAGGTATAAAAATAACCTCTTCTGATATAATTTTAGGAAGACTCAATGAATGACAGGAATTACTGTTTTGCTTTTCAATTGACTTAGTCTTTTGTGTAAGTATTTATAAGGTGACCAGAAGAAAGTATATAGTAAGTATTTATAAGGTCATTAAAGGAACCTACAGTATTTTGGGGTAAATGTTAGTGTTTTGGACCAAATTCTGTTTTAAGAATTTACTGACTAACCAAATTGACTTGATGATCAGATTGGAAACTTGAGTTTACTAGATTATTTGAGGGGAATGACATTATCTTGGCCATCTTTGTACTCCCAGCACTTAGCATACTGTCTAATATAGTAATTATTTGTTATCGAATGCACTTGAAATGATTATTTTTGTCTTGATTGATAGTTTATCATTTATTTCTGATTTTTTTTAAATTTCCTGAGGTCTTTAATTTGCCTAAGTTTAAGAAAACTGATATTATGCCTAATATGTGTGTTAGAGTAACTGAATTTGTCATTTTAGGGTAAAATATTTGGAGTACCTTTTAATGCACTGCCCCATTCTGCTGTACCAGAATATGGACACATTCCAAGGTAAGCAGAGTTTGAAATGAAGAAGGCCATGTGCAGTGGCATATGCCTGTAACCCCTGCATTTTGAGAGGCTGAGGTGGGCAGATCACTTGAGTCCAGGAGCTTAAGACCAGCCTGGGCAACATGGTGAGACCTCGTCGCAAAAGATAGAAAAATTAGCTTGGCGGAGTACACTTGTAGTCCCAGCTACTCAGGGGGCTGGGATGGGAGGATTGCTTGAGCCCAGGAGGTGGAGGCTACAGTGAGCCTTCTAGCCAGGGAAATGAAGAAGAAGAGAGTAAACATTTCAAACTGGTTTTAGAGAGTTTAAAAGAAATAATTGATTAAAACATACTTGTTTCAAACCGGCAAATGATTTCATCTCTCATAATGTTAAAAATATTTTTTTAACTTTCACATATTTTAAATTTATAATTTGTACTCATTCCCAGGATTGAATTTTAAAGTCCAGTAATGAGTAAATGTTAGAAATCACAAAAAATTTTTGTTCTGTTAAGTCAGTTTTCAGTTCTATATGAATTCTTTTGCCACAGCTCAGATTAAGTAATATACTGAATTACCAATTCAGTAATAATTTTGACTTTTTTTTGTTTGTTTAAAAAATATTGGCGGGGCACAGTAGCTCATGCCTATAATCCCAGCACTTTGAGAGCCGAGGCAGGAGGATCGCTTGAGCCCAGGGTTCTGAGGCCAGTCTGGGCAACAAAGCAAGATTCCATCTATAAAAAAATTTTAAACAAAAATCAGCTGGGCAAGGTGGTGTGCACCTGTAATCCCAGCTACTCCTGAAGCTGAGGCAGAGGATTGTTTGACCCTAGGAGTTTGAGGCTGCAGCGAGCTATGATCATTGCCACTGCACTCCAGCATTGGCAACAGAGTGAGACCCTGTCTCTTGAAAACAAATATTGAATAAAAGAATATTTAAGCTAAGATATTAGAATGTTTGTGAAAATGTATTATGTATCACTTAGCTTTTCTATGCCACTTATTATTTATAAATAACCTTTTGTTCTTTTTTTCTTTTTTTTTTGAGACAGAGTTTTGCTCTTGTCGCTCAGGCTGGAGTGCAATGGCGTGACCTCGGCTCACCGCAACCTTCACCTCCTGGGTTCAAGTGATTCTCCTGCTTCAGCCTCCCGAGTAGCTGGGATTACAGGTGTCCACCACCACACTTAGCTAATTTTTGTATTTTTAGTAGAGATTGGGTTTCACCATGTTGGCCAGGCTGGTCTCAAACTCCGGACCTCAGGTGATCTACCTGCTTCAGCCTCCCAAAGTGCTAGGATTACAGGCATAAGCCACTGTGCTGGCCTATTCTAACTGCATCAGAAATTACTAGGAAAGTTTATGTTTTAAGAATATAATTTAGCCGGGTGCGGTGGCTCACGCGTGTAATCCCAGCACTTGGGGAAGCCGAGGCGGGCAGATTACGAGGTCAGGAGATCCAGACCATCCTAACACGGTGAAACCCCGTCTCTACTAAAAATACAAAACATTAGCTGAGCGTGGTAGCATGCGCCTGTAGTTCCAGCTACTCGGGAGGCTGAGGCAGGGGAATGGCATGAACCCAGGAGGCGGAGCTTGCGGTGAGCCGAGATCGTACCACTGCACTCCAGCCTGGGTGACAGAGCGAGACTCCGTCTCAAAAAAAAAAAAAAGAATATAATCTAAAATTGCATATGATGAAACTTATCCTTAATTCATTTCTCCTCCATCTAAAGTAGGGTTCATTTGGGCTACTATAGACCAATAATCTAGGTTTTAATTGACGTGTCATCCAAAACCAATTATCGAACACCTTGTTGCCTTAGGACAGTTTCCCGCCATTCATCCTGTAGGTGTAGATTCACTGTCTTCTTAGGTAACCGCTTAACCATTTTGCTCTTTAAATGACCTATGAAAGGCTTGATTTTCTTATAATGAAAACTTATAATAATTTTCAACAGGCCGGGCACAGGAGCTCATGCCTGTTATCCCAGCACTTAGGGGGAGGCCCAGGTGGTGGATTGATTGAGCCCAGGAGTTCAAGACCAGCCTGGGCAACATGGTGAAACCTTGTCTCTACAAAAAATAGAAAAATTACCTGGGCGTAATGATGTGTGCCTATAGTCCCAACTAGTCGGGAGGCTGAGGTGGGAGGATCACTTGTGCCCAGGAGGCAAAGGTCGCAGTGAGCAGTGATGGCACCACTCCAGCCTGGGTGACAGAGCGAGACCCTGTCTCAAAAACTAAAAGAAAAAAAAGACAGATTTTCAGCGTCTGGAATTGCAAAGTCATATTCCCAGGAGTAATGACTAAATCTTCATTGTAATTTCATGACCTACTTTTTATTTAATTAAAAAGACTGTTTTGTCAGTTACCTTCTGTAAATAAGGCTGACATTCAGCCACTGTGCACCAATACAACTGTATCAGTTGTTTGTAGCTGATATTCATTCTAATTTGTGGGTCCCAGCAGTTCAATATCTAGGTATCTAAAGCCAACATTGAGATTATTGTTCGAAATAAAGAAATTGAGCACACTCCCCTTAATATGAAAAGGCTTGTAAGGACTGGGATATAGCCTACTTTTCTGAGGGATAATGTTGGGGTGAGGGAAAAAAAACCTCGCCCTGTTTTTGGGTAACGTAGGAGATGAGAAGATCACCCATGGAGAGATAGTAGATAAAAGAAGGTGGCCTTGGACGGAGCCCTGGGTGGTTCCAGCATGTAGAGGTCTCACATAAGAGGAGTGAGAAAAGGAATTTGAGAAGGAGCAGGCAGGGAGATAGCTGGAAAACTAAAAGAGTAGTGAAAAAGTATTTTTGAGATGAACAGGGAAGGGATCAGGTGTGTCAAATGGTGATAGAGCAATACGAAGACAACACACTGACCATGGATTTGGCAAGGCAGAGGCTGTTAGTGAGCTTGAAGAGAGCTATTTCTTTGGAGTAATGAGGTATGAGAATGATTGGGTAGGGGTGAGTAGAGACTGAGATATGAAGAAGTAGAGGCAGAAAAAAAAGACAAGTCTCATGCTCTGAAGGGAAGCAGAAATGAAGTAGGATTGAGAAAGATAAAATTTAGTGTGCACATTGGAGTTGTTATGAGTAAAAAGATGGGGCCGGGCACGGTGGCTCACGCTTGTAATCCCAGCACTTTGGGAGGCCGAGGCGGGCGGATCACGAGGTCAGGAGATCGAGACCGCGGTGAAACCTCGTCTCTACTAAAAAATACAAAAAATTTAGCCGGGCGTGGTGGCGGGCGCCTGTAGTCCCAGCTACTCGGAGAGGCTGAGGCAGGAGAATGGCGTGAACCCGGGAGGCGGAGCTTGCAGTGAGCCGAGATTGCGCCACTGCACTCCAGCCTGGGCGACAGAGCGAGACTCCGTCTCAAGAAAAAAAAAAAAAAAAAAAAAAAAGATGGGCCTTGGAGAAGAATCTGGGAAGCAAGTAGACAACTAAAAGTAACATTTTATCTCAAAGACTACAGAGATTTGTGGCTTTAGAGCTTCTGAAAGGTATGTAGTGCTTGGCTTGCTCATGTATGTTAGCAGAGGAATAGGATTTGATTTGTATATCTAGCCACCTGAAAAAATATCTCTTTCAGCTTTCTTGTCAATGCTTGCACATCTTTAGAAGAACATATTCATACCGAAGGGCTTTTTCGGAAATCAGGATCTGTTATTCGTCTAAAAGCACTAAAGGTAAGCATATTGTTGAACTGTAATTTTTCATTTGAACCATTTTCTGATTTGGTTTTTAAAACTGAAATATTTAGGACTATTAATATGAATAGTTGACAGAAATTGAATTTGCATTTTTTTCATGGCAGAAGAATTTTTTTTTCCAAAAGAAATGGTATATCATTTCCATCGTGCTTTAAAAATTTGATAGGGTACTTTTAAATTCATGGTCCTTATTTCTATCAAGTATTATGTAAAATGAAAAAATTTGTTAAGTTGTATTGTTGTTAGCCTTGTAGAAGGAGTGATATAGCTGAGTGTGGTGGCACATGCTTGTAGTCCCAGCTACTTGGGAGGCTAAGGCAGGAAGATTGCTTGAGCCTGGGAGTTTGAAGCCAGCCCAGGCCACATAGTCTGTGCCACATTTCTATAAAAATAAAAATAAATTTAAAAATCACTAAAAATAAAGTAGTGACATATTAAAATAAGAGTTCAGAGAAATTTATTAAAGAAAACTAATTAGAGTATAACAAAAGATACTTTATTTGCAATAAACTCTTAAGTTGCCAAAATACTCAAGATTATTATATTTATTTCAGAATAAACTGGATCATGGTGAAGGTTGCCTATCTTCTGCACCTCCTTGTGATATTGCGGGACTTCTTAAGCAGTTTTTTAGGGAATTGCCAGAGCCCATTCTCCCGGCTGATTTGCATGAAGCACTTTTGAAAGCTCAACAGTTAGGCACAGAGGAAAAGAATAAAGCTACACTGTTGCTCTCCTGTCTTCTGGCTGACCGCACAGTTCATGTATTAAGATACTTCTTTAACTTTCTCAGGAATGTTTCTCTTAGGTAAGTGGTAGTTAAAACTCCTGGCAAATAATAGTTGAATTTTTCAACTAACGTTTTATGCTTGTAGATATGTTCAATTTCATTTGGAATGGAAATTTTTCTTTAAAAATTATATATTTCATTAGTATAAAGAGTATACTCTGTCTAATTTAAGAAACAGCATACCAAATGATTTAATATTTCCTTATCTTAAAGTCATCATCATGAATGCCTTAATGGTTCATTGGTGTTTATAAGATTCATTGTCCACTGAAAGGCTTTGTTTACTGGGTTTTTAAAATATTTCTGTTTTGCTTTTCAAAATTTCCCTCTCCCTGCTCTCAGTGAGCCTTATTCTAGACATACTTGCTGCCTTCCGATACTTCCAACTTTTTATGTGTAGGTTTGAAAATCAGATAAAGATGTTCAATTTGTGTGGAAAAGCAAAGTATGAACTCTAAGATTAGCATGGTTTTTAGAATACATATTTAAATATAGAGAGGCTATATATTTCTGGTTCTTTCTTGTGTTCAAGCCAATCATGTAGATGAAGGGTAACTATTTTGACTTGTGTTATGACTGATAATAAGAGGTCTTCAAAATGTACTACATAATGTTATTTTAACTCTTCTGTATTTTCACCTTTGGCTCCATCTAATAAAGCCTTTATTCACTTAAGATCCAGTGAGAATAAGATGGATAGCAGCAATCTTGCAGTAATATTTGCACCAAATCT
This sequence comes from Hylobates moloch, assembly GCF_009828535.3. NCBI lineage: Eukaryota > Metazoa > Chordata > Mammalia > Primates > Hylobatidae > Hylobates > Hylobates moloch. The sequence goes on along the minus strand of NW_026652289.1, from coordinate 81,649,527 downwards.
TCTTCAGACAAGTGAAGGACATGAAAGGATGTCTTCTAACACAGAAAAGAAGCTACGATTACAGGCTGCAGTAGTACAGACTCTTATCGATTATGCATCAGATATTGGTAAGATGTAGTTGCATTATTAACAGAATTTGCTTAAATGAGGAAAATCTCTGTTTCTTCCAAAGGAACTATGAAGGCAACTGGCAGAAAGTTGGTATATTACTGACCTCAACCCCACCCTACAGTACCGGCCCCTCCTGCAAAGAAAAAAAAAAAAGAAATTGGTATATTACTATCTAAACATTTTTGGGGAAGAGTGGAGGAAGGATACTAATTGTCTTACTTGTGAACATTTTCATTTAGGGCGTGTACCAGATTTTATCCTGGAAAAGATACCAGCCATGTTGGGTATTGATGGTCTCTGTGCTACTCCATCACTGGAAGGCTTTGAAGAAGGTGAATATGAAACTCCTGGTGAATACAAGAGAAAGAGAAGACAAAGTGTAGGAGGTAAGTGGCAGTCCCATTTTATGGAGGTACAGTGATTTGCTTTAATCGAAAGTACATTTCACATAAAGAAGCATGAACTGTGGTATGTGCCTCTTTGATGCTTAAAGCACAGCTGGAAAGATAGGACGTATGCATGTAAAAAGTTAAAGCGATAGTACAATCTAATGTTAAGTGCTAAATCTTTAGCACAAACATAAAATGTGTTAAAAGGAGAAAAGTTCCCTGGGTTGTAATGATCAGAGACTTGTCAAAGAGGAGCCAAACTGAACCTTCTAGAATAATGGATAGAATTTAGTGGGATTGGATGGAGGATCAGAATACTTGTATCCTATTCTAGATGAGAAGGATGCTATAAAGAAAGGTTTGTGTAGGGAAGAAGTAACCTATGTCTAATGTAGATAGAGCAGTATGACTTGAGCGAAGTGTTCAGCATAAGGATAAAGGATGGTATTATGGTAAACTTAATGCCAGGCTAAAGAATTAGAATATTAACCTGGGTGTTGGTGAATCATTGAAGATTTATGATGTAAGGCATGATATGATTAAAAAATTTTAGAAAATTACTAACTTGAAGAATTAAGACTTGGAAGTAGGGAGAATGGTCAGCAATGTGTGTCAGTAATCCAGGCATGAGATTATTGTTTGAGCTTGTTAGTGACATGGATTAGTTAGTTAGGAGTACGAACTAAATAATGAAGGAAATATTATCAAGGAAGAATCAGAAAGACCAAAAGTTTTATGATGGTGGAGTTGGTAATAAAACTTGCAATCTCCTTGATCAAGAAATCAGAGGCCATTATTCTTCCAATTACTTTAGGAAATTTCTTATCTTTGGAATATCAGAACCAAATGTTACTAACTATCCCAATCCCTTTTTCATCTTCTGGTTTGTTATTGCATACTTGTGTTTCTTCTTTACCTCCTTTGTAGATAGGATAATACTGATGACTTATGTATGATTTTCCTAGGGCTACTGTAGCAAAGTACTACAAACTAGGTGGCTTAAACCAACAGAAATTTGTCTCACTGTTCTGGAGGCTAGAAGTCTGAAATCAAGGTGTTGGCAGAATGCCTGAGACCTGCAGGGGAGAATCTTTTCTTGCCTCTTCCTGGCTGCTGGTAGTGGCTGTCAGTCCTTAGCATTCCTTGGCTTGCAGCTGCGTCACTCCAATCCCTGCCTGTGTCATCCCATGGTGTTGCTCTGTGTCAGAACTTCCCTCTTACAGGGCACATTGGATTAGGGCCCACCCAAATGACCTCATTTTAACTCGAGTACATCTGTAAAGACACTAATTCCAGGTATGGTCACCTTCATAGGTACTGGGGGTTAGGACTTAAACATAGGTTTTTTGGAGAACACAATGCAACCCATAAAACTTCTATCTCAAATGAAGATATTTCTCAGATGCAGATCATCTTTATTGCCCTCTTTCCCAGTCCTGTAGTTTCAGTTATCACATCTAAATAGACAACCACCACATCTGTACCACCGTTATCTTGAAAATGTCAGTTCCGCTTTACTAATGGCTTGCTAGGCAGACCTCATCACATCTGCTTTTCATTGGTGCTTTAAGCTTAACGTTTTGAAATGACCATCTTCATCCTCTTTATCCTGGTTCTGTGTGAATTCCATTTTCTTCTAACAGCACCACTATTCCCTAGATACTCAGGCTTTAACCATGGGTTCTACATCTTCCTCTACCATCTATAATCAGACAGTTTTCATGTCGTATAAGATTCTGTCTCTGTAGTGTTTATTGCATTGTTACTGTAAGAATCTTCTTGGCTGGGCGCGATGGCTTACACCTGTAATTCCAGCACTTTGGGCGGCCAAGGCGGGTGGATCATGAGGTCAGGAGATCGAGACCATCCTGGCTAACACGGTGAAACCCCGTCTCTACTAAGAATATAAAAAACTAGCTGGGTGTGGTGGCGGGCGCCTGTAGTCCCAGCTACTCGGGAGGCTGAGGCAGGAGAATGGTGTGAACCTGGGAGGTGGAGGGTGTAGTGAGCTGAGATCGGGCCACTGCACTCCAGCCTGGGCAACATAGCGAGACTCCGTCTCAAAAATAAAAATTAAAAAGAGAATCTTCTTGGTCTTTATGCCTCCTCCTTGAATCTACCCTACATATTGCTATTAAGGCTCACTTTTTTTTTTTTTTTTTTTTTTGATGGAGTCTGTCTTTGTCACCCAGGCTGGAGTGCAGTGATGCTATCTTGGTTCACTGCAACCTCCACCTCCTGGGTTCAAGCGATTCTCTTGCCTCAGTCTCCCAAGTAGCTGGGATTACAGGTGCATGCTACCATGCCTGGCTAATTTTTGTTTATTTAGTAGAAATGGGGTTTCACCATGTTGGCCAGGCTGGTCTCTAACTCCTGACATCAAGTAATCTGCTTGCCTTGGCCTCCCAAAATGCTAGGATTACAGGTGTGAGCCACTGCACCTGGCCAAGGCTTACATTTTAAATGTATAACTCTACTCAAGTATCTCACACACATACCCTTCAGAAGTTTTAATTGGTAATAGTGATATTTATAGCTTGGCATTAAAGGTCTTTCATAGGATTGCTCTAGCATACCTGTCTACTATTTCCTGTCTTTGGGCAACTTTAGTCAAACTATGTTATTTATTTTCCAGACACTTTTATTCATTTGCTTACATTATTTATTGATATAATGTTTTTACTTCCATCTCTACTGATCTTTTAAATACGTTTATTCGTGCCTTCATTTCCATGGTTCTTGCCTCAGTTCAGACCTTCATCTTTTGCCTTAACATGTAATGATTTTTTTTTCCCTACCCTTACTGTACATTATATGTATTTGTATTACATTTCTTTCTGTATTGTGTCTTTTTTATTTTAGGGATATGGAAGTATAAGTGGGGAATGGAATAAAAATATATCCTTTAGTATTTTTCCTATTTTGAAATAATTCCTCTTAAATAACTTAAAATGTATAAGCCGATGTAAAGTTACATGTTGAAAGAAGACCACAAATATTCATATGAATTATTGGTGAAAGACAAGTAAATGTTAAGTTATAATTGCTTATGCCTTGCATTTCAGATTTTGTTAGTGGAGCACTAAATAAATTTAAATCTAACAGAACACCTTCTATTACACCTCAACAAGAAAGAATTGGTAGGTATTTATTATATGCATTTATTTAAATTAAAATTTGTATAGTGTTCTATAAAATGCAATTACAATAATAATTACCTAACTTAGAAATCAAATTTAGTTTAATCAAATCAAATATTATTTTTAATAGACATACTGTACTATATATACTATGTTGTGACATTGCTAATTACACACCTGATCTTAGCCAAAAGGCCGAGAAGCGATAACATTGCTAATTACATAGGCTATAATGAACCCAAAATTGTAGGCAAAAATTTTTTTAGTCTCTTATGTCTTTAATCTTCTTAATCATGCTTTTCTGTTTGTAATTTACATGCTATTGAGCGTGTGAAAATAGTTCAACCTCATTTTTATCTTAGGACTAGAAGTTCGTTATTGTATATTTCAATTTTTTATCCTAATTTGCTTGTGGCTGAAATTATTCAGCCAGTAAGAGTCAACATGATCTTCTGTTTTCTAGAGTGAAGAAATGAACTGGTTAATACTCACTTATGATGAAAAGCAAAAATAATATTTAGATTAGTTTTTGTTTCAACTCTTTGATTGTAATTTCTTCCTTACATTAATATTCTTTGATGTGTATCATATGCATCTTTTAGTCTATTAGATTTAAGTAACTGCTGTCTCTTAGATTTAAGTAACTGCTGTCTCTTAAGAGTTTTGCCTCTGCGACTTCCTTATTTTCATTTAAGTAATTACAGTGTTTTAGTTAAACAACACCTACTTAACTGATGATGTAAATATATTCTCATTTTTTGTTTAGCTCTAAGTAATAGCTTTATAAGAAGAAATTACGTAAAGCTTTTGTATGTTGTCAACTCTGCAGTAGAAACAAGTTGGTTTTGTTTTGATATTTTTTCAGCCCAGCTATCTGAATCACCAGTGATTCTTACACCAAATCCTAAGCGTAAATTGCCAGTAGATTCTTCTCATGGTTTCTCAAGTAAGAAAAGGAAGTCCATCAAGCACAATTTTAACTTTGAGCTGTTGCCAAGTAATCTCTTCAACAGCAGTTCTACACCGGTATCAGGTAGCAAATAGAATTTATATAAATGGATTGTAAACATTAAAATTCATGTTAATAATACCACCCTTAGGAACTAGAGCTTTGTTCTGTTTTATCCAACCTATGAATTTTTATAAAGCCCCCTGCCTTTTAAAATAGACACCGTTTCAATATAGTGTGTGTGTGTGTTTTATGACAACATCTATTGAAAGTTATGATAACCCAGAGTAGTAGTTGGGGCTTCTGGTGATAGCATTGATGCTTAGGTTTTATACGATTAGACATCCTGAATCCTGCTGTAGTTACTTCTGGGTCTATAGCTGTGGCTTTATTGCTGTCATTTGTTGAATTGAGGTTGCCAGTTGTTTGATCATGTCTGATTCCCAAGTGGGAGTGTTACTATTGCAGGTTATGGTTTGAAAATGAGGGTATTTTTAAAGTTTTAGACTCAAGTACTTTTTGTAAAAGCTTTAGAACTTTGTTGACGCTGTTCCTTGTGCCATGGCTTCCAGATCCGTTACCAGCCCAGCCATTTTCTTCCATATTAACTGCAAGTTCTAATGTGGCCAACCAGAGCCTTCAGAGAATAATAGAGTATGATCATGCTAATCCGGAGATTAGTCTGGGTCTTAGATTCAATTGGCTCTTTTAGCATATACAAAATTCAAGGTGGCTCATACTAACCTTATGATCAACCAAAAATGAAATGAAACTCTAAGCCCAGGGTCCTCCATCTCATTTATCTTACATTTAGTCAAAATGTGAGTGATCTCTGATTATTTTAGATTTTTATTTTGTTGGTTTCAGACAATGTTGTTTCATTTTTGATTCATTATCTGAGTTATGAGTTCTTTCCCAAAGCCTCTCTCTTTTTTCTGTTGTCCAAAAGCGTTCTTACTTGTTTTATTGAGAGTTGAACAGAATAGCAACTTGAGGTTTTCCAGAAAAAACCACTTCTTCACAGGTTCTCTAGGGCTCATTGAAATGTGATGATAGTAACTCTGAAGCTTATGTCTGTAGCTTTTGCAGTGTTCACAGGTTGGAGACTTAAACTTTTTTAAGTAACATAGTTCAGTTTTTGTTTTTTTTTTTTGAATATTTAGAAGCCTTTGCAGTTTAGAGGACTTTTTTCAAATGGCAAATGGGAGTTGTAGTTCTACCTGCCTTTGCTTATTAGCATTACCATTTTCCTCAAGGAATGAACATAGTGATTCCTTCTTCTCCTCCTCCAAGCTCCCAAAACAGAGGTTAAACAGTCTTGTGCTATTTTTAGTTTGAGCTTGCCTAATCAGTGAATTTTCTTTGTAAAAAAATTTAAAAGTTCAACAACAGTAATCATATTATTTTTACACTACTTTTCTTTGACCCTGCTTTCTCAGCCACAATTCAACAAATTCCATTTGCAAAATTGAAAACAGATTGATTTCTAAGTTTAGATTATAACAAATATGATGCTTTTAAAATATATAAAGGCAACATTAGTCTGTAGTCTAATTTTCTTTTTTTTTTTTTTTTTGAGACAGAGTTTTGCTCTTGTTGCCCAGGCTAGAGTGCAATGGCACGATCTCAGCTCACTGCAGCCACCACCTCTCAGGTTCAAGCAATTTTCCTGCCTCAGCCTCCTAAGTAGCTGGGATTATAGGTGGCCACCACCACACCTGGCTAATTTTCTTTTGTATTTTTAGTAGAGACGGGGTTTCACCACGTTGGCCAGGCTGGTCTTGAACTCCCAACATCAGCTGATCAACCTGCCTTGGTCTTCCAAAGTGCTGGGATTACAGGTGTGAGCCACCATGCCTGGCCATAATTTTCTTATGTATGTGATAAATTTGCATTGTTCCATATATATTCTGACTGTGCCTCCTGCGACCGTTGACGCATTTTTTATTTTTATTTTTTGAGACGGAGTCTCACTCTGTCTCCCAGGCTGGAGTACAGTGGCATGATCTTGGCTCACTACAACATCCACCTCCGATGTTCAAGTGATTCTTGTGCCTCAGCCTCCTGAATAGTTGGGATTACAGGCATGCACCACCACACCCAGCTAATTTTTGTATTTTTAGTAGAGATGGGATTTCACCATGTTGGCCAGGCTGGTTTGAACTCCTGGCCTCAAGCAATCCGCCCACCTCAGCCTCCCAAAATACTAGGATTACAGACGTGAGCCATGATGCCTGGCCGGATACGTTTTTAACGTGACTAGACTGCAGTCCTAGAATAAAGCTACTTATGTCACTTTAGATGTATAATATTGGCTTCCAAAATTTTCTTTAGCTAAATGCACCCAAAAGTTTCTATGGTGGTTGTATTTTTTCCGTTTTCATAGTTGAAAAAAGGTGAACGTCTCTGGGAAACTTTGTGAATTCTTTATTAATAACTCAGATGAATTGAGAGGGTTCATGTTTGTTGACTGTGTCCTGGGTGTGATTCAAACATAAGTGTATATGGAGCCTTTGTTCATAACTATTTTACTTCTTTCATAATTGTTTACTGTAATTGATTTCATAATATAAATGGTGTTAAATAATTGAACTTCTGTTGTACCAATAATTATTTGCATGGAACACAGCAGCAGCCAAGTGATTAGGCATGTACTATAGAATAATTAGTTTTTGTTTACTTGCCAGAAATATTGAACAAATTACATTCCGGAGTCAGGTGGGTAGCAGTTGGCCAGCAGGTATATCTCAAATATCGGATTCCAACTTGTTTGCCAATAGCTTATTTTTTATAATACCATTAATTAGTATTATGTACTAGATACTGACTAAATACTAACAGTAATATTCATCATAGAAGTCCGTTTTCAGAGCCTAAAGCCATTTAGTAAGTGATGGAGCAAACTCAAGCCTGTCTCCAAATCTTGTTCTTTTTCCAGTCTGCAATGGTGCCTACTCCTGCCTTGTATTATTAAAAGAGTTTAAAGAAAAGCTCTAATATGAAAGTAATGCTTAATCTGACCTTTAAGCAAGTGAAAAGTAAGAAATGAATGCTTTTTCTTAGCTGAGTTGGGTTACTTGACACTTGAAGTTTCTAACCAGAAATTAAGTGATTTCGGTTGTTGCTTGGGATAGAAATTAAGGCTTTGAATCTAATTGCTGCTATAACTATTTTATACTTTGAAAGGAAAATAGGTATGCGTGGTATATTACATGTGGTTATTTTTGTAGTTCACATCGATACAAGCTCAGAAGGGTCATCTCAGAGTTCACTCTCTCCTGTACCCATTGGTGGAAACCATTTGATCACTGTAGGTGTGCCAAGGCGAAGTAAAAGAATTGCAGGCAAAAAAGTTTGCAGGTACTTTATCCAGGACATTTTGTTTTCATCGGATAAATATTTGGTGTACACATAATTAATAATGTTTTGTCTTTCTGTCAAGCATCATATTTGAGTCATAATTTTTTAAAATCCCTTCTGCCTTTATAGTCTTATTAATCAATTGCCTTTTCAATACCCACCAGCGAAAAATTACTAATTTGAGTCCACTTTGCTTGCTTAAAATCCTATTTTATGTTGATGGTGTAATTTTAAAATTTCCTGTTAGAGGCTGGGCACGGTGGCTTATGCCTGTAATCCTAGCATTTTGGGAGGCTGAGGTGGGTGGAGCACTTGAGCTCAGGAGTTCAAGACCAGCCTGGGCAATGTGGCAAAACCTCATCTCTACTAAAAAGTACAAAAATTAGCCAGGCATGGTGCCACACGCCTGTAGTCCCAGCTACCTGGGAGGCTGAGGTGAGAGGATCATCTGAGCCCAGGGATGTCAAGGCTACAGTGAGCTGTGATTATGCCATTATACTCCAGCCTGGGCCACAGAGTGAGACCCTGTCTCAAAAAATAAAAAGCAAACAAAAAAATTCCTGTTAAGTTAAAAAGCTAGCCTATTCTAACAATTCTGATTTATAACTGACTAAATAACTTTTAAGATTAACAGATTTTTATATGCAAATGCAATGTGTTCATATATGGTATCTTAAAGTTGAACTGTTTTTAAAGAATTATTAAGCCACCCAATTATTATCAATATGATTTGCTATGGACTTTATTTCAAATTTCATATTTCAAGTATTTCTCTGGTGTTCATACTATAAACTGACATTTTAAATTCCACTTCTTCTAGAGTGGAATCAGGAAAAGCAGGCTGCTTTTCTCCTAAAATCAGCCATAAAGAAAAGGTTCGAAGATCTCTTCGTTTGAAATTCAATCTAGGGAAAAATGGCAGAGATGTAGTAAGTTTCTTACCATTTTATTGATCTTTATATTAGCATAACGCTATAAACTTGATGCTAAAAACACTCATAGCCCTGCCTTCCCTCCAGTGACTGTCTCATTCTGTTCTTTTTATACAAAACTCTTATACTTGAGTTGATACCAAATTTCCTTGCATTGGAGTACCCAAAGCTTAGTCCTTGGACTGCTCTTTTTTCTCCCCACTCACTCAAGGTGATCATCAGTTTTAAACGTTATATACAGGTTGAGTAGCACTTATCCAGAATGCTTGAGACCACAAGTATTTCAGATTCCCCATTTTTGGGGGGGATTTTGGAACATTTACATTATTTTTACCAGTTCAACATCCCTAATCTGAAAATCTGGAGTGCTCCAGTGATCATTTTCTTTGAGCATCATGTCAACTACTTAAAAGCTTTGGATTTTTGGGGCATCCAGAATTTTGGCCTTTCAGATTTGGAATGCCCCACCTGTATTTACTTACAACTGCCAAGTTTAGGTTCTCCAGTCCCAAATCCTCTTCTGAACGACTTGGCTGTTTCTTAACATCTGCTTTTTTGACTCTCCTACTTGGATATCTAATCCAATAGGCATTTCAAATGTAACCTGTCCCAAGCAGATGCATCTTTGCTGCCACTATCCCCTGCACCAAACAACACTTTTACCTGTGGTTTTCCCTATCTCAGTTGTGGTAAATCATTCTTCCAGTCACTTAAGCCAAAAACCATGGTCACATTCTTGATTCCTCACTTTCTCTGATACACCATGTCTAATCCATTAGAGAATCTTGTCTAACTTCTGCATTTAGAGTATCTCCAAACTGACCAGTTCTCACTATTACTACTTTTCCCACTTTCTCTAAGTTCTGTCATCTCTTGGCTGGATTACTCTAGTAAACTCCTATTAATAGTTCTTCCTTCTCCTACCCTTGCTGCAGTTCTGTAGTTGAAATTGCTCTTAAAATCTGTTAGGTTATGTAGTTTTCTGCTCAGAACTCTCCAGTGACTCCTCATTTCACTCTGAATAAAAGCCAGAGTTCTCACGTTGACCTACAAGGCCTCATGTGATCTGTTCTCAGGCTGCATTTCTGAGCTCTCCTCCGGTCCCCCTTGCTCACTCTGCTCTAGTCTCAGAGACTGCACTGGCATTCTGCTCTTTCTGTAGTGTTCTTCCCCCTTAAATCTTCATGGCTCTCGCCTTTGTTTTGTTTTACTCACAAATTATCTTCTCATCACCCTATTTTAAACTAAACCTCCATTCTTCACCACTCCATATCCTTTTTACCCTGTTTTACTTTTCTCCATAGCACTTTTCACCTTCTGTATTGTATTTATGCAATATAATTTACTGTTTATCTTATTTAAGTCTAAATTTCCCCATCTAAATAGAATGTAAATTACATAAGGATAAGATTTTGGTCTAGGTACCCCACTGCCCCAACTATTTGTGAACAGACCCTAGCACAGAGTCAGAACACATACAAAAATTATTTTAATTAATAGGTGAGACTGTTTTAAAAATAGATCATAAAATATCAACTAATAGCAAAATCAAATGATTACAGTTTTCATTAGCAGGCAAGAATATTTGTCATTGTAAAGAATTGTTTCTCAATTATATATCCCTTTTAAAATCAGCTAAAGATTTTGATAACTACAAAAAAATTATTCTGTCTTTATATTTTGAATTAACTAGGCTTATTTCTTAACTAAAACTTTTTTTTTTCTGTACAGAATGGATGTTCTGGTGTCAATAGATATGAAAGTGTTGGTCGGCGACTTGCAAATCAACAAAGTTTAAAAAATCGAATTGAATCTGTAAAAACAGGTTTGCTTTTTAGCCCAGATGTTAATGAAAAGTTACCAAAGAAAGGTACATTTACATACTACTGTTAGAGTTTTACCTAAAAGTCCTGCTTTAGTTGCTTTTTTAATGGTAAAACATTAATTAATTTACTGTTCTAGAGATTAAAAGTTCATGTTTGAATAGTGAAAATATTAGAATTGGCAATGTATTTTTCTATCAACAATTGGGAAATGCTTATACATGTAAATATGAAAATGTTTGACATTCTTATGTTAAAAATTATTTCTTGTAACACAAATACTTTATTAGAATTAAATGCTTAGTAACTTATTTGCCATGTGCTTGGATATTATTTCAAAACAAGGTTAAATACAAAGGATTAAGCACTGAATTGCTTTATTTTAGGTTCAGAAAAGATCAGTAAGTCTGAGGAAAACTTACTAACTCCAGAGCGACTAGTTGGAACAAATTACCGGATGTCCTGGACAGGACCTAATAATTCAAGTTTTCAAGAAGTAGATGCAAATGAAGCTTCTTCAATGGTGGAAAATCTTGAGGTAGAAAACTCTTTGGAGCCTGATATTATGGTAGAAAAGTCACCTGCTACTTCATGTGAACTCACCCCTTCCAATTTAAACAACAAGCATAATAGCAACATAACAAGTAGCCCTCTTAGTGGGGATGAAAATAACGTGACCAAAGAGACTTTGGTGAAAGTTCAAAAAGCATTTTCTGAATCTGGAAGTAATCTTCACGCATTGATGAATCAGAGGCAGTCATCAGTAACTAATGTGGGGAAAGTAAAATTAACTGAACCATCTTATTTAGAAGATAGCCCAGAGGAAAATCTATTTGAAACTAATGATTTGACTGTAGTAGAATCAAAGGAGAAATATGAACACCACACTGGTAAAGGTGAAAAATGTTTTTCAGAGAGGGACTTTTCACCCCTTCAAACTCAAACATTTAATAGAGAAGCAACTATAAAATGTTATTCAACTCAGATGAAGATGGAACATGAAAAAGACATTCATTTAAATATGCCAAAAGATTATTTAAGCAAGCAAGAATTCTCCAGTGATGAACAAATAAAGAAACAGCAGTCCCCAAAGATTAAACTAAATAATAAATTAAAGGAGAATGAGAATATGATTGAAGGTAACTTACCGAAGTGTGCAGCACATAGCAAGGACGAGGCTAGATCCTCTTTCTCACAGCAGAGTACATGTGTTATAACAAACTTGTCAAAACCTAGGCCTATGAGAATCGCTAAACAGCAGTCATTGGAAACATGTGAGAAAACAGTTTCTGAAAGTTTACAAATGACAGAACATAGAAAGGTTTCTGATCACATACAGTGGTTTAACAAGCTTTCTTTAAATGAACCAAATAGAACAAAAGTCAAGTCACCTCTTAAGTTTCAGCGTACTCCTGTTCGTCAGTCCGTCAGAAGAATTAATTCTTTGTTGGAGTATAGCAGACAACCTACAGGCCGTAAGTTGGCGAGTCTTGGTGATACAGCTTCTCCTCTGGTCAAATCAGTGAGCTGTGACGGTGCTCTTTCCTCTTGTATAGAAAGTGCATCAAAAGATTCCTCTGTTTCATGTATCAAATCAGGTCCTAAAGAACAGAAGCCCATGTCATGTGAAGAGTCAAATATTGATGCAATTTCAAAGTCAAGCATGGAGTTACCTTCGAAACCTTTCTTAAAGATGAGGAAGCACCCAGATTCAGTGAATGCTTCTCTTAGGTCTACTACAGTTTGTAAACAGAAGATGTTATCTGATGGCCAAGTTAAGGTTCCTTTGGATGATCGGACTAATCATGATATAGTAAAACCAGTTGTAACCAACAATATGGGCATTTCTTCTGGGATAAATAACAGGGTCCTTAGGAGAGCATCAGAAAGAGAAAGGGCCTGGTACAAAGGTTCTCCAAAACATCCTATCGGAAAAACTCAATTACTACCAACAAGTAAACCTGTAGATTTGTAATTGATCAATGTTATACTTGTCATTAATGTAAATAAAGTGAGCAATTGGTATGACTTGCAGGATAATCTACATGTTAGTTTGTAGCTCAGGATGATTGTTAAGCAATAGATTTGCTCTGAAACATTTTTATTTCACTGTACAAGCAACTTGGATTTTTATTTGTACAAATTACTTCTTTTTCTTGATGGCAATTTTTAAACTTTAATTTTATTGTGATCTCTTAAAGCAGAGGTTAGACTTTACCTTTCTGACTCTGTCGTCCAGGCTGGAGTGCAGTGGCACGATCTCTGCTCACTGCAAGCTCCGCTTCCTGGGTTCATGCCATTTTCCTGCCTCAGCCTCCCCAGTAGCTGGGACTACAGGTGCCCACCACCACGCCCAGCTAATTTTTGTATTTTTAGTAGAGACGGGGTTTCACCATGTTAGCCAGGATGGTCTCGATCTCCTGACCTTGTGATCCACCCACCTCAGCCTCCCAGAGTGCTGGGATTACAGGCGTGAGCCACCACGCCCAGCTAGACTTTACCTTTCTAAATAAATTGTTGACTGGATTTATGAGAAGTTAATTTTCGAAAATGACATGATATTTTTGTGTGATAGGAAGAATGGGGCAAGTTGTGCCTATTTCCTCCAAGTCAGATAAGGTTTCTAAAATAAATAAATTTCTAGCATGTAAAGGGTAGAGATAAACTCTGCAAATCTTATGTCTGGAATTATGTTAATGTTTATTATCCTTGCCAAAATTCCTAGAAATTAATTTCCTTCAATAGCATCCTAATACTCTATTTTTATTTGGGGCAGAGTAATTTCATTTATAGTGCCGGTAGGTGTACCATGTGTTCACTCGAACTAAGAACAATGGTTAAGGCGGAATAATGACTAAAATATGTTCATATATTATGATGTGGAAATAATTGATAACTTTTAAGCCATACTATGTTTTTAAAGATAATTTGCACAAACACATTTGTGTCTGTTTTGTCCAATATAGATCTGGCAATTATTTAAAGAGGGATAATCTTGAAAAAAATTAACCAAGGTGATTTCTTATATCTAGATGCTCGATTTTGGAATTTGAAATAGTAGATGCACCTCTTTACCTTTTTTACTTGGACAAAAACCTATGATGATTTTGTCCTGTGTGTAAATGTTATTTATTTAGCATAGACATTAAAGATAACTCTCTGGAAAATGACTTGACTAAGGCTCTCATGAAATTCAAAGTGCCATTTAGAACATGCACCAAATCGTCAAGTAAATCTGTCTAAATTTATATTTTAAATTATTACAAATTACACATCTTTGAGGAAAGAATATTATGAACAATAAAACATATTCTCTAGGTTGTAGAGGAAGGAATAAGCAGACAGAATCAACCACTAAAGGTAGTTTTTCAGATTGGTTGTTAGAATGTCATGTTTAGATGTTGGAGCAGATTAGAGCAGCATTCATGCCACTCGGAGCAACCAGACTTACAGCATAAGTATGTATGAGGAATTTCAAATCATCAGATGTTTGCTTGGCTAGGTTCTTTGTTTATTTGATATCAAATAGGTTTGTAGATGTTTATGGCATTTCTAATTGTAAGTAGAGACAAAATATTCATATACTCAGATATATGTTGTCTGCTTTAAACAATTTTTAAATTTTAAAAATGCATTAATGTCTTTTTATATCCATCAAGGGAAGGATGAAATGTTGAATTTGAAGACTAATTCAGTAAGAAGTCCTAGGGGTTTAACTGTACATACTACCTGAACTGGCTTTTCTGAGAGATGAATCAATAATGAAAAATGTCTGTTTTAAAAACTACCACGTGACTACTACTTTTGTTAGCTGAAAGCTGCAATAGAGAGTCTTCCAGGAATGTGAAAGTGACTAACTTGAAGATACAGTAACTAGAGAGTCAGAAAAGTTTTGTTTTAGACTTGATTTAATGTATTTTTATTTTTTCTTATACAAAATAGAGATAATGTTGCTAACTTCATGGGATATTTCAGGAAATGATATGAAAGTGTCTGGACATGTGCAGTAACCTCATGGGTTCTTTCACGGTCTTATAAATCTAAATAAAGATCTAATATTAATTTGGTTATCTAATAAGCAACAAACAACTTAATACATAGAACTTAGTAGACTGCACGGCCACATTCTATAATGTGATCACTAAGAACTTAATGTAGGATTTTAATAGTCATGTTTTTCTTAATTGTGGCAGAATTCAAACCCTAATTTTGTGATCTTTTTTGTTTGTTTGTTTGTTTTTTGTTTTGAGACGGAGTCTCGCTCTGTCGTCCAGGCTGGAGTGCAGTGGCACAATCTCAGCTCACTGCAAGCTCTGCCTCCCAAGTTCAAGCGATTCTTCTGCCTCAGCCTGCTGAGTAGTTGGGGCTACAGGCATGCACCACCATGCCCGGCTAATTTTTGTAGTTTTAGTAGATACGGGGTTTCACCATATTGGCCAGGCTGATCTCGAACTCCTGACCTTGTGATCCTCCCACCTTGGCCTCCCAAAGTGCTGGGATTACAGGTGTGAGCCACCGCACCTAACCTCTGTGATCTCTTAAATATATATGAAGTTTTATTTTTGAAATACCAAATTTCAAATGAAGTATAGGCATTTTGATGTATTTCAGTTAAATTCAACACAAAAGCAGTAAATTGTAGTGACTTCATTTTTTTCAACCACAAAATGAAGACAACAATGAAGAAAGCTAAAGTAAAACTCAGAATTGAAAAGTCTCTGTGCATCAATAATAAATACTAACTCCAGCATGGCCAGTGAACCTAGAGCCATTTAATGGATAGTGTTTGTCCTGTTGATTTAGCATGCATTGAAACAAGAAGCAAGAAGCAGATGAGCATCCATGGAAGAAAAAGTACTGGGAAAGAGGCTTGGCTTCAAAATGAAAGGCCATGTGTCCCATAAATGAATTTTGCCAGCCTCTATTCATTGCATAAAAATTGCTGTAGATGATAATGGATTTGCTGTCTAGAGCTAAGATAAATAGATCTGGATTCTAACCTCATCAGGTTACTTGTTTTGAGACCCCAGGTTCTTTACTCATCCTCCATCTTGATCAAATTTGCAGTGCCATATTTATTGTATGGCTTTACATTTTGATTTTAGTATTTGAACAAATTTCAGTGTTCAAGATTGCACATAGTAGGTGCTTCATAAACCCTTATTTAAGAATCTGGGAGTACCTGGACATACTTCTACAGTATGCTGGGAGTGTGGTTTCTCTTCAGGCCAAAGTGGAATTTTAGTTGATGGTTTGTGTGGAAGTTTAGAAATAACACTCAGAGCTGATATTTCTACAGATTTTCAAGTTTATCACTTTAATGAAAGTTCCTGGCTTCTTGTATTAAATATCCCCATAGTTTTCCTGATCAGTAAGAGGCCCCTCAGAGCAGGGTATACCTTACCATATCCACCATTAAAAGTTCTTAAGACTTCATCTTTTGTCCCTCTACCATTCATTGCCTCTTCCCTCTTGAAGCTGAAAGACTTTAGACACAAACAAAAAACATATTCTAGAAGTTGACAAAATTAAAGGTGTGCTATAGTGGTGATCTGGCACATTGTAATTGAGACTGAGAAAGGAGATGAATGACTTCCACAGAGGTCGATGGAGTTGAAGAGGGTCTCTAGGGAATGTTATAGTCAAGAGGTTTGTATGCAGAATGTGTGGGTTGAAGAGCTGTGCGGCTCCTGGTGAGAGGCACACTTATCTGGGATGCAGTCTGGGGAGTCCTGGCGAGGCAACTTCCACCTGCTGGAGGAGGGGCTGGGGCGGAGCTAAGATGCGGAGGAGGGTGACGCAGGAGCTCTCCAGTTCGCCCGCTCCTGGCCTGACCCCCACCAAGGCCCATACCGCAGTAGGCTCCTCGGGCTGCCCTTCGGTGAGTACAGCTTTGATGTCGGCTGGCCGCCTGCCGCCAACCCAAGATTTGGTATCGCCAGTGGGGGGAGGGCGTCTTGCTAAAATCCTTGAGGTGGAGGCTGGGGTCAGACAAAGGATGGGTAGGGGATTAGAATGTTTGGCTATCGGTAAGGGGAAGGGAGTACTGAGGGAGGAGATTGGGTAGTTCATCAAATCAGAGCGGCGTTTGCTGGGATGGAAGTGAAACAGACATCCTGCATTCAGAGTGGACAAGGGAAAGATGGAGATAGAGAGCCTCGTGCTTGCCTCCAGCCTTTTCCATCAGAATTGCAGATTTTGCTGTTAAACAGCTACTCTCAGCTCTTTGGAGAGCGAGGTTTTATATCTAGTGGCTAGAAAAGGCCTTTTCTTTGCAGAAAAAGAAAATTGGAGGGTATAAAAATTTTAGTTTCAGTAAAGGAAATGCACGATTTTGCCTCCTTCCAACTCTCCATCCCCCATCCTCAGTAGAATGATTAGAAGGAGGGTTTGCGCCAGTCATGGTGGCTCACGCCTGTAATCCTAGCGCTTTGGGAGGCTGAGGGGAGGAGGTGGATCACCTGAGCTCAGGAGTTCGAGACCAGCCTGATCAATATGGTGAAACACGGCCTCTATTAAAAATACAAAAATTAGCCGGGTTTGGTTGTGGGCGCCTGTAATTCCAGCTACTTGGGAGGCTGAGGCAGGAGAATCACTTGAACCCGGGAGGTGGAGGTTGCAGTGAGTGGAGATGGCGCCACTGCACTCCAGCGTGGGCAACAAGAGTGAAACTCTGTCTCAAAAAAAAAAAAAAAAAAAAAAAAGGGTTTGCAAGGCAGCTGCCTGAAGCATGCATCCAAACAGGTTAAGCAGCTGTGGGGTAAACTGCAAGGATAATGTTCACTTGTTTTGCAGACATACCCATAGAAACAAACATTTAGGACAGATTGACCCTCCCACCCCCAGGCTAGTTTTCTCCCTCTCACCACCACTGCCTTCCCAAATTCTAACCTCCAGAACTGTTAAGGCAATGTTACCAGCATAATAATAGCAATACAGGGGCTCATTCTGTGCCTGGCATTGTCCTAAACACTCTTAACATGTATGTGCACACACCCTCACAACAACCCTAAAAGGTAAATGCTTTAATTATCTCCGTTTTGCAGAGGAGGAAACTGAGCAAACATACCTCAGACTACCCTAGCAGATTGCAGGGCGGGATCTAAGCAACATTTTCCTTCCTTTCAGGATCTCAAACGTATTGGATGTTTGCTAAACTAAAATGTTTTCCTGCCATCACTCCCAACCTTCCTGAGCTTCTTGACCATTTGTGTCTTCCTGACTCCCTCCTGTTAGCCTTTTATTCCCTGAAACTGGGAAAACCCAAGATGCCACTATCTCTTTCTCAAAATTTAAGCGAGTTTGGTTTATTTGTTTTAGTAAGCGAGGGAGAGAGTGATGAAGTTAGGAGTAATGCAGAGCTTTCAGGGAGCTACAAGGATAAAAATTATGAGTGAGAACGGCCATTCCAGCCTAGCTTTCTCAAGAATGCAAATAGAGGGAATTGGATACCTGCAACTGTTTTGTTTAATACCTTTCTGCAATGATGTCCTGCCTGTTCTGCCTAGCATGGAAACTTAAGACAAAAGCAACCTCCTAAGGATTTTTTATTACAACCCCTTTCTGGGTGGTCCTTGAACCACAACCTGGAGTGGGTGCATCATTATAATTGTATTATCACAATTGCCGATTGTAGCCTATCAGTATACATTTGGTCTTTTATCTGCAGGTTAACAATGGTCTCCAGGATGGTCTCTACCATGCTATCTGGCCTACTGTTTTGGCTGGCATCTGGATGGACTCCAGCATTTGCTTACAGCCCCCGGACCCCTGACCGGGTCTCAGAAACAGATATCCAGAGGCTGCTTCATGGCGTTATGGAGCAACTGGGCATAGCCAGGCCCCGAGTGGAATATCCAGCTCACCAGGCCATGAATCTTGTGGGCCCCCAGAGCATTGAAGGTATTTACTGTGTTCTGATGGTTTGAAGTTTCCGTTAGCATTTTAAATAATATATTTGCACACTTCTCCGCACAACAACCTTATAAGTAGATGCTTTTATTATCCTATTTTTTTTCAGAGGAGGAAGCTAATTTTTAAGAGACTACTTTCTCATGGTTTTCCCTTTCTTCTTCTACACAGTGTCTACATACTTACATATACGCACCCACATGAGAATATAAGTCCTGTGAGAGCAGGGACCTTATCTATCTAATTCATAGCTGTAGCCCTAGCACCTAGCACAATGTCTGGTACATAATAGATGCTCAATTAATGTTTGTTGAATGAATGAAGGAGCATCTAGTGTTATCACTAAAGAAAGATTGGAACCCAGACCTGATGTTTTCTCCTCACTGCTCATCTTAGGGAAATTGTGTCATCAGATAGCTGCCTTTTGAGTCAATGCCAGCCAGTACTTGTAAAAAAGCTTCAAAATGTAGAACCTACAGGATCTGACTTGATTCCTAGGCATGACTCCAGTATACCCAAGAGGAGACAAAAGAGGTACTGACATTATTTATGCTGAAAGCTTTTGAAAATATTTAAAAATATAACAATTTTATTAAATAATAAATTAAGAATAATTAAATTGTTTTAAGGTGGCAAGACCATTTTCCCCCTGAAGTTTTCCAAGTTTCTGGCAATGTGGTCATAATACTTGTATTAGAAAGCAGTACCTCATTTGTTTGTTTTTTAATGATTTGTTTATAAAGAGAATCTAGCTCCTGTGAGCTGGTGATGCAGCATTAGACAGATTCCTTATTTCCATGCCCTGCTTTTTATCCTCTGATTCTAATGATCTCCTTCTCCACTAAGGCAGAATCCTAAAGAAGTATCATGGTTAATTTAAGTTAAATCCAAGGGAGCATTTCCTTATAGTTCAAGGATTTGCCCATGGAGTGGGTCCGAAGGAAAATGAGAATTATCTCTAAAAGCTTACCAACCAAATGCTGTTTGTTCCCTACAGATTATGCACTATTTTGCCTGAGTCTGTGATTTTCTAAAAATGCTATCTGCCCCAGGGTTCTGTGAATGCCATGAATATTGTTGATATATGATTCTCATTTCTGTTTTGTTACCCATAGTTTTAAGCCATTGAGTAAAACTAATTCGGTGAGATTGTAGTCTGTTTGGTTGACATTTGATTTCAGGAGTGGATTAACACAAATGCGTTGAATTGGCAAGCATGCAAAGCTAGCACATGGCTTGACTTAGAACAAATCCGACACAGCTTCCTGTCATCCTTTTTGGGGAGAATCTCAGTCCTTCTCAGCATCTGTCACCTGTTACTTCAAGCACACCTATATATTTCAGGCCAGCTCTTTTGAGACAAACAATAAATATCTACCTTTTTAAGGCAGGAAGTGCTTGGTTATTCACCTAAGCTGTTGTCTTGGAGCTCTCTGAGTTTCCACTAATACCTGAGGCCTGATCAGCTGTGCTGGAAAAGAAACAGCCACTCCCAGGGCATCAAAAGCCTCTGTTTATCCAGAGACTCCATTCCCTCCAGTATCCAACTATTTAGTACCCACTATATACCAGGCACTAGGCAGGAGACTGGTGCAGCTCTGCCCTAAAGATTCACAGTCTGAGTGGAGAGGGAAGCGGAGATATACATCAAAAGTTATGACAGTGCATCCCAGCAAGTGTTTTGATAGATGTAGACACAAGCTGCTGCCGTGGAAGCAAAGAGGAGTAATTTAGTCTGCTTAGGAGTGGATGGGGTGGCTATAAGGAAATGCTGCTTTGAAGAAGCAACATTTGACCTGGGTTTTGAAGTTTGAGTAAGAGTTCATCAGGGAACCATAAGTGTAAAGGCATGGAGGTACAACTATTATGTACCCACAAAAACTAAAAAAAAAAAAGGCATAGAGACATGAAAGATCATGGATTAGGACAATTCAGAATTAAAAACTCTGTTTCCCTTATTACCCTTAGAATAATGTGCTAACATAGCAATTTTTTTGTTTTTGAGATGGAGTCTCACTCTGTCACCCAGGCTGGACTGCAGTGGTGTGATCTCAGCTCACTGCAAGCTCCCCCTCCCGGGCTCACGCCATTCTCCTGCCTCAGCCTCCCGAGTAGCTGGGACTACAGGCGCCTGCCACCATGCCCGGCTAATTTTTTGTATTTTATTAGAGACGGGGTTCCACCGTGTTAGCCAGGATGGTCTTGATCTCCTGACCTTGTGATCCGCCCACCTCGGCCTCCCAAAGTGCTGGGATCACAGGCGTGAGCCACCGCGCCCGGCCTAACATAGCAATCTTAAGTCTCCCCTATCAGTGTCTGTGGAAGGGATGAATACTGACTTGAATTTTAGTTTTCTATTACTGTATAACAAATTACCACAAATTTAGCAGTTTCACACAGCATTCATTTATTATTTGAGTTTTCCACTGCTCAGGAGTTTGGTGCAGATTAGTGTTCAGGTGCTGACCAGAGGTGTCATCTTGGCTGCAGCTTGGGTCCTCTTCCAAGCTCGTTAAGGCTGTTGGCAGAATTCCATTTGAATTATATTGTAGGACTGAGTTCCCTTTCTCTTGCTGGCTATCAGCCAGCCAAAGCCCCTCTCAGCAATTAGAGGCCGCCTCAGGTTGTAAGCCACATGCCTTCTCATAGCTGGAAGGAGAATATGTCTTTAATCTTCTGATTATAATGTAATATGATTCTGGGAGTAACTATCCCATGACCTTTTTCATATAACAAGGGACTGATATCTCATTATATTCCCAGCAGGTGGGAATCTTGGGAGTCATCGTAGAATTGTCCACTATAGCTAGGATGAAAACTAACAAAGAGACTAGTCCAAAGATACTTGCGGCAAAAACAACAAAATAAGAAGCCTGGGTTTTTTCCAGTCTGGGACCTTGACATTGAATTTGTTGGGTGGTCTGATCATTTATTCATGTGAGTTAGTTATTGTTTCACCTCATCCATTTATTTGCATTATCTTTGCTCACACTCCCTGATGCTGATTCCCTTTGACAGATACATGGAGTATCTTCCATACCCTTCCAACATTGATTTTAGGATTTTATTATGAAGAACCAAGTTGGGAAAGTTTATTTTTAATTGTTACAGAAAGAATACACATAATATATTATCATATTTTATGGTAATACTGTATTCTGGTGTGAATTTCAAATACATTTAACATGGTGCTTATGAGCACAAACCATTGTCAGAGACACCCGAATTTGAATGCCAGCTTCATCATTTATTACTAATGTGACCTTGGACAAGTTACTTAACTCCTATAACCTTCTATTTAGCTTAGGGGTAGGATTTAAATTCACTTGCTTGTAAGCAGGTAATGTTCCAGTCCAGAGAAGCAAAAATAAAGTTTTAGCACGGATAACTGTACTACGATGAAATCATTTCTAAACGAATCATCATCATCATCACTTTAGATAATTACTGGATGTTAAGTTCCTTGCAGGCAGAGTTGTTCACTGCCCAACACATGGTACATAGAAGACAAATATCTATCTTGTCTACTTAAATAAATTAATTGTATGATCAATGGATCTTAACAAATGTGTATATTTGCTCTCAAATATAGAATTATAAATTGGCCTTTTAGTATAGGAATATAGTATCAGTATAAATTAATAATGTTAGGTCAGTGAAGTATCATATATCCCATTAAAAAAACATTTCTTCTTTGATTCCATATCCCTTCTAGTTACTGTTCCAATTTTCTGCTGCCTTTCACAGCAACCTTTCCTCACATGCCAATTGTACTTCTTCACCTCTCATTCTCTCCTGGTCCATTGTAGCCCACTGTTCTCACCACTCATTCATCAAACCAACTAGTATTTATTGAGTGCCAGGCACTGTTTTAGGTACTGAGGAAATAAACGTGAACAGCAAAGTAGCAGGGCGAGGAAATGTAGTCCTTAAATAAACAAATAAGTATTGGGCTTTCCTTTTTTCCTTTTTTTCTTTACCCATTTGTTAGTTTCGTTTACAGGTTTCTCTGGCGGCCTTTAAATGTTAAGTTCTCCAGGGCTCAGTGCTGGGTCCACTTCTCTTATTTCCGTCAATTCTCTATCTACTTCATCTCATTCATTCTCTTGACTCTCAATCCATTTCTTGGCTGGTGACTCTGGTGTTTGCATTTCAGCCCACATTTCTTTCTTGCATATCCACAGGTTTACACTAATTGCTAAATTGCCAGGTTTCAATCCTGATTTCTCAAACCACCACCTTTCCCAACCTGTTTATGTCAGTCTTTTCTGTCTAAATGAGTAGTGCCCCTACTTAGCCATATATGCAAAGTAAATACCTACAGTAATCCTTGATTTTCTCCATCACACTTCATGCCTCAATTTTAAGTAATTTATTGCATTTTTATCTCTCAAATCCATCTGCAATTTGCCTGTCTGCTTCTCTCTACCTCTACTCCAAACACCCTGGTCCAAGATACCATCGTGTCTGGCATGGAGTTTTGAAATCGCCTCCTAACTCATCTTCCTGTTTCTATTCTTGATCCCTTTTCGATTGTTCTTCACAGGAAGGGCAGAGTTAAACTTGAAAAGTTTAAACCATATTAGTGTCATCTCCATAGTTACAATTCCATTGGTGGCTTCCCATCGTACCCTGAATAAAAATAACCCTTCTTGCCATGACTACGAGGATCCACAGCTCCAGTCAATCGTACCCCCTACTTTGTTCCACGCACTCTGGCCCTGAGTCACACTGGCCTCTTCCCACCTCAAGGCTATCAACACAGGCTGTTCCTCCCACTCCTTGTGTAGTGAGTTTCAAAGTCACCCACTCAGAGAGGGCTGCCTGACTGCACTGTCTGAGTAGCACCCCCTCCATTCCCTGTTGCAGTGTCTTTTTTTTTTTTGAGACGAAGTCTCACTCTGTTGCCCAGGCTGGAGTGCGGTGGCGCAATCTCGGCTCACTGCAAGCTCCGCCTCCCGGGTTCACGCCATTCTCCTGCCTCAGCCTCTCCGAGTAGCTGGGACTACAGGCGCCCGCCACCACGCCCGGCTAATTTTTTGTGTTTTTAGTAGAGACGGGGTTTCACCGTGTTAGCCAGGATGGTCTCCATCTCCTGACCTCGTGATCCTCCCGCCTCGGCCTCCCAAAGTGCTGGGATTACAGGCGTGAGCCACCGTGTCCAGCCTTTTTTTTTTTAAGCTCCATAGCATTTTTTGTCATTTATAATCATTGTTTGTTTTCTTGCTTATTGTTTATCTCTCCACTGGAATGTAAGCTCCATGAGGCTATATCTGTTTATTAACTGCATTATATTCCAGGCACATAGTAAGCATTCAGTAAATATTTGAGGAATTAATATACACTATCAAGGGGAAATAAATATACCTAATGGCAATAAGTATGTAAATACTGTTTTACATCTGGATCTGTCAAGACTTTCTGCCTTTTAGTCCAAGGAAAATATTCCATTTCTATTCTGTGTTTTTAAAAATCTCTGCCTAGAAGTTCTTGCCATGAGCTTAATGATAATATGCTGAGCAAAAATGTCTGTTATCTAGAATTGACTCTGACTGTGATCACCATGGTGCGAGGTTTGTGCCCTTTGTACGTCGCCTACCAAGGAGCTAGAAGGACTTTTTGCAGTCCTGGGACTAAACCAGCAGAGGGCCAACTAGACTAGAAGTTTATTTTGGAAGATTCCTGAACCCGGGTAGCCAGCCTCTTGGTCGTTAATAGCTTTAAGTGGTCACTGGGGTAGAAGCATTTGCCAAAACATCCAGAGAGGATTGGGGGTTATGTTTAACTTCTCCATGGGCGCCTTAAAAACAGCTTGGTAAGGAGCATCTTTCAAATGTGTAAATTCTTAGTCCAAAGCAAACAAAAACATAAAGACAAACAGGGACCTACTTGGTATTACATGAAGAAAAGAGTGTGTATGTTTATGGCAGAGAACTCAGGTTGAGCCGTAGCCATACTATTTTCTAGCTATATGTAATCTTAGCAACTTTCTAAGCATAGTTCTCTCAAATAAAATGGGCCCAAATAAAATGGGCTTGTCTGGTTCAAGTTGGTGTTTGAAAAATAAAAATAAAATAAAATGGGGTTTCCAGCCTACTCTTACATGCAATCAGTGGGTGCCGTTAGTAACTGAATCGCAGGCCTTCCTCCTCTCACTTTGTGGATTATCAACAACATGTTTTCAATCTTTAATGGCTTACCCCGATCTTATTTATTTATTTATTTATTGAGACGGAGTCTCGCTCTTTCACCCAGGCTGGAGTGCAGTGGCAGGATCTCAGCTCACTGCAAGCTCCGCCTCCCAGGTTCATGCCATTCTCCTGCCTCAGCCTCCCAAGTAGCTGGGACTACAGGTGCATGCCACCATACCCGGCTAATTTTTTTTTTTTGTATTTTTAGTAGAGATGGGGCTTCACCGTGTTAGCCAGGATGGTCTCGATCTCCTGGCCTCGTGATCCGCCCATCTCGGCCTCCCAAAGTGCTGGGATTGCAGGCGTGAGCCACCACGCCTGGCGCCCCAGTCTTATTTTTGATTACTCATCAGTTAGCAATACAGTTCAGATATGCTTCAGTGCACCATGTATTTCAGCAGTAACCGTCTTCTCCCAAGCCCACGGTTACTCACTGGTCTCCAAGACATAGCTAAATGGCTACTGTTGTTGTATTATCCCCAGAAACAAATAAAGCCACCAACTGTCCAGGGGACTGATTCGGAGAACCATGTGCTGTGAGACGGGAGCTCTTGGGAGTCAGAGCTGGTTGTGCCAGCTGACACTGATGATAGCCTTGGATGGCCTTGGATGAATCCAACCAGAAAATGTGCTTTCGTTTTCAGAACATTAACAGCCGCAGGTAAAAGATGGGCTCCTCAGTGCCAGCTGTTCATTTTCCCCACACAGTTCTAGGCCACCAGCTATCTAGCACTGTGATAACACCAGGTATCTAGCCATTAAGATAGAAATGTATAAACATTAGCATTTGATGGCTCTGAGTAATTTTAAATCCATATTGCCAAACATTAAAATACCCACGTTCTGCCAGGCGCAATGGCTCACGCCTGTAATCCCAGAACTTTGGGAGGCCGAGGCGGGCGGATCACCTGAGGTCAGAAGTTTGAGACCAGCCTGGCTAACATGTTGAAACCCCATTTCTACTAAAAATACAAAAAATTAGCTGGGCATTGTGGCACGCACCTGTAATCCCAGCTACTCGGGAGGCTGAGGCAGGAGAATCGCTGGAACCCTAAAGGCAGAGATTGCAGTGAGCCAAGATTGCCCATTGCACTCTAGCGTGGGCAACAAGAGTGAAACTCCATCTCAGAAAAAAAAATAAAATAAAATACGTTCTTTTTTATAACACTGACTGTTGGACTTCAAATTTTTCACTTAGATATAGAGACTCAAGGTTATTTTCTTAATAAATATCAAGTGGAGAAAGAGTCTTGTGGATGATAGGCTACTTGAAGAGGCAGATCATAGGAGCCTCTACTCTGCCAAGCTTTGGCCTTCGTAAAGGAGCTGCAGTGCCTCCACTTTGCCACAGGGTGGCAATAGTTGCTTCCCATTTGAGGATGGCAGGCTGAAGCAAACCTTGAACAGTAGGGGACTCTTGGCTTCTGGCTAGTCTCTCTCTGCAGCTGGAGAAAGCAGTGCAGCTGACTCTTATATATCTTGACTAAAATCTGTTTCTAGATTATCCTCACCCTGGAGGAACCAATGAGAACATTGGTTTTGTAGGCCATCTATGAATGGACTAGGACCCCCCCATTGGGCCCATGCCTTTGAGGTTGTTGCATTTTGTTCACCTTGAACTTCAATCCTTAAAGTCTCTGGATGATTTTCAGTTTTCTCTGTTGAGCAAGTGCATGGATAGTAATGAGAAATTCAAAAGAAACAGGGGGAGGTTCTTTTTGGGAGGGGGAAAAGGATAGGAAAGATGAACATGATGACATGTTTGTGTGTGTTTATGGTGTCCTGGGTATCCAGAAGGCACTTAGATGTATATGGCACAGGAGAGATGTCTGGGAAAAGGAAGGGTTTCAGAGTCATCCCCGTGTTAGTGGTGGCTGATACTGTAGGAGTGGATGGGGTCACCCTGGGTGGATATTGAGAACAACAGGGCACCTAAGACAAAGGCCAGGTAGATGAAGAAGAATCCACAAAGTAAACTGGGATAAATCGGCCAGAAAGGAGAAGAACCAGAAAGATAGAGTGTAATGAAAACAAGGAAATAGTGTTCTGAGAAGGGGCAGTGGTTACCACTGTCAGGATCAGCAGAGAGGTCACATGAAATAGTAAAAACCACTGGGTGTCAAGTGTTCACTGGGGGTAGCAACACAGAAGTTACTACTTTGTGGAGGCTTTGGGCAGAGTCGGCTCTGGGGAGTATTGGGGGCCCACCATACCTGCAGGGCATTGAGGGAATAAACAAGGAAGAAGATACAACGTATAAATGTGTTCCCAGAATGTCAGGTAAAGGGGAGATGAGTAATAGCTGTGGAAGGATTGGGGGAAGGGTGAATGATTTAGAGCTGAGGACGGTTTCTGTTAAGGTTGTTTTAGGATGTAAGAAATTGAACTTGCTGAAGTGCTAATTGCCAAGAACCAGCAGAGAGGGAGAGTTGAAGATGTGGGATGGGGAGCAGCAACTGAGGAGGTGGGAGAGGATGCGGACTGGAGCACAGGTGTTGGCCTGCTTCTTAGGTCTTTCCTTCCTCTGTTGGGGAAAAAGGAAAATGGCAAAGGTGTGCTGGGATACAGAGCTTTGGAGGTTTTGGTCTCAGGTGTTTGCAAGCCCTGTACTAATTCTAGCCACCTTCTCAATTAAAATAAGAATACAAGAATGAAATGCAGTCTCCGAAATCTCTTTTCTTTGCCAGCTTATACATTTATACACTTCACTGATATGTCTTTTGATGTTTTAAAATTTTGGACAGCACTATTTTTAACTTTTACGACTGTAACTATTAGTTATTTACTAGTTATAGTATAAACTTTTAATATTTACTTTTTATAACTCCTAGATGTCTTGTAGATCAAAAGATCTAAAGTGTCATCTTTGTCTATTTTATATCTTGTTTAATAGTAATAAATATTTTAGTGAAGCATAAACCTAGAACAAAAATAGAAAATAATCTTGATAGGGTGTTGGGGAATTTTATGTGAACACTTCATGTGTCTTTGAAATAGTACAGTGTAAAAAATTAGCACAGTCTTATTGCATGCACAAAATGTGAAATAATGTGAATCTTCCCCAAATAACAATTTGTCAAGAATCACAATTTCAAAGTAGTAGGCTTAGTAATTCTAAACAATGATCAGTAGAATTTGTCATCATCCTCAATTAGGATTGTTCTTGAATTTTGTGAATTTTCAATCATGAGTGAGATCTTTAGTCCATTCCTTAAATAAAATGTAACTATCTTAGAATGTCAAAGAGGGACACAGAAAACCAGATAACAACTCCTGAAATTAAGTTTACTATATGGCAACTACTAATTGCACTGCCAGTTGTCTGACTGTAGAATAATCCTTGTGAAATATTCACTTCTATATGGGTTGGAGCCTGGGCAAGTCTGAGCCCCAGTGTATTTTCATGGACGTCACTAAAACCAGATGTAAATCCTGGGTTCTCTAAAGAAACGGACAAACAGAACCAATAGAATGTATAGAGAGACAGAGAGATAGTTATTTTAAAGAGTTGGCTCATATAAATGTGGGGGCTGGCAAATTGAAAATTTGTAAGACAGACTGGAGACTTGGGCAAGAGTTGATAATTTTGAGTCTGAAGACAGTCCAGAGGCCGAATTCTTTCCTTTTCAGAGGACCTCAGTCTTTTCTCTTAAGGTCTTCAACTGATTGGATGAAGTCGACCCACATTATAGAGAGTAATCTGCTTTTCTTAAAGTCCACTGATTTAAATATTACTCACTTTAATACCTTCACAGAAAAATCTAGTGTTGGCTTATGATCACACAACTGGGTACTATAACTTAGGCAGTCTGACACATGAAATTAATAGGGTGTTGGGGATAAAATTAACTAACAGTTGTCATCAAGCCCCCATTTTCTAAGGAAAATTATTATAATCCACGTAAATATGGTATTTTGTTTTTGAATCTCTCTCTAATAGAGTCTGGGTCTCAAATTGTCTTCATGCACAGTGTCATGCTTACCCTCACAATCACTTACTGGAGGCAGGCAAGGAGGTGAGTATTCCTTGCCACCTTTTACAAATGTGGAAAAAGAAACTCAGAGATGAGACTTATCTAGGGATACAGCTTGTCTTCTGGTCTGTTCAGGCTGCTATAACAAAAATTCCACAGACTAGGTGGCTTAAATAACAAAGATTTATTTCACAGTTCTGGAGGCTGGGAAGTCAAAACCAAGGTGCTGGCAAGATTCCATGCCTGGGGAGAGACTGCTTCATAGGTGACTGTCTTTTACTGTGTTCACATGGCAGAAGAAATGAGAGAGCTCTCTGGGGCCTCTTTTATTACCATCACATTGGGGATTAGGCTTCAACATGTAAATTTTAAGGGGAACACAAACATTCCATCCATAGCCCAGCTAGTATTTGTGGGATCAGAGCCTGAGCTGGACCTGGTGTTTTCCTCTTTTGTCTGTCCAGCACATCACACTGCTTCTTTGGCTAGTTGATCTAGTTGATTATAGGTACTGTACAGATGCAGAAAGGGTTAAACCTTGACCACAAGGTTTATCCTTAAGGATGATCCTCACTCCTGGGCTCATTGTTGATACTTCTTTGTATTTGCTTCTTTAGCCTCATTGTGAATTGGCATTGATGATGAGGAATGGCTTGCCTTCCTCACTAGACTATGAGATTTGCAAATGCGCACACAATATCTGCCTCGCTTTTTGTGTCTGTAGTGCCTAGACAAGGCCAGGCAAATAACACCCACTAAATATTTGTTGAAACAACCTCGCCAGATTTGCTCCCTTGAAACAGCCATTGACCTCTGAGACACCAGCAAGTGGGACTCGTGTTATTCCAGTCAAGATTATCCAGCCTTCACAACATGTAAATATATCTGGAGCATTTTGACGGTAATAACCTAAAAGTCACTGGCTTTTCTCACACTTGGTCACTTAGGACTGCAATTTCCTGGAAAGTGCTCTAAATATTTCTGGAGATCGCTGGGCATGGTGGCTCATGCCTGTAATACCAGCACTTTGGGAGGCTGAGGCGGGCAGATCACAAGGTCAGGAGATCGAGACCATCCTGGCTAACACGGTGAAACCCCGTCTCTACTAAAAATACAAAAAATTAGCCGGGCATAGTGGCAGGCGCCTGTAGTCCCAGCTACTCAACGAGACTGAGGCAGGAGAATGGCGTGAACCCAGGAGGTGGAGCTTGCAGTGAGCCGAGATTGCGCCACTGCACTCCAGCCTGGGCGACAGAGCGAGACTCCATCTCAAAAAAAAAAAAAAAAAAAAAATTTCTGGAGAGTGTAGAGATTACACCATATATGATCCTGAGCATAATGAACTGGTCCACTTCCATGGGAACATTCCCTTTTCCCTTTTCCTCCCTTGTCCCTTATTCGGACCACCATGCCTTCAGTATGTTGTCCCCCCTTACAGTGGTGGGTGCCCCATTAGCAGCCTCAGGGTTTCTTTGTAGTGGGTGTAATTGGAGGGCAATGGAATCCCTCAGTGTATGGTATGTCCCCCAGATTCATATGTTGATGCCTAATCCCCACTGCAATAGTATTAAAAGATAGGGTCTTTGGGGGTGATTAGGCAATGAGGGCTTCACCCTTACAAATGGGATCCATGCCCTTATGAAAGAGGCCAGAGGGAGCTCGTTTGCCCTTTCCACCACGGGAGAACACAGTGAGAAGGAGCCACTATGAGGAACAGGCCCTCACCAGACACAGAATCTGCAGGCACTTTGATCTTGGACTTCCCAGCCCCCACAACTGTGAGCAATAAATTTCAGCTGTTTGCAAATCACTTGGTCTAAAGCATTTTTTTACAGCAGCCTGAATGGACCAAGACAGTGTGCCTTGACATCCCTAAATACTAGAGAGTTTTTAGGGAAACATAGCTTTATTTTTTTTGCCCCTCTGCCCCACAACTTTCTGTAGGATTCACATGGGGGTGTTGGACATGGAGACAAAGTTAAGCACTGGGAACCATAGGTTCTAAAAAATCCAATGAGACGATAATGTGAAGCTAAGAGTAAACACAGAAGTAGAAACACCCTCCCTCCCTCCCTCCTTCCCTCCCTTCTTCCTTCCTTCCTTCCTTCCTTCCTTCCTTCCTTCCTTCCTTCCTTTCCTTCCTTCCTTCCTTCCTTCCTTCCTTCCTTCCTTCCTTCCTTCCCTCCCTCCTTCCCTCCCTCCCTCCTTCCTTTTCTTTCTTTTCTTTCTTTTCTTCCCTTTCTTCCCTCTGTTGCCCAGGCTGGAGTACAGCCGGCTCGCCGCAGACTCCCTGCCTCCGGCTCCCATGATTCTCCTGCCTCGGCCTGCGGGCTACCTGGGATTGCGGCCGCACACCACCACCCCTCCCTGGTTTTTGTCCTTTGGCTAGAGGCGTGGTTTCGCCATGTTGCCCAGGCTGGTTTCCAGCTCCTGACCTCGAGTGGTCTGCCCGCCTCGGCCTCCCGAGGTGCTGGGACTGCAGACGGAGTCTCGCTCACTCGGTGCTGGGTGTTGCCTGGGCTGGAGTGCGGTGACATGGTCTTGGCTCGCTGCAGCCTCTGCCTCCCAGCTGCCTGCCTTGGCCTCCCAGGGTGCTGGGATTGCAGCCTCTGCCCCGCCGCCCCGTCAGGGAGGTGGAGAGCGTCTCTGCCTGGCCGCCTATCGTCTGGGATGTGAGGAGTGCCTCTGCCCGGCCGCCCCGTCTGGGAGGTGAGGAGTGCCTCTGCCCGGCCGCCACCCCGTCTAGGAAGTGAGGAGCGCCTCTGCCAGGCCGCCCATCGTCTGGGAAGTGAGGAGCGCCTCTGCCCGGCCGCCCCGTCTGGGAAGAAGTGAGGAGTGCCTCTGCCCGGCCGCCCCATCTGGGAAGTGAGGAGCGCCTCTGCCCGGCCACCCCGTCTGGGAAGAAGTGAGGAGGGCCTCTGCCCGGCCGCCCCGTCTAGGAAGAAGTGAGGAGCGCCTCTGCCCGGCCGCCCCGTCTGGGAAGAAGTGAGGAGTGCCTCTGCCCGGCCAGCCCATCTGGGAAGAAGTGAGGAGCGCCTCTGCCCGGCCGCCCCGTCTGGGATGTGGGGAGCGCCTCTGCCCAGCCGCCCCGTCTGGGAGGTCTACCACGGAGGCCAGACGCAATGTGGGGGCTGGACGTGGTGGCTCACGCCTGTAGTCCCAGCTCTCTGGGAGGCCAAGGCGGGTTGATCACTTGAGGCTAGGAGTTCGAGACCAGCCTGGCCAACATGGCGAAACGTGAAAAATACAACAGACCAACCAACCAACCAACCCAGCGACAACAAAACAGGTCTACCCTGGAGTCATATTCTAATTTTTTCTATTTTCCTCCCTTTCTGATCCTTTATCCCACTTTCTTTTTCTTCCTCTTCCTTCTCCTTCTTCTTTGTCAAATAGAGGATTGAGTTATTATTGATCCATACAAAGTCCCTCTCTCATTTATTTTCTTTAATTCCCACCCCCCATTTCTATTCCCCGTCTTCCCATGTGCAACCTTCCTAATATATTTGATATGCATCTTTTTGTTTGTATGTATTTTTAGAAAATGTTTATTGTTTTGTGTGCAGAAAAAAATTAATTAAAAAAAAAGAAATATAAAAAAAATCCCAACCTTTCCATTGACCACTAAGGCATTATTTATTGCCTGGTGCCTTGCGGTTAGCAAGCCAGACTCCTCTTTCCTTCAGTCTGAGCTTTCTCCTGGAGGTTTCTAAGTTCCTCATGCAAATAGGCTTCTGGCAGATGTCCTCCCAGACGTATCTGTCCAAAACTCAGAGTGTTCAAGCTGGGACCTTGTTTCATGTCATCTGGAAAAAGGGGGAGGCAACAGGAAGCATGCTGAGTCACCAGGGAAGCCACAATCAACAATTTCCCACAGGTAATTGACAAAGGGGATCAGGCACATGTAGGAAGTGGAATTGTGGTAACTAAATTTTATATATTTTATGGTTTGCAGAAATACTTTTCTATATTCTGTCTCATTTGATACAGCCTTTAAAAAGGTTAAAAATGTTTAACATTGCCCACAATCACACCGCTTAAGCTTTACGAGTTAAATGTCTTGTTGGCAGGACAGCTGTGTTAGTTTAAATGCATCTCCCCAACCAGCTGTCTTCTATCCTGGTAGACTAGTACAATCTTGTGATATTTAGCTGAGAAACTATAATGATGCTGGGAGTCGTGGTAAACCACATGTGGATTTGGGTGGATGGTGTTTCAGAGGCGTGCCGCTTCGGGAAGCAAATGTTCTGACAAACTGCCCTCTTGGAACCAATTGGCGCAAATACCTTGGGCACCACAGTTCGTAAAGAGAACTATTGAAGGCGGCTGGAAGGGTTTAGCAGACCACAGCTTCGCACCGCAAATATAACTGAGCGTGCACTTTTGACCATGGTGTGCTGTGTGATGTTAGTAGAGGAAGGGGCACTGGCGGTGGAGGCTGGGGGGACTGAGTTTGTACAGCATAGCAGGAACAGCACTGAGGCAGGATGCCCAGGGGTTCTAGTCCTAGCTCATACCAGCTGCGTGGCACTGAACAAGTCCCTTCAGTTCCGCAAAGTTTAGCTTCCCAATCTAAAAATGGAGATAAACTGTCCAATCCATCTCACAGGGTTGATAGGGCAGTCAAATTAAATAATATATATAAACGTATTTTGGAAAGTATAAAATGGTACACAGGTGCAAAGCATCATTCTCATGGTCCTTAATTCTTTCATCTTCCTATATATATATTTCCAGGTGTAAGTGGCTTTGGGATTGGAAGATAGTCATATCTTTCAATCTTAGGTTCCCTGTGTCCTTCACGTGGTCTCAGAAAACTGCCCCCAGTAGTTGCATGTTAAACTTTGCCAGAATCAGTTTCCCACCTGGCCTCAAGTGCTCTGCTCTGTATTGGTGTTGACCTTAGGTATGAGAAACATGTGACTCTAACGAGGATGGATGCTTTCTAAAAACTCATAAATAGCAACTTTTTCACACTGAAATTTGCTCTGTTCCATTCTTGCCCTTGTGACTTTACAGATGTTGTACTCTGCCATGAAATAGGTTATAGAAGCAGGTTTAAAGTGAAGGAGACTATGATTCAGCTGCCAAACCAAAAGTGAAACCTGTCCATGTGGATATAACAGATGTCAGAGGAAGAAATTGAAAGGCTTGCTCTCTGTGGTTTGAGAACACACTGTCCTCTTGTGGGCGTCTCTGGCAGCCCATGATCGGTACACTTCCTTGAACCAAATAGCCTATCAAAATATTACCTAATACATTTCTACTTTTATTTACTCAATGAGTAATTACTGAGTGCCTACTACATGCCAGGAACTGTGGCCTTGATATGTTTCAAAACCCATAAACATGCATCTAACTTATTTATATAGGATCTCCATCAGGCACTGTTTCTTTTAACCTTTCCAATGAAGGTTAAACTCTGACCAGAAAATCAGGGATGGAACAGAATTAGACTGCTTTTCCCCTTACTTTCCCACTCCCTTACAGCATGTTCCATTGGTACTTGAGTCTAGAGGCATCCAGAGGTGTAAGAATAACCAAACACAACAAAGACTAGGAGTAACGAAGTGTTTTCATGCAGTGCCTCACCCCAGTGAGGTGGGCTGGCTAAAAGGATGTGATACAAACTGATAACCAGAGAATGGCAAAGAGGAGTAGCTGGACCTGTCCGTCATCTCTTTTCATGACTGACAGCCCTTGTTTAAGGAATTTGAAGTCCAGGTGGGTGAAAGGGACATCAAACTTAAAAAGCACAGCTGCAACCTACTAGATAGAAGCTGAGAACCCTGTATGTGGATCAGACAGTCACTACTGGAGTTCAGGAGAGGGATAAGGCATTGGCCCCCAGAGAAGATGTCACAGATCAAACTTGAGCTAGACTTCCTTGAGGAGGGGTAGGATGTAGATGATAAAGATTCAGCTTTAGGCAGTAAGAAGTGAAAAGAAACATACTTTTTAACCGATGTGTGTCGAGTGGAGGGTGGTTATGGGGAAGGGAGGGTGGCAGGGAAGGCTAGATGCATTTAAGGCTGTCGCCAAGTTTTTCTGTGTAAAGAGCATCTGGGCACAGTGACACATGGTCTATATTACTCAGGGCCCTAAGCTCGCCTGGGGAGCTCCAGCCTCCCTTCTGCACCTTGCCCGCAGAATGTTCTGTAACACTTCTCTGTCCTTGCAGATATATAGGCTGCCCCAAATCTAGCAATACCCTCGATGGCGGCAGGGGTAGTAGCACTGGCATTGGATGGGACGGTGGGTTGGATATTTCCCTTTATATTGGTCAAATACATGCACAGATGGCACCAACACCACTGGGATCTCTGGAGATGAAGGTAGGTATTTCTTCAGTCATTCAGCACTTAACAACTGTCAGAGAGGGCCGGGCATGGTGGCTCATGCCCGTAATCCCAGCACTTTGGGAGGCCAAGGTGGGTGGATCACGAGGTCAGGAGATCGAGACCATCCTGGCTAACACGGTGAAACCCTGTCTCTACTAAAAATACAAAAAATTAGCTGGGTGTGGTGGTGGGCACCTGTAGTCCCAGCTACTTGGGAGACTGAGGCAGGAGAATGGCGTGAACCTGGGAGGCGGAGCTGGCAGTGAGCCGAGATCATGCCACTGCACTCCAGCCTGGGCAACAGAGCGAGACTCTGTCTCAAAAAAAAAACCAAAAAAACCCCCAAAAACTGTCAGATAATAGGAGAAATGTGCCTCCTGCACTCGCACTGCACCGCATGTGCTGGATCATCTGTGAAATTGATCTTTCCTCTGGGAGCTCCACCTTTTCCAGGTGATTGTTCACTTGGACATACTTGATTATAAGCTCCCAGAGTGTCAGACGTGGACCTCTCATGGCAAGTTAGACCATCCCAGGTGCCCAGTGGGTGGCAGTGCAGTGAGTGGCAGGAGGAAAAGTTTCCTGCTGGCTTTTGGTCTGACCAAGACAGAGTGATACTTATCCAGGGCCTAAAATGACCACAGCAATAGGCCTTGCCAAAAGGGATCTGTGGCAGGCTCCTGGCACTACTGGTCATTTCCCCCAGAGGCCTGTTCAAGTTTTTCTTTGCATGAGACAGAGATTATGGCTGAGGAAACAGCCAGGCCAGGAGGCTAGCCTGCCCTGCAGAAGCCCAGGGGACCTTCCTGATGCCATCTTTCTGGTACGACAGCTCAGCAGGCCTGTGTCAACAAGTGCTGCACGGTTTGGACAAGATGTGAGTGACTAACGTTTCCCTCCGGAGCAGCAGGAATGGATGGGCCTGCTGGGAAGAATCCCTTTGCTGTGAGCTACCTAAGACGCCTGGCTCCTGAATTGAACCAGCGGGTCCCTTCTCTGTATCTTGCTTGCTTTCCTTTAAAAAAAAATCCTCAGCAGATGATGGGAGGAACTATTTGCTGAGTTTGTCCAGACTCTGAATAGCCCTTTTTCACTGAAGTGTGCAAAAACATGGCAACAATGCAGGTGCTATGGTCTGAAAATGTTTGCAAAGGAAGGAGAGGAAAGAGCAGTTATTCTGACAGTAAATGATACATAATACTAATATTGGAAGGATTTTTTTTTTCCCTGTGTGGTCAGTGAATAGAATTTTTGGCAGTCGTCTATCATTTAACTAGGTCTGTATATAGCACACTGGAGCCTGGTAAGGACCTCTGGCTTTTTTTACAGTCAGAGTTTTGGTGCCTAGGGGTCTGGGCTGTGGACAGGCAAGATGTACCTGCAGGCAGGGAGTGATCAGCTTACTCTCAGCTTGCCAGATATGTGACTCTGACGAGAGAGTTATCAGTACCTACAGAGCTTGCTCCTGCAGCCTGCCTACCCACCCAGGCCATCTTCTGACACTGCCTCAATGTGTCCATGCTCCCAGGCAGGTCAGATCACCTCCCTCATTCGGTTTGGACATCAAGGAGACTGCGTGAATGACCATCAGTCTCTCTCCAGTCTACCCAAAGGTATCAGGTATCCAGCACTATTCTGATGGAGAAGCAGTAAGAATGAGCCTACCTTAGATCTATTAATAGAGCTCATTCAGCCGAGGAAAAAGATCCAACTAACCCAGATGACTGCATGAGCCTAGGTCATTCACATGTAGCTTTGGTGGGTAATGAGAGATGCACGCATGATACCCATGCTCCTGTTCTTTGGTGACCTGCACCCCTCTCAGGTGCTCTCCAGACTCAGCCCTTCTGACTGTAGGGCAGACCCCAAAAGGAGATGAGCTTTTCACCTTGATTACTCCTAGTACTTAAGACATTTGCCTTCATGAGTTTTTGGTAATCAATGTTGTACAGCCAGTAATTTAACTTTTTCATGGTATCAATCTGATATTAAAGCTCTAGAATCTGGGAAGAGCACAGCAAAGCTTACCTGACTGACTCCACAATTATATTTGGAATGGATAATTGAGATATAATTTAAAGGGTAGAATATATTCTTTCTATAACTGCAAAAGTTTGCTATAACTAGCAAAAGGAAATACAAAATTGAGTAGTAGTGTTGGAGGAGAAGGAAGCAAATATTTATTTTGTATCTACTATGTGCCAAACACTTTATATGTTGTATTTTGCCCTCAGAAATCATATGCAGATGATTCTATTTTACAAGGGAAAGTTGAGGTTTAGAGCAGGTGAGCAACATGCCAAGATGGAACAGAAGGGGCATAGAACCCAGATTCAAGTCAGAGCAGGGTTTACACCCTCGGCACCATTTACATGTGGGTCAGATAATTCTCTGTGGTGGAGGCTGCATCCCTGGCCTCTACCCACTAGATGCCAGTGGCATTTCCCCCATTCGTGACAACAGAAAATGTCTCCAGGCCAGGTGCAGTGGCTCATGCCTGTAATCCCAGCACTTTGGGAGGCCGAGGCGGGCGGATCACCTGAGGTCAGGAGTTCGAGACCAGCCTGACCAACAGGGAGAAACCCCGTCTCTACTAAAAATACAAAATTAGCCGGTTGTGGTGGCGCATGCCTGTAATCCCAGCTACTAAGGAGGCTGAGGCAGGAGAATCACTTGAACCCAGGAGGCAGAGGTTGCGGTGAGCCGAGATTGCACCATTGCACTCCAGCCTGGGCAACGAACGAAACTCTGTCTCAAAAAAAAAAAAAAAAAAGAGAAGAAAGAAAACATCTCCAGACATTGTCAGATGTCCTCTGAGGGTCAAAATCAGACCCCTGTGGAGACCCACGGCTCTAGCGGCTTTGTTTTTTCTGCCATCACACACTCGGAGGGAAATTGGGGGGTAACTTTAAGGATGCTATATGGATAACATGTTTCAGTATTTTTTCTTACGAAGATAATAAAAGCTGTTGTGGATCATTTAGAAAATAAAATAAAGATTGTTTATAATCGTACCACCTAGAGATACCCACTTTCTGCATTTGGCTATGTTTTTTTCTAGTCTGTTTTCTGTGCACACATAGATAGTTTTTAAAATCATACAGTAAATCTTTTATCTCTATTTTTATACTTAATATTATATCAAGAGCCTATCCATATATTAAAATCAATGTAATTATTTTTAGTAGTTGCATTATATTGTATTGTATGTTTATGCCTCAATTTATTCAAGCATTTTTCCAAATGGCCACTTGGAGTTTTTCCAGTTTATCCCATCATAAACCCAGCTTCAATGAACATATTTGTGCATAAACGTTTGTGTACAGTCTTGATAAATTCTCTGGGGTATATATTTCTATGAAAAGAATAATTGGGTCAAGCTCTGTACCTATTGTTTAGGCTGCATTTCCTACATACTGTCAGGTTGCTTTCTGTAAGTGTTGGCCTTATATGGCTGTGCTTTCTCTCTCACTCGTTTGTGGGTATCTTGTCTCACTTGTTAACTTTGAGTATTACCTTTTTAAAGTATTTTAATTTGATAGGCAAAAATGGCATCTCATTGTTTTATTTGTGTTTATTTGATGACCAATGAAACAGAACATCTCTTCCTATTATATAGCTATTTGCTTTTCTTAGTCTCTGAAATATTTGTTAATACGATGCATTGCTTCTTTATTAGATCTAATTTGTGTCTATCCACTTTAAGATTTGTTTCTTTCCATTTTCACATGTAGACCTAAAACTACAGTTCTTTAAGCTATTTAGCAGCAGTAGAGGAAGACTTGAGGCAAGTTTGGAGGAGAGATGAAAGGGAGTGCTTTTGTATAAATTGGAGATCACCTCAACTATAGAATTAACTGAGCCCTGAAATTGGAAGAAGAGGGAAGAATGGCGAGAGAGGAGGTAGTGCAGAGGTGTGCGGTCAGGATTTCCTGTAATGACCACCAGGTGGTGCCATCCGCCCGGGACGATTTGATGTCTCTGGTGCAGGAGAGCTGGAGAGCTGGGGAGAGTATTAATAAGGTGGTCACAAGCGAGGTGATTGGAGTGCCATTCATACATGTGGGATATTAGTTGGGCCTCTGTAATTAACCTGTCAATGATCATGAGTTGGTGCACGTGTGTTTGTGTGTAGAGCGGGGAAGAGAAGATTAGGGCTGTTAAAAAAAAAGAATATATATATAATATAGGTATATATAATATATATAATATGTTATATATATACACATATGCATACATACATACATATATAACATGTATTATATATGAATGGCAACTTTATTGAGATATAATTCACATACTATACAATTCAACAATTTAAAGTATACAATGTAATGGTTTTTAGTA
This sequence comes from Hylobates moloch, assembly GCF_009828535.3. Lineage (NCBI taxonomy): Eukaryota > Metazoa > Chordata > Mammalia > Primates > Hylobatidae > Hylobates > Hylobates moloch. The sequence goes on along the minus strand of NW_026652289.1, from coordinate 81,610,059 downwards.
TATTCACATAGTACAATCAATTTTAGATTTTTTATTGCCCCAAAAGAAACTCCATTCCCCTTAGCCGTTCCCCCCATCTCTGCCTCCTTACTCCTTCCCTCAGTCTCCTTTCCCGAGACCCTAGAAACCACTACTCTACTTTCTATGTCTGTGAATTTGCCTCTTCTGGACATTTCATATAAATGGAATCATAGAATATGTGGTCTTTTGTGGCTGTCACTGCTTGTCCTAGCCAATGCTACACCAGCTTGACTTTGTGGCAGGAGGCATCAGGGTATCCAGATAGACTTACTGTTTTAAAAGAAACAGCATTTCCAGGCTGGCTCGGACAGAGAAAACTACCTAGAACAATACTTTTCCTACCTGGTGGATCATCAGAATTACCTGGGAAGCTTAAAATGAAAGATTCCTGGCCCCTAATTTCTCCAGGAATTCAAATATGGTAGTTCCAGGGAGTCTGAGCTGCTTGGGATTTTTTTCAGTGTCACCAGTGATTCTAATGATTGTCTAGCTGTAAGCAGTGGGACTCAAGTTTTGAACAGAGGCATGAGAAGAAAATGGCATTTCCCTGCAGATGGGCTGTACCAGCTGCAGCTTCAAGTCCAGTGCGTCTTGTGGGAAAGGAGCCACACCCTTGTCATTCGCCACATCTACACCGCAACGCTGGTTCATGTCAGACTATCATCTTTGACTCGGCATGACAACAGTGCATATTTGAAGGCCATCAAACCAATGATATTAGCCTTGTTTACTGTTCAGCTGGAAAATATCTCCCATTTTGTATAGTAAGAAGAGCACTGAATTTGAATTCTGAAGCTCACCAGAGTGTTCCACTGACTAGTCTCAGGGCTACTGTGAGCACCCAGTGAGAGTGGCCATGAGAGGTGACACACTGCACAAGTCAGGGCACTGGAATCATGGGACAAGATGGGACTTTAGAGAATGTCTTGTCCGCCTGCCTCATTTCATAGTAGAGAAAATGAGGCCCTGAGAGGTAAAGTTCTTCGCTGAAGGTCATACGCCAGCTATTAGTAGTGTAGCCAGCACCAGGGTGTCCTAGCCTTTGCCTCCTTCTGTTTCTCACTGTGCCCTCCTTCCCTACATTGCTCTCTTTTGGGATCTGAGGAATCATATTCAATCACCTTTCATTTTCAGAAATGAGGAAACTCAGGCCTCATTAGCTACAAAGCTAATTGATTTATATTTGCTTTGGATGACTAGGAGTTAAAATAATGACAGGTGAAAAATCCAAGATGGCATTTGTATACCGCTTTTAAGAGCAATCCACAACAGATTCAAGTTTTGTGAGGCCTGAAACTCATGCAATTTGAAAACTTTTTTCAAGAAAAGTAACACACAATTGCAAATGAAAAGTTAGGTTCCAGGCCTTGGAAGCTGTCTGCGCCTATGAGGGGCCCTCATTCCCTTCACTATAAATCCACCTCCAGGAACAATAATAAAGAGACCCCTACTCACGTGTGTGCTGCTAGGTTCTTCTGTTTGTATAAATAGCGTGTGTCCAGCTAAGTCACCTCCACTCTTATAAAATGGAGGCCATTCTGCCAACACGTATGTATTGAACGTCTCTTTATCTGTAAGGAATACTGAAGGGAACCAAGAAAGGAAAATAAGCTACCGTCTCTAACTCAGGAGATGAGGCACAAAGGCAGAAAGGAGGAATTCCCTCCCTGCTGTGGTCTGGGCCAGGGTGTCTATGGGAGCCCAGCCTCTAGGAGGTCTCCAGTTTTGGTCTCAGATAATCTTCCTCTCATAGTCATTCTTCTCCCTCTGCCTATCAAATGCAGATGTTGACATGAGTAAACCGTTTAGGGTTTTTGGATGAAAAACTTTGCAAGATTTACATGACATTTTTGGGGTTGTGCTTACCCAAAAAAGTCTCATATCTCACATCACTGCCTTGAAATGAATTAAAGATGCATTTATCCATCAGGGCCACATTCCCCTAAAATGCACCTAATAGCACTGAAACAATTAGGATAACATAGGGATCCTGAATAATCCATGCCTCTTGTCAAGAAATTTTTTTCTATTTTTATTTTTGTAAAACAGCTTCTTTATCCAGTTGTGTTTAGTTTATTTAAATGATCACATCAGCATTAGGTTCTGGTTTGGGGTGGGTTTTTTTTATTTGTTTGTTTAAGTCTCATTTCTGACACTTTCTGAAAGATACAACATGGAGATAGGCCAGGAGGGAAACTAGTTTTAGGGTGTTCTCATTACATTCATTTTATGTCATTTGTATTACTAGGTTTACATTACTGAATTCCTGTGGAGAAGAGGAGTCAGAGCTGTGAATAAGTCATAAGTCCCTATAGGTAAAATCAAGGACTATTTGTCTCTAATCAAAATTGCCCTTTCCATTGATAGGAGAAATGACTAGGCCTCCCTGTCATCCAGAGTTCATTTTGTTTTTCGTGGCAGTTTCACTGTCTTTGGGAATTGAGCTTTTTGAAATGTTAAAGCACGAGAAGCATGAACGCCTTGGCAGGATTTGCAGTATCTCCTTCGAGTGCAGGATGGAGGGCTCCAGAGCTGGCAATTTGAGGAATGGCTGGTGGCTTCTGATGTCACCTGCCACTCATGTGTCCCTCCCTGTATTGAATCATGGATCTCAAACATCCTCAAAAGCTCTTCCCTGGTAATTTCAAAACTCTGAACAAATCAATCCTAAGAAAAAATAAACAAACATGCAGAGGAGCAGAAGGATATTTAGGATATGGTTCTAATTAAAATTTTTAAGTTTTCCTTTTCAAAATCCTGTATGAGCTATTAAATAGGAAAAAACAAACTTCTGAGTAGGAAAGCAATAAAGGCCATTACCTTTAGAGATTTTGAATCTTATAATAAACAAATAGGTCTTCTTTTCCCTGAATGTTTCTTCTTATCAACACAAGGGAGTTGAGTGATGGCTACAGCTCTAAAATACTGAACATGGCTACCTACTGAATTCAGCTTACATATGTAGGGATATGTTACATAAGGTGCACATACATACTTTATTTCTATTAGCCTGTGAAACAGTGACCATGCCTGCTCTTATAAAGCTTCTAGTAAAGGAACTACAAAAGAAACACATCTACTGGGCACTCTCACACTGGCCTAGGTAGGTTGGAACCATCTGGATTCTTGCCTGTGGCATAGTTAACCTCGTGACTATCCAGTTTTCCAATTATCCGGGCCCATTTACCTCTGCTCCCACTCAGCGAGCCCTTTGGCTATTTCTCTGTTCATTGGCACCTAAAGTCAAGGAGAAAGAAACGAACATTTATTAAGTGCTATGTTTGTACCAGTTAATCTTCTCAATGAAGTATTATTATCACCCCTGTTTTACAGAGAAGGAAACTAATATTCAAAGAGGTAAGATAACTTGTTCAGGACCACATATGTTTTTAAGTATAGAGCTCATGCATCATAAAGTGACCACCCTAGCTAACATTTATTAAGCACAATATTTGCCAGAATTCTTACAAAAAGCCTTACAAGGACTATTTTATTTTATCCTCATACCAACGGCTTAAGGATGGTATTACTTAAGTATTCTTGTTTTACAGATGAGGTCATACAGCTAGGGTGATGAAGCCAATATTCAAACTTAAGCATCTGGATTGCAGGCATTTGATCGCCATGTCTAGCCTCCTCTATACACCTGCTCTGACTGATTTGGTATTCACCACGCCCATGAGGCTACTGAACACCTGAAATATGGCTGGCTGGAGTTGTGATGTGCTCTAAGTATAAACCACACACCCTATTTGGAAGACAGTATGCAAAAAAGAATATAAAAAGTCTCATTGGCAATTGTTTATATCAATTACATGTTGAAATGATAATTTGGATATATTGGGATAAAAAATTAATTATTAAATTTAATTTCACTATTTCTTTTTACTTTTTGAAGTGAGAAGACTAGACAATTTAAAATTACAAATGTAGTTCATATTCTATTTCTATAGAACAGCACTGCTATATACTATTTTAAAATAATATATAAAGGGGACTAGAACTGACTCAGGCCAACATTATTTTTCATCAGTAGTTCTAGTTAAAAATTTGGTTGGAAGTGGGTGGATGGGAAAGTTGAAGCCCATTTTTAAACATAAGTTTGGTGTTTTTATGAATTTGAGTTACATGTGCTTTCTTCACCCCTTTTACCATGTGTGGGTAAGAGACTTGCCATTTTTAAGAATCAAAAGAATTCTGTGGGGTGTATTTCCAGTGTCTGTGTGTAGTGCTGCAGCTGTCTGAGCGTATCGCCAGAGGCACCTCTTTTGGACTTTAAGGCACAAATTGCTCACCACTGTCCACACAGCTTTGTGGCCGCCTTTGAGTCTATCTCTTTTAACATAACATTGGGTTCTGGCTCCAGGTATGGTTCCTGGCACAAAGTTGATAATAAAGTAGTGAATACTGTTTTGTTTAGTTTGTTGTAGTTTTATTCTTTTTTTTTTTTTTTTTTTGAGACAGAGTCTCACTCTGTCGCCCAGGCTGGAGTGCAGTGGCACAATCTCGGCTCACTGCAGCCTCCACCTCCTGGGTTCAAGTGATTCTCTTGCTTCAGCCTTTCGAGTAACTGGAACTACAGGCACACACCAGCATGCCTGGATAATTTTTTTTGTATTTTTATTACAGATGGGGTTTCACCATGTTGGCCAGACTGGTCTCAAACTCCTGACCTCAAGTGATACGCCCCCTTCGGCCTCCCAAACTTCTGGGATTATAGGCATGAGCCACTGGGCCCGCTTTATTCTTAATACCTATTGCCAGACAGAGGTTACATGGATATAAAAGAGAGAAACTGGGAATATTTGTATGAGATGGGAAACCACACACCAGGAAAGCATTACCAAAGGGTTGTAGAGGATTTAGTCTGAGCACCGCCCCTCTCCAACACACACACCACATGCCTTCTCCTCTCGAGGCTAGAATCAACCCTCACCCCACCACCAGCTGCCAAAAAAATAGTAATAGCTGCTGGGAACTCAGAAACAGAAAAGAATTTTCTACGAGATTACTGTCTAAAAGGAATGTTTATTTTAGCCATTTATAAAGAACACTTAGGATTTACAGCAGCTTAGGATAGCGAAAAAGAAGTAGGGGAATGGTAACTGATGCAGGTACGAATTTGTAAGGCCAAGTGAGAATCACGTTCTTTGTCATGGCCCAAAAGGCCTTGTCAGACCCAAATGGAGTCTCCTCGTTTTAGTCTACAGACATATGGAGGGAAGTGACATGATGGAATAATTACATTCCCAAGCCGTTTACCCCCAATCTGTGCTAGGGCCACTCCCCTGGCCAGTGCGGAAGCGGGTCAGCTGGTGGAAGGAGCTCTGAATGGGCACAGCGCTGCCAGGCCCTGCCACTCCCACCTCATCCCATCCAGAATGGGCCCAACACAGTTCCTGCTAACCCTTATCCACACCTCCTCAACCATACAGATGGGGTTGCAGGTCCCCAGTGACCTGCTTCCTCTGTGAAGCCCAGGCTGACTGGAAGGTGACCCTCAACAGAAACTATCAGAGAGCTTTGGGTCTGGGGCGGAGGGTCACCTCCACTATCACGGTGTCTTGGTGTTAATGTCATGTGTTGGCTCAGCCATTCATTGCTTCTCTCTTCCCTATGCTCCGCAGATCTCTTTTACTCGTTTCTTTCATGTAGGAAGCTATCTCCTTGGATGCTGGGTCACTAATTATAAACTTCCTATGCATTTATCTGGCTCTGGTTTGGTCCCTAATGTCTTTATTTCTGCCTGCAGGATTGTCATTGCCATTGCCCCTTTTCCTTACCTGGGAACCTGACATACTCCGCTTATCCCTTGAGCTGGCACACCAGGGGGCCTGGAATTCCTGTTGGTGAAGTCACTACTTTAAGAGAATTATCCCAGAAATCCTCTAAGTTGCAAATCATACAGGAGCAGAGTACCACATGTTAATTAGCACTCATTATCATGTTAGTAGAGAAGCTTACCCAAAGGAGTGATACATAGGACCTGCTATGTCATTGAGAACAGAGAGGTGGGGCTCAGGTTCTGGACAAATGATGTCATAAGTAAGCATAGTTTCAGAAAGGAAGATGAAGTGGGAGCTTTAGATAATCGGAGGCGGTAGGCCTGTATATGGAACCAGGTGCTAGAGAGCCGAAGTCCGTATTTTTACTTGTTCACAGTTTTGTGTCCATATCCTCACCGAATCCCAACCACGACCACAGTTCTATATCCCGTTATTTTTTCAATAATAACTGATACCTCAACTTAAGCTCCACTCTGACCCTCAGCTAAGCCATATAATTTCAGCAAAAATTATAAAATAAAGTTTTTAAAGGACAAACATGAGCCTTAACCTTAGTATAAAGACATGCTTAGCCTTCATACAAATTGCCAAGTTAAGACTTCATTTCAGACAGCAAATAAAAGTTATATGAAGGAGCTAAAAGTGCTATTGCAAATTGCCTATTTGAAACGGCTTTTTCAAAACCTGCTACATTCACACCTCTCCTAAAAATGCTTCATTTCCAAATTATTTTATTCTGGGGTTTTGCGTGTATGTGTTAGAGGGGGTGGGGTTTGTGGTGACTACAGAAAAATTAGTTAAATTCATAGGATAAAATTTGAACTTTTGCAAATGAGTAAACAGCCAAAACAAACACCACTTCAGAAAAAAAAAACAAAAACACGTTTTCTCCTTTTGAAAAGCAAGCAATGCTTAAGCAATATACCTTAAAAGTGAACTAAAAAGCTTTTCTAAAATAAACAACTCTGCTTGTGATCCTAAATTGGGACCACATGTAGATGTGAAAGCTACAAATGCAGTGCACTCAGAATTTGCGTCTCTGCCTTCACTGTTTGCGTGCCTCTGAGTAGATGATGATAATGTTGGCTTTGGTCCCCAAGGAGCCTGAGTATTTTAGATCCTAGTATGAGGGGGGAAAGCAGAAGAAGAAAGAGAAGGAATGAAAACAAATGCCTTTCAAGACAAAATATCCAAATGGGTTTCATTTTGCTTATCTGCCAACAGGCTCAACCCAAATTAGATCTCTCCTACAAGGACAGGATAGTGCCAGCTGGGGTGTCTGCCCTTGCCGGCTATGTGGGGCAGTCCCTGTGAGAGACCAGGCTCGAATTCAGAGCAGAAGGATCACCCTAGCAAACTGCCAGGGCCAGCCCTCTGCCCTGAAGCAAGTCAATGAATAAGCCAATTCAGCACAGATAGAATCATTCCTTTGTTTTTCTCGATTACCAAATGCTGTGTGCTTTGGGGTCACTTGTCGTGTGAGTTTAGAGAATGTGGATATTGCAACATAAACCCTCACCATTCTAAACAGCTTAAACTAAATTCTGTTCCTAGGGAGGAGAGCTGAGGTGATAATATCCATCTCTAAGTATAAACGATCGTGTGTTCATTTTCTCATTATGGGAGTCAAATTTCTCTTCTCCGCTAGTGCTCATGGTCTCTTCCACCAGACACAAACATCAGATGTGTGTTTATGTGGACATATTTTGTCCCCTATTATTGAAGAGCAAGCTCCTTGGGAGAAGGGATTATGCTGCCTGGATTTGTAACTTTGTTAGGCAAAGCATGACTTTATTTAGTTTTGAATTGATGAGGAGGCACCGATGTTAGTAAAAAGCTCAAATGTCCTGAGCCCTGTTGCTCAATACCTCAAACACAGGACCATGATCACCACAATGAAAAATATGCAGGATCATTAATTTCGGCTCTGTTAATTGTGCTATCAGGAAATGTTGACTAGATAGGAAAAGCAGCTAACATTCACGGAGTGCTTATTACATACCAGGTACTGAGGTAAGCATTTTACATACAGTATCCGATTTGTATCCTCCCACAAGCATGTTATCCCCAGGTTAAAAGGGGAGAAATTGGTGTCCAGTGAGATTGGGAGGTTATGAGAATCCCATAGTGTGTGGCAGAATGTGGACTTGAACTCAGGGCCCTAACAACAGGAAGCTATAAAAGCCTCTTTGTATAAAAAGTGCTCTCATTTCTGTAGGTCCCCAGTAAATGAAAATAGTTGCTTTTCTTAAATAGGTTTGAATGTTGGGACCCTCATTTCTCACCAGGGGTCAAGGCCAAAAGGTCTTAATACATAGAGTGAATTTTGCGAAAGGATGTGTGGAAATGACTCCGTTCTTTTCTTTCATCTCACTTCAATTACTTGGGATGCAGGAAGCAGAAACTGGGAGTCAGACATCTAAAATGTGAAGTTCCACCCTCATGTTGGCCATTTCTTTCAGCCTCCTTTCCCCATTCCTAGGGGCCAATCTGTTTGTCCCTCTCCTGCTGTTTCTCCTTGCCTCTGTCTTCTTCTTTCCTGTGGAGACACTAACGTGTGGTGGAACTGCCTGATTGCTTACTGAGAAGGAGAAACCAAGCGCAGATTGTACAGAAGCTGACTGATGAACCCTCTGGTTGTGGACAAGTGATTGTGCTTTTTATAAAATTGTGTATGTGTTTGCCTCAAGTTGTGAAAAAAAAAAAAAACTTTTGGGGCAAGTTGGACCTTAGGAAGGAGATTTCTGGGTCTCGGGGCTTCTCTTAGCCCCCAGTGCCTGGTGCCTGCGGCCGGTGTCGCCTCAGGGAGTCCCAGGCTGTTCTGTGGCCTCCAGAAGGAGCCACCCCGCCCCTTCCTCGCCCCACTCCGCTTTGCCTTCCCTTAGCCTGGGGAGCCTTGCCGCCTCTCCACCTTCTCTCCTGGTCTCCTCGGGCTCTCTCGCGCTGGCACCTTCAGCTCTGTCAGAGTCTGAGGGGAAACCAAAGGAGGCCAGGCGGTGTCTGGAGTGCCCCATCCGACTGCTTCAGGCTCCCAGACCGCTGACAAAAGGAAAACTGGTCCGTCGCTTTCTGAATGATGTATCGAGACCGCAGTGTATTTTTAGCAACTGCTGTTTGTGGTAACATAAGTGAAAACTGCTGGACCCGTTCCCTTCAGCTGAATGGCTGGTATTCAGGGGAGTGTGCCCACTCCCTGCCAGACGCTCCTCACAGAACTCCCTTTTTACGAGATGGGCGACTGGCTCCCTGGCACCAGGCTGCCCCACCACAATTCTCCTTTATTGCCCAGCGCCGGTGCCCAATTGCGTGAGTCCCCAGGGCTGCAGGCAGCATGAGGGGTGCGAATGGGACGACGCTGGCTGCGGGCTTGTCAGGGTGTTCCCCAGTTGTGTGGCAGAGTCTGGAGGGCAGGGGTTGTCCGGATGTTCCAAACCTCCGGCGTGAGGTGGGCACTCAGGTGCGAAGGAACCATGGTGGTGAGGCCGACAGGTGGCGTCGCATCTCAGAGCCATTTTGCCGGGGCCTGGCTCTGCAGTAGTCACTGACACTGGAGATCCCCCGAGTGACCTGGAAACTATGCGAGACCCCAGTTACCCCGACAGGTCATTCTACTAACTGTGGCTGTGGAGCTCCAGCTCATCTTTGGAAGACGGAAACGCACTGGAAAGGGTATGAATAGACGCAGAAGGCCTCTTGGGGGCTCTCCCAGTGCCACTGCAGAGTGGACACAGGACTGGAATCCAAAATAGCACCAACTTGCAGAGTGGCTTTAGGCAAGAAACCTTTCCCCAGGTCTCACTTTCTCATTTAGAATGATGAATAGTGATTCTTGTCCTACTGACCTCACTAGGACGTTTTTAATAAGGATGAAAGCACTTTGAAATTGTTGAAACTATAACATTACAAAAAAAAAAAAAAAGAGAGAGTGGCGAAGTAACGCAGTTCCCATTTATGTTCTTAATTTCTGACCAACCTTAACTTCCATCAAAACTGCCTCCACTAGCCCCAGCCAGGAGAGCCCTTGCATCGTGGTGGGACGTCATCAGGCTCTGCAAAGGACATCACTTATACTATGAGAACTCACGTTCAAGGGAGGTGTTTACCTCTAATTCCCACAGAATTAGTGTAAGTGAGAAATGGGGCAGCAGGAGCCTTTCCTTGCAAAGTGTGAGCAAGTGCCTCTGTGGAGTAAAACTTTAAGTAAAAGGACTGCAACGGCAGTGACAGCCCCTTTATCTGAAACTGCAGACTTTTAAGAAGGTTCTTAGCAGCCACACCGATGTCACAAATTCCATAAAGCAAGATCACCTAGGCACTCTCTTGGAGCTAATTTTATCTCATTTTATATATAATTCTAATAAGCTTGGCTCTCTCATTTTCTAGCCCCTTGTTGCTGAAAATGTGGCTCATGGACCAGCAGCATCTGCACTATCTGGGAGCTTGTGAGGAATGCAGAATCTCAGGCCCCACTCTTCACCTTGAATCAGAATCCACATTTGGATAAGATCCCCTTGTGCGTGTGTGTGTGTGTGTGTGTGTGTGTGTGTGTGTGTTGTGCGGGGGAGGGTAAAATTAGAAGAGACTTGCAGGGCCTAGGTGCACTCTCAATTTGTTGTATTTCATTATGGAAAGGATTTGGGATGACTAGAATTAATAACTTAGAAGGAGTGAGGTGACAAAGAACATTAAAAACTATTGCATCTGGGACCATTTAATATAGGTTTTTTTTTTTTTTTTTTTTTTTTTGAGACGGAGTCTCACTTTGCCACCCAGGCTGGAGTGCAGTGGCATGATCTCAGTTCACTGCAACCTCCACCCCCCAAGTTCAAGTGATTCTCCTGCCTCAGCCTCCCGAGTAGTTGGGATTACAGGCGCCTGCCTGTAATTGTATTTTTAGTAGAGATGGGGTTTCACCATCTTGGCCAGGCTGGTCTTGAACTCCTAACCTTGTGATCCACCTGCCTCCACCTCCCAAAGTGCTGGAATTATAGGCGTAAGCCACCGTGCCCGGCCCATTTAATATAGTTTTATATCCAAATGCCCTTTAATACTCTGAGAATACACTGTTACAACACTGTATAGTCATTGATATTCCCAGTAATAGTCCCAAATTATCAAGAACAGGCAAAGTCATATTCTCCTGCTGTTTAAAGTATTTACCTAATATTCATAGTGGAAAATTCTCCTTTAAAATGGTTAAATAAATCTTGATCTTAAACCGACGCTTCAGTGATCTGAATACTACATGAAACAGCACATTCTCTCTAAAGAGATAAGTGAGATGGTACTATAATCAGAAACCTCAGTTAATTCAGATTTTGTTTTTTATGCACAACATTTTGGAGAGTCGAATTATATCACGATAAAATGTGATAACATAGATTTACTCTAAAATTAAACAATGAAAAAAAACCCTACCAGTGCAACAAAAAGGCCATGACTGTTCAGAGCCAAGTAAAACTTTGGGGGTCAGAAGATATTTAATTTTCATATTTCTGTTTACTAGGTACTAACAACTGATCTTCAAAATCATAGAGACAGGAAAATGGATTTGAAACCCAAGGGAGTTTTTAAGTAACTAGAGAAGTTAGTGCCCTGTTCTGGACAAGCGATCATTGGAGTTGTTAGACTCCAGCTGCTTGTCCTTGGGAGTGCTGTTGGGGGCTCTGTTGACACCGAACAAGACCGTGAGTGGCAAAGCTTGGAGCTGAGGTTGATCAGATCTCCAAGGCCAGGGAGAGACTGAAACCAACCAGGTCAACTTCCCAACTGAATTGCCAACCTCAAAGGGATACGTACCGAAGGGAGAATTGGAGGCACATAGCAGAGGGTGAGAATGCAGAGAAGAGCAGGATGCGGTCAAAAGATTGGCAGATTTTTATGGAGGGTTCCAGCACAGGCCAAGAAAGAGATTTAAGAGTTCTGACTCAAATAAGACCAACTCTCCTTCTTTCTCACTCCCTTGACAATTACATCTGAGTGCAACTTTATTGCCATGGCAATACAAAGAAAGTCTACCAATGATTTGATATCTAGAGCTTAGAAATAAACAGCTGCATGGTACCAATTTTATTATATAAAGCAAAGTTTATATAAACGCAACTGGGCTTAAAACTCATTTGGCAAGAATTAAATATTTTCCATTTATTCTAGAGACATTTGTAGAGTGCCGTGGCTGTGGTGGAAACATAAATAAAACATCTTCACAGGACAGGATTAATTAATTGCCTGAAATAATTTCAAAGCTGTAAGTGAAAGATCCTATCTTTATTGATGGTATTCTTTTCTCAAATCAGATTTTGAAACCTCACAAGCTTTTGACTCATCTCTCTCCTGTGCACTGCTAGAAATCTTATTTAACTCATGTTGCAGCCACCCTAATTCCAATCCTTATCACTTCACTCCTGAGTTTCAGCAACACTCTTAGAGCAGAACTTCTTAATTTCTCTCCAACCTAGCTTTGTACAATAGTCTGTTCTCTATACCACCGTCTATTGTCTATACTATAATACATTATGTTGGGAATGTATCTTATTATGTACTACTGGCTTATTGTGTTAGTCATGGGTAACCAACTAGAATGAAGAACGAACTAGAGAACAAGAACTATGTCTTTCACATTTATGTCTTCTATAGCACCTAACAATTATTGCTACACAGTATGTTGCTACAGGAAGTCTTCCATGACCTAGATCTGGGCTAGATACTTCTCCTCTACACAACTGTGACACACTGCCGTATCCTGGTTACATTATCGGTGCATTACAACTGGCTGTATTATGTTTGTTTCTTTTTGTTTCTCTATGAACTATGAGAGCAGAGCCTACATTTATCTGATTCATCATTGACCCTCTAGTACCTAGCCCAGGTTTTGATTATATATTATGTGCTCAATACATATTTTTAGATTAAGTTATTTGTTGTTGGTTCGTGCAGTAAGACAGTTAAGGGGGCTGGGATGAATAGACCAAATGGCATCCATAGCATCATATTATTTTGTTTGACTTGGCTTCAGGTACAATAGATCAATATAACCTAAATAGTATAATGAACCAGATAACTGGCATTTGGCCCTTTGCAACTGTATAATGTTAAAATTATTATATTTTCTATACCTGTTTAATTGTCTATAAAATTCTAGCTCCTGGAGTGCAAAGGACAGCATTTTTTACTTCTGCATATCTCCCTCAGTTCCTACCTCAGTGAGTGTTTCTTGATCTGACATCATTAAATGCAGTTTAAAAAGAGTCTGTGTTCTAATCTATCTGCCTAGTGCTAAACATCTGTTGCTTCCTAACAAGTGCTGCATTCATTTTAATGGCACTGGTGCACAGAGGTAAACAGAGCCTTGGCAGGCCTTCCATAAGGGAAACTGTTTGCTTCCTTCATTAATTACTAATGGAGCATTAAGACACGCATTCTGCCTTGAGCCAAGTTGGATAATTCCTGGCACTTAATGCTAGGGTGCTTTCAAAAGTTGAGACATGTATTGACACACCAGAGAACCTGCCCTATAGCAAGCACAGTGGTGTCTATAATGCCAACATTATATAAAGCTTCAAATATATCAATACCAAGTGTACTATGTCTAACCTTTGCATCTATTGGGTTAATGGAATCATATGTATCCCTACACTAGCTGTGAAGGTAGCTATCACAAATGAACTGGATGAATCATCAGAAAGATACAGAAAGGTTAAAAATAAAAGGATAATCAAAGATTTACCAATTAAACACAAATCAACAGAGTGAGAGTGGCAAGCTAATAGAACTATAAATCAACATCTGATTTATCAGTTTATATTTAGCAGCCAATTACCAACACAGTTAAAATGAAACATTTATACCCTTGGATAAGCTAACTAGCACAGCATCAAAATGATAAAAACAGTAAGAAATAAGAGAATGACAGTCACTTATTGTTAGTAGTAGATTTTAACATATAGCCATCAGATTATGATAGACTAAAATATGAATATGGATATAAAAAGAATATAATTAAAATATTGATAAATTGGCTATATTTAGATGTTTATGGGTTATATAAAATACCTTATGATACATATTCACATGGAAAATTTACAAAAATAATATGGTAGTTTACAAAAGAAATACCATTTTTTTTAATGCAGATATTTTACACTTTCTCTCATTACAAAGCAGTGACCTAGATCTGGGCTAGATACTTCTCATCCTTCTCATTACAAAGCAATGAGATATAATAGAAATGTAAACAAAACAAACAACCAGTTGATGTTGCCTGAATGTGGGGGCTAGAAGAATCAGCAGAGGTAAGATTGTCCTTTTAAGGTTAAACTTTAATCAAGACAGCACACAAAGACAGAGTGATGCAATGTCGCTTCAGAGAGAAAATATGATCCCCAGGACACTGAGATCTAGTCATGATTCTACTGAATATATTAACATTTCCAAGGGGAGAAAAAAGTGTGAATCCAGCGAAGAGCTGGTTCAGCCAAAACAACAAAGGCAAGTGCTAGTGTTCATCCAGGGACAAGGGAGCCTCATTCAACTAGACTTAACTAATCCAGCCTGTGGCAGGATCCTCCTTCATGAGAAGATGGAAGCATGGTGTTGTTTTTGCCTGATTTTGCTCAAATTTCATTCACACCAAGGCACCTTTTGATTGTAAACCAGCCGGTCCTGTATTGGTCTGCGTACACCATGATTGTGCATTAGGGGAACTGTGAGTGTGGGGCTCCTATGTCCTCATGGAGTTGGTAAGTATGAAATCCTTCTAAGAAATGATCTGCTGTGGTCCTGGAAAAGGAAGCTTCATGAGCCTTATAGGATGTTAAGGCTACAAGAAAAGAAAGTCCAGAAATTAACATGCATTGGTATGTTAACTTGGTAACTTGGTAAAACAAATATTGGAGTATAAGTTGTTCTTATTCACTGCTGTGTTTTGGTGCTCAGAGTAGGTTTTGGTATGTATGAGACACTTAAGTATTTGTTAGAGACATGAAACAAGTAGGAAAGGACAGAATTACTTAGCAAATGCTGGTGGGATAATTGGTTAACGGTTTTACATAGACTAAAATAAATAACATGGATTAAAGAGTTAACTACAAATAGAAAATTAAAAGAATGATCCAAATGTCAGTAGTACTTCTGAAGGGGCAACGATTTTGTGCATTTAGAAGAGTAAGAAGAAATCACAAAGGAGAATCAAAATGACAAATCTGACTACATAATATTAAAAACGTATGTTAGCAGAATACTATAATAGTAACCAGAATTCAAAGTCAGACAACATGGGAAAATATTTTCAGAAAATGCAACAGCCAAAGGCCTTGTATCTTTATTATGTAAAATGTTCATACAAATTGATAAGAAAAACATTGAAATTCCAAGAGCATAAACAAACAGCTCACATAAAAGAAATTAAAATTAGTAAACATGTGGGAAGACATTTGACCAAGCTGGTAATCAAAGACATTCAAAATAGTAATTTTAAAAAATTTGAATTAGCAAAGAAAATATAAAAATTAATTTTCATAAAACCCAATGCTGGTGAGAATGTTGCAAAAGTCGTATTTCACATTTTGCTGGTGATGGCTTATAAATTGGCACCTCCTTTTCGGAAAACAGTTTGGCGATACAATATCAAGAGTCATTAAAATGTTTTATAGCCTTTGACCCAGTAATCTGACTTCTGGGAATCTCTCCTGAGGAAAATTAATCCAAAATATGGAAAACATTAAACGTCTAAAATGAATTGGGAAACACTAAATGTCTCACAATAGGGGAGTGGTTAATATGTTGTAGTACAGCCATTGGACTAAAAACTACATAGCCATTTACAATTACAGGAATAGAGACCATGCAGCCAAATGGAAAGATGCTTGTGCTTTAATATTAAGTAAACATGAATATATACTTAGGATAAAAAGACACGTAGCAACAATTGGAGTAAGTACACCAAATTTTAAGTGGTTGAGCTAAAATAGCAGGATAACAGTGACCTTATCTTTTTTCATAATGTGCTTTCAGCCTGTGTATCTGGATGGCAATTGCCTTCCTTTCTTGCCCCAAGTCCTGCCCAAGCTCCACGCCCAGATTCCAGAGCCCTAGCCATCTGTGCTGATGCCACTCAGTTTCCAGCTTTTCCAAGAAGCCCTCCCATCCCATCAGCCAAATGGAACTCTCCCTTTCCCATGCTCTTTTTTTGTTTTTTTTTTTGAGACAGAGTTTTGCTCTGTCGCTCAGGCTGGAGTGCAGTGGCATGATCTTGGCCCACTGCAACCTCCACTTCTTGGTTCAAGTGATTCTCCTGCCTCAGCCTCTTGAGTAGCTGGGATTACAGGCAACTGCCACCATGCCCGGCTAGTTTTTAAATTTTTTTTTTTTTTTTTTAGTAGAGCCAGGGTTTCATTATGTTGGCCAGGTTGGTCTTGCACTTCTGACCTCAGGTGATTCGCCTACCTCGGCTTTCCAAAGTGCTACAATGACAGGCATGAGCCACCAGGCCTGGCCCCTTTCCCATGCTCTCGTGATGCTGTATTAAGATTTCTTTTACAGGATAATATACAATTTGCCCTGTATGGAAATAATATGTGTACAGTATGTGTCTGTTTCTGCAACTAAATTTCTAAACCTCTAGAGGGCAAGAACCATTTCATTTATTTTTCTCTCCTCACAGCAGAAGGCATAGGGCTTTTCCTGTGTGATATACCTGAATAAATATTAGTTGAAATTAATTGAATTGCACTGCAATGAACTACTTCTGATTCCCTCACAGGTGGAGCTCATGAAGGACTTCAGCATTTGGGTCCTTTTGGCAACATCCCCAACATCGTCGCAGAGTTGACTGGAGACAACATTCCTAAGGACTTTAGTGAGGACCAGGGGTACCCAGACCCTCCAAATCCCTGTCCTGTTGGAAAAACAGGTAACGGACATGCCCTTGGGTTCCCATGGGAAGTTGGGGCTTTGGAAGGAAAACAGAAATTCTAACATCAGCTACAAATATTCCCAGAAATTGTTATTTCCATTCTGATGAGCCCCTGTGTATTTGTAAGTAGATGGGAAGGGGAAATTTATTCTAGAATTTTTGTGTGAGCTCTGTGTTCAGACACACCCACATAGGATTTTCCCTTGCCAAGGCTTTACTTTCTTTCTGTGTCTCCCCTTCTTTGGGAATTGATGCACTTTTCTGCACTTGCTACTCTTTTTTTTTTTTTTTTTTTTTTT